>NC_087206.1:23622350-23677350 GCF_015104395.2 Macrobrachium nipponense
AGTTCCATGAATTGCTTGATACTGTGATATGTTTCTAGGAGCTTGTTATAATCAAGATGATGTTCCGGGTAAAGAAACAGTCAGTGATGCGTTATAGAAATCAGTTTGTAATTTAAACTAACCTTGTCTTCTTATACTTTACGATTTCATTTTGCGCCAAATATTATTTAGTAAGCACCAACGACTGTTATTGCATTGTATTTCCGAGACATTTTTATTTAATAAAACGTTGGATGGTTTTTCCAGCCCATGGTATTGATCAATTAGTTTTATCATTTTATCAGTGAAAGTGAGAACGTTGGTTTTCTGTATATGGTAAATTTGTATTCTGTCGTATCTCTGATTATTAAAAACATCAAGAAAAGGAATTTTGTTTGTCTGTTTCCCCATTCAACTTTAAATTTGATGCTGGGCACTAATGTGTTTAATTTCGAGAGGAATTCATTGAAATTGCCCCACCTATTATCCCAAAATGTTAGGATATCATCCACGTATCTCATCCACAGCATGTTTTTGGGTTTTATTGCATTTATTACTGTAGTTCAAAGTATTCCAGTACAGATGGCTAGAACAGGACTTAAAGGACTACCCATACGACTACACCGAATTTTTGCTTGTAGAATGATTCCCCGAATGAAAATACGTTATTAGATGCACATAATTCAAACTAGCTTTATTATTTTGTCAAGCGCCAATGGGAAATGATCTGAATAGGGGGATAATTTTACCCTTAAAAACTGAAGAACGTCTGTACTGGTACTTTAGTGAACAGGGAATCTACATCAAGGCTTAAAATTTTTAATAATCAGAGATACGACAGAATACAAATTTTACCAATATACAGAAAACCAACGTTCTCACTTTCATAACTGCACTACTTTAGCTATCATGACATTTCTATCAAAATAGGTGTAGCTACGTAACTTGTTCTTAAGAGCCTTACGAATTTGTTCCCCAGAATTCCTGGAAAAACGAATTTGAACTAATTCGCAAGCAACTTTCGTCTTTAAAATATCCTGACCATATAATTGAGAAAAGCAATTCACAAAGCTAACGTAATTTTCTACCGACCCCCTAAAGACAAGACCAGAGATACACCAACAATAAAATAATAATTTCCCACCTGGACACGATTAAGAGAATAACCAACCCCCTCGGAAAATCGAACCCTTTTGTATTTACTTTACCCAAACACCCTAGCCAAATCCCTGATTAACGTCCAACAAAAGACATCTCCAAAGGACTCTGGGGTATACGAAATCCATGCCAGGACTGTGACCAATCTTACATCGATTTACAGGTAAATCCCTTCCCCAGAGATTAATACAACACAAAAGGTCAGTTAGGTATGGACAACAGAACTCGGCTATTTTCAACCATATAAATGAACATAACCATAGAATAAACTGGAATTTGTCACGTGTAATTTATAGCAGCAAACTGCCGGTACAAGAGTCAAATGATGGAATCGGCCTTAATAAAAGAGAGGCAGGTAATGAACATCTCAAAAGGAGGATGGATTTCGGACACGATCGACAACGTCTTCATTCAACCAACCCTTAAGAAGATTAAAGGAAGATTATCAGCGGGGTGACTTAAAATGGCTTGTTTGTGGATGGACCTCTTGGTATAAATACCACCTTTTCTGTAAACTTTTCTCATTCATCTACCTGAAGAGGGACATCAGTCTCTGAAATATAGTACTTTTTCTCTATTTGGTGTTTTTATGGGCTCCTTTTATTAGATAATATATATATATATATATATATATATATATAATATTCTACATATATAATTCAGTATCTATAATGCATATATATATAATATATATATATATAATATATATATATAATATATATATGTGTGTGTGTGTGTGTGTGTGTGTGTGTGTATGTATGTATGCATATCATAATATCTTTTTTTTGAGCCTCATCTGCTCTTCATATTAGGTTTATGTCGTCCAACCCTTTCTACTTCCTCCTGATCTCATTGTGCTTTCACGGCCCTTCCCCTTCATCCCATCACCCCCTCCCCCCTCCCTCCCCCCTCAGCTCCAACCCAAGGCTTACAGCTAGACCTTGCTCCCACCCATTTCACAATCGCCACCTCGGCGCATTACCGAAAATGAAATCCCCCTTCGTTAGGAGTGATCCCTTCGGTGCCCTAATCTGAGTGACAGACACCAATTATGACGCCTCGGCGACCTCGTCCAGGTCCTAACGTTTCCTTAATTGCCTGTCGTCCCCGGCGGAGAGAAGGGACCCGATATATCCCCCAGCAGCGATATCCCCGCTGCGCTCGACTTGATGGATCGGAACACTCGACCAAGACGACCTGAATGCTTGAACAAATTAACTGCAGTGCTTGAACGTTACTCGGTGGATTATCAAGCTTCTTTGATAAGCCGAATGCTTGAGCGTGCGTCCTTTAAAACGTACATCAGATGATTTGTCGGTAGCTTATTGAGCCTACGTATTACAAACAGATTGAGAAGAACGAGGGTCTTTAGCAAGCGCTGGATAACTGTATGAGGAAACTGGTTAGTACTACCAATTAGTGGTAACTTGTATTCAGTTTGTGATTTGTGTGCGATAAGTTCCTAGACAAATAGGGGACTCTTGAGTAAGTAGGCTAGAAAGATATTGCTTGATCATCAATAACATAAACTTTATGTTATTTTTCCGTTAGGGGTTAGAGGGGAAAGGTAAGTAGTATTCTTAATTAACTTTGTCGGGTGTCCTCTTTACCTGAGCTCCATCAGATCTATGTTCTTTCTCTAGGACTCCTTAGTCTACCTACAGGATGTCTTCCTGCTACTTCCATATTTATCGCTTTTCCAGCCAACTATCTTTATATATATATCCCTTTTCATCGTATGTCTCCAAATCTTCTCAGTCTTTGAGATCTTGACAGGCTCTCGTAGGTTTTAATTAATAACGATTATTCTAAATGTCATTTAAATTAGAAGTTATAAGTTCGTCGAGAAACTGGTCACTCCGCTATCCCATGCCATTACATTTTTCAAACACTTCCTCTTGACCATAAAACTTGTGCATATTTTACTGTATAAATAGTCTCTCTCTCTCTCTCTCTCTCTCTCTCTCTCTCTCTCTCTCTCTCTCTCTCTCTCTCTCTCTCTCTCTCTCTCTCCAAAAAGAAAGTGGCTTCATATTTCAAAATTCTCAGATGTTTCAGTTTTTTTCCTAATTCTCACTTTTTGTTCTCAGATGGTCAGACAAAGCGAATAAGTTTGAATTATTCCGGAGTAATGAAGTGTTTATTTGTTATGTTCCCCATGCATTAGCGCGGCGAACTTACTGCATTCCTGTTTCTTAATTTTTTTGTATCCCGAGAAGATGCTAATCGAACCGTTAAGGTCTCTTGACAAGCTTCAGTAATGTCGACCCTAATTTCTTATTCAGTTAAGGTAAAAATTCGTTAGACTCCATAATTTTACTAAGGACAATTTTCATGACGTATATTACTGACGTTTTGCTCTAAAGGCGTTTATTATTTTATTATTATGATTATTATTATTATTATTATTATTATTATTATTATTATTATTATTGAGTAGATGAAACTTCGTCGTATGGTAAGCGAGCCTCGGAGCCATTGACTTTAAATTCACGAAGCCTCCAAAGAATACGTTGTTCATTAGATCTCAGAGGAAGTAAAGGGAAATACAGAAAGTAGAGATCCACTTTATAAAAAAGAAAAAATAGATTGATAAATAGATAATCATTTACTAATATGTCAGAAGAACAACATTCATAATTCAAAGGCTTCGGTTTCATCTTATCACAAATTCAAGACTGAAAGAATTTGGTATACAGTTACATCACGACACTGTCGCCCTTTTTATTGAACGATAAAACAATTTGGAAATGATTGCATCACAATTCTGTTAGGTTTTCCAACCCTCCGACAGATATTGAAGACTATAAATCATAATTCTCGTCTCTCTTGTTAAAACGGCCATATTTTACGGAAAATTAAGTTACTGATAATTAGATTTCGAGAAATGAAGAGTTCAAAAGCATTATCACACGCACACGCACACACACACACGCACACACACCGGGTGTAGGTTCAGCAATTGAATGAATATCCTCCGGAAACATGGCAGTAATATCATTTTCACGTTCATCCTCAGGTGATATCCAGTTTTTTCATTTTTTACGTATGATCGTTTTACGTGTATTTTTGTCTTTGCCCTTTCTGATTAATTAAGGTAAAACGTGTTTTTTTTATTTATCAGGAGGGAGATGCTGATAGTAACAGTGACAGCGACAGGTATAGATAAACATATTCTCCTGGATGAATTAGCATTGCAGATCGACAGACAGAGATGCACTCAAACCGGCATGAAGACAGACAAGCAGACAAAAAGACAGATTCCATAGATAAAGATGAAGATCAGCAGACCGAGACATAATCAATCAGACTTAAAGACAGGCAAGCACACAGAAAGACATAATCAGACTTAAAGACAGTCAGGCAGACAGAAAGACAGACTTCCATAGATAAAGTTCAGCAGACAGTGACATAATCAATTAGACTTAAGACAGGCAAGCAGACAGAAAGCCAGACTTCCATAGAAAAAAGACCAGCAGACACAGACATAATCAGTCAGACTTAAAGACAGAGATGCAGAGAAAGACAGACTTCCATAGAAAAAGACCAGCAGACAGAGGCATAATCAGTCAGACTTAAAGGCAGACAAGCAGACAGAAAGACAGACTTCTATAGAAAAAGACCAGCAGATAGAGACATAATCAATCAGACTTAAAGGACAGACAGGTAGACAGAAAGACAGACTTCCATAGAAAAGGGGAAAAAGAGATATGTATTTAATTGAGACATAAATGAAGAACTGGAAATAAATAAATAAAAGGAGGAACTGGAAGTAAATGTAATCATAAAGATATGACAGATACATTTAAATATGTGCGCTGAAAAATAGAATGATTAGAAGGAAGATATAAGACCCAAGAACAGCTATTTGTCAAAGAAACCAAGAAATATTTAGAAGTTAAAGACAGGTATATTTACGGAAAGACACCAACACAAAGAGATGTAGGTAAATGAGAATGTAAAATAAAAATTAAAAGTCAGAGAAGAACCAACACGCACATAAATAAAAAAAAAAATAGGGAAAGTTTATAGTGATATGAAAACGCAAATTGCAGGGGAACTTTAATAAATATATATTTATAAGTCTAATAGTAAAATCTAAAAGAATATTAAACAATTTATGTATCACCATACACCAGGTATAACTAAATACAAAAGGGAATACACGCAGATCACAATAGATACGAATTTTAAAACAGCAACGAACCACAAAACAAATAGATTGCAGCTCAATGAATATTCCCGGGTACCACCACAAGTACCTTTTGAAGGGCGCGTTCCATACGACCGGAAAACTCAATTACGAAACTACAATGAAGGCAGTTCAGTGTTTTTCGACCATTTGCCCTCAACTTGTGAACGCAATAAACAAACAGTCTCTCCAAATTTAAAGTCATTTCAGCATTAATTCTCGTCGTGATTGTTCCCTCTAGTCTAGGCCTATCTCTCTCAGCCTAATCAGCCGTTCAAAATGTTTGTTTACGATTATGGTAAATTTTTGGAGATTGGGCTTATTGCCATATTCATGTAGGCTTAATTTGATTAAGGTTTATGAAATGGCAGCATTATAGTTGTTTGCATACGAATTATGTACTGCTTTTTTGATTATGCGAAATTGGTCCAGGAGCTAAATTTAATAAGCATAGCACTCCGGCACTTCAAGGCTGTTGTTTTTTATATTGATTGCGAATGCAATCGGACATATTTACATATTATATGTATATGATATTTGCGTGGAATTATATATATATATATATATATATATATATATATATATATATATATATATATATATTATATATATACACAAAGACCATAAATGTTATTTCAGCTCAGGTAAAATAGATGAAGATATATTGTGTACATCGTGAAAGGACTAACTTTTGAATGAAAGTACGGATATTACTTTCTGATATTTACTACATCCGAGGCATCATGGCATTACCATGATTGCTTCTGCAATTCAAACAGTTTTTGCTCGTTTATTTCCTGTCGCTTACTAGCGATTTTCAAGCAGCAGAATCGTCCAAATCGTGAAGAAACGAAATTATTCTATTCTTTCGCTCAGGAATAACTTCTACGCTTGTTACTTTACTTCATTCACCTGCATCAGTTTTAATGTCCACTTCTGCTTTAAGGCTTCAGCATCCTTTGCCCAATTGTTTTAGGTAATTAGTTCTCAATTGCTGTTAATTGCTATGCATGTATTAATTGAATTTATTGTCTTATACCTGTTATTTCCGTTGTCATTTTTTATGTATTTTCCATTTTAGGGGCTACTGTCTTTTTTCCCTATTATCTTATACCTGTTATTTTTTATGTATTTTCCTTTATAGGGACTATTTTCCATTTTATCTTATACCTATTATTTTCGTTGTCATTATTTATGTAGTTTCCAATAAATGGACTACTTTCTTTTTTCCTTTTATCTTATACCTATTATCTTCGTTGTCAATTTTTATGTATTTTCTTTATAGGACTACTTTCTTTTTTCCCTTTTATCTTATACCTATTATTCGTTGTCATTTTTTTATTTTTTCTTTTATAAGGACTACTTTCTTTTTTCCCTTTTATCTTATACCTATTATTCGTTGTCATTTTTTATGTAGTTTCTTTTATAGGGACTAATTACTTTATCCCTTTTGTGTCTTTGTTAACCAGGTATTTGTTACCTATGTTACGTCTTTTAACTTACATAGGCGTCCTATATCGTGAAAGCCTGCTTACCTGGTTCCATAATTAGGAATTTGGGGATGAATATGTTATGACTTAAGCTCAGAAATGGATGGACCCAGGAAAAAAAAATGCTATGAAATGTATATTATGTTGGATTAATTCGGAGTAATTTCAGTTAAACAAAAGAAATTTCTTACGAAAACCAATCGCGTAAAATACGCAATAGCATCTTCCTTCGGCGAAGGAAAAGTCCTAAGATGATTAATCATTTTAAGTTGATGGCAATTCAAAATTCCAGAGTCGATTCAAGTTGAAAGGAGTACAACAAAATTATGTTCAGAAAAAGGGCAACTATGAGCGTAGAAAAATTTTTTTACCATAAAGCACATCTAAAACCTGAGATTTTTAAGACGGGAAATTCTGGTTTGATGCAGCACACGAGCTCATGACTTCAAAAAACTGCCGATTATCATCTCGCGATCTGTTGTTTCGTGGTTGTAGTTCTACAAGCAATCTCTCTCTCTCTCTCTCTCTCTCTCTCTCTCTCTCTCTCTCTCTCTCATATAGATACCCGAGTGCCTCATTCCTCTGAGATCATTTTGAAAAATATTCCTCAGCATGAGTAGAAAGAGAACAAAGAGAGCATTAGCAAGAGAATAGGAGTAAGAATTATATTTGCAAATGAAATCCATCTATTGCTGTATACGAGGCTGCTGCATTACATACTCGAAACAAAAAACGTATCAACCGCAGACCAGACAGCATAGGCTATCAGGCATCGCAAAACAACGGAGCCTGGCTTCACAGAGGGAATTATACATTCTCTCTCTCTCTCTCTCTCTCTCTCTCTCATTCCATAGTTGTAAATATGGAGGACGTTGCCGACAGGGAAAAGTCCAGCGCACCATCACAGTAATGTCCTAATGTATAAAAAATCACCTCGAATTATGTATGGAGCCATTTCCATAATACCGCTCTGTTCCCGTCGTAATGAGGCTGACTGGAAAAGATACGAGTTGTTAGACTCTCTCTCTCTCTCTCTCTCTCTCTCTCTCTCTCTCTCTCTCTCTCTCTCTCTCTCTCATACAAAAAATGAATCATTAATTTATTCCTATAGTGATTTAGATTGTGTTTTTTGGCCCACTAAAACTTTTACAGAATTGCAATGAAAGTGTTCACGCATCAGAAAAATGCAGAGATCAAAATACTCCTCTCCATGTTCGCGATGCAGTGAAGTTTTTAGTACCTACTACTGTCGCAATTATGGTAAAAAGCATAATTCATTATAATAATGAGCAGAGATAGATGCAGCACATAGAAATCTCTTTTCGCAGAATGAGTAACTTTTTACAATGAGTTGCTACGTTCACATTAGGTTCACAGTCTCAAAACACCCAAACGTCAAAAGAATGTTCAAGATCATATGCAAATATATGGAGACTGCCTCGCCAGCACAATAAAAGCACAAGCTTGAGACATATTCTACAAATCAAAGAAACGGTTCTCGACAACAAAGAGGCGTAACAAATATCACTGCTCATTCATTCTGGAAATGGCGCTCTGGCCTGTGGATTTTATGTCCGTCTTGGAATTTACTTTAGATCTGTAAAGAGGAAGCTGTAAGAAATTTGACCCCATATATGAAAGTGATACTGCATTTAGCACTTATCTTCTTTGCCTTCAGCTTTCCGCATTTCTATATGGGGTCGCTGTTTCTGGTCAGCCTTCTCCATCTTCCTCTGTCCTGTACATCTTTTTCTCTTGTGCATTTAGCACTTATAAGGAAACGAAGAGGTGAAAAAAAAATCGGCTTCATACATCACTTCCCCTTTTAGCCTGAATTCGAAACTAGCTTCCTCTCCCGCAGCTACAAAAGAATAAAGTAAAATAAAGCTGAAAAGTTGCGCAATTCTTTACAAAGCTGATGGCAAAACTCAAGAGCTTTGCCAAATGTCCTCTCTCTCTCTCTCTCTCTCTCTCTCTCTCTCTCTCTCTCTCTCTCTCTCTCTCTCTCTCTCTCTCGTTAGAGAAGAATCCGAGTGACTGTTCCACTCATTTTATTTATTAAGGATCTCCTTTTAATTCAGCATTCTTTGGCAGTCAGACTGTTTATAATGTCCGCCGGACAGAATTTCCCGAAGGGTTCAAAGTCATAGATTCAGAGGAACCATTTTCTAACTCAATTTATGCTCTGGTGGGGCCATAAAAGCTCCCGTTGTTTGTTAGTGGAGGAGTTGGAATACTTCATCCGATTATAATGTAATCTGGGAGTTCTACTGCTGGTGCGGAAAGAGATTTATGGCTCCTGTATATGTGTGTGTGTCTACGACAACGATTATTTTACCCAAATAAATACTTTTAGTTGCTCTTTTAGAATGATATATTAGTTTCAGAGCTGAAGCTTTTGAATACATTTCCTTTTATCTAACTTAACGAGATTTTCTGCCGGAAAATTCTATGTGAAGTTGTTATAAAACTAATATATCACCTTGGCAATAGTAAAGAACTCCTTTAGTAATATCGTTTAATCGCTCTTGTAAATATGTCGACAAACACATTTCGAATATTTTAACATTACGCAATAATTCCACAAAGCCAAATAAAGCTAACTTAAGGTTCTCTTTATTGCCTCAATGCAATGCTTAGAAATTTAACTGACAATAGAAATTGTCAAAGTTCTGCTAGAAAATCGTCATTTCATCTTCAGTCGTCCACTACAACCATTAAGACTTTCAAAACTTGATTTTACTATTAACACCAAAGTGTCTAAGTTCAAGGCAAGAGAAATATGTTAATAACCCCGTAACTTCGAGAGACTGAGTTTATTAGCCACAAGTGAATTCATTTTCTCCACAGACTTAGAGTTTAGTTTTTAATAAGCTAACTTTGAGAACTTCGACGTGTGATGGTGGCTAGTTCATTCACCGTTCATAACTTGATCAATTTTTCTGGCAACAAGACCTCGCCGTCTCTTTGAGCTAGAGATAGAGGGGATTTGGGTTGCACTGAGGTATAACTTCTGCTTCATTAGAGGCCATCGCCTGGTTCGCCCTGGTCCATGAGTAGGGAGGGGCTGAGGACGTTGATGGTAAAAGTTTATGCATACTGATCTGTCCTCTGCTTTTGGTGCTCTTAAGCTACGACTGAACATTCAGTAACGTCAACCTCCTGGAAAAATGTAATTTGAATGAAGAGCAATAAGGCAGGAAGGACCTCAGAAACATATATTCTTTTCTACCAGTGTCAGTAGGACCCATATCATAACAGCCATTGTCTCATACGAGCGCACATTTTTCATTGTTCTTGCTTTGTCAGAGCCAAAACAACGTTTTTCATTACGCACACGCTTACAAACCCACATAGCACTCACACACTAACGAACACACACGCAGAAAAAGGAAGAGACCTGACTGAGGGCGGAACTGTTGGGACAAATTGAACCTGTCTTTCCATCAATATATTTTATCTCATCATGATCGAGAAGAGTACAATTGATCACACACACAAAATATATATTACATATATATATTATATATATATATTATATATAATATATATATATATATATATATATATATATATATATGATTATATATATATATATATCTATATATCTATATCTATCTATACTATATATATATATATATATATATATATATATAGATATATATATAGATAGATATAGATATATATATATATACATATATATATATATATATATATATATATATATATATACATATCTATATATGATATATATATATATATATATAGATATACTATATATATATCTATATATATCTATATATATATATATATATATATACATCTATATATATATATATATATATATATATATATATATATATATATATATATATATATATTGGATAGATCGATAGAAAACCTGATAGTTTCATCTATCCACACACATAAACACTTATACAAATATTTCGTATGTATATAACTGAAACACGAAAATATGGAACGTGATAGATATATTAAATAACGAAGAAAACCACGAAGGAAAGAGAATAATGGAGTAACTGTTAAGTAAAGGACAAGAAGCCAAAAGGCTTTGCAGTACTCCACTGCTTCTCTGTCCTTAGGGGATTTTATATATATATATATATATGATATATAGATAATATATATATATATATATATATATATCTACATAGGTCCATACATACACACATAAATACATATATATATAGGGATAGATACAGAGAGAGAGAGAGAGAGAGAGAGAGGAGAGAGAGAGAGAGAGAGTTTAGGTTCTACGGAAGCTGTTCATAGGATGCCATTCACCCAATGGTAACGTCAGTTTTTGGATAATCCAGATTACCATATGAAAAGAAATGGGGATACTACTCACTCATCTCTTGGATAACTTCATTAATCCCTTATTTCTGATGCGAGGCATTAAATGTAATGGATTTATGCACTTGTGCAGTTTACTGGCCATTCGAGCTTTCACCATAAATGGAAACCAAGCATGCAGACACACATGTATGCATACGTATATATATATATATATATATAGATATATATATATATATATATATATATACATATATATATATATAGTATATATACATATATATATACATAGATAGATATATGTATATAGATATCTATATATATATATATATATATATATATATATATATATATATAGTGTATAGATATATATCTATATCTATATATATATATATTATATATACTATAGTATATATAGATAGATAGATACAAAGATATATATCTATATATATATATATATATATATATATATATATATATATATCGTATATGTATATATATATATATATAGATATATATAGATATATATATGGGATCTATAGATTATATATATAGATATATATATATATATATTATATATATATATATGTGTGTGTGTGTGGGTGTGTGTGTGTATATATATTTAGATGTATATATAATATATATATATGATATATATATATATAGATATATATACGTATATGAATATTATATAACAATAATATATATAAATATAAATATTTATATTTATTTATTTTATATAGCTATGGATAATAATATATATGGGGATACAATCCACAATGAAGTAAATTCCTCTTGTAGTTTAAAATATATAGTTCTTGTAGGATTAGAGCTTTCGACCATCAACTGTGGTCTTGTTCACTAAAGTGTGATATGTCACCTCAAGGAACTAACAAGTAAGAGCACAAACATTTTAAAAACAACGTTAGGTAACAGCTAGTTCATATTATGAATGATCAGGCGGCTGAGCCCTCGTTCTTTCCAGAATTCGTCTTGATCTTCGTGGGGGAATGTTTTCTATTGTCAACTGCTTGTTCTATGGTGGTTGGGTGGTCTGTTGGAGAAATGACCTGAGTGGAGTAAACAGGAGAGGAAGCAGCATCGTTATTGGCACATATATTTCTAAAGTTTGAAATTTTCCCTTTCCTACATATCTCTTCACAAATATCTGTATTTTCTGTAATGCTAGTATTTCCTGCAAAGGTCTCGTTTAATGAAATTAACGCCCCTTCTACTACTCGTCTCAAAGTCCGGTCGTTACATTGCAAAAACAACCTTGGTACCTTTAAAATTTATTGCGTGGTTTTTCTCCCATGTATGTTGCGCAATTGCACTGTATGAACTTCCCTTCTGCAAGCAGCAACGTGTTCTTCCCTTCTCTTATCAATGGAACGTCCGCTTTCTCCCACGTAACATTCATTGCAATTCACTACAAGGTATACATATACTCCTACATTCTCTCTATTACCCGGGTTATTTTAATGAGTTTCTTCTTGATTGTACTGTTGTACTGAAAAACTACGTTGAAGCCGTTCTTTTTTCCTTTAAGCGCCTAGAAAATTTATTAAGTTCTCTATTATAAGGAAGAGCAAGAGATGCCTCAAAATCTGCCTTTTCAGTTATATCATGAGCGTAAAAACATCGATCTATGCTTTAGATAGAGACTGTAGTATAAAAGGAAAAAAGAACGGCTTCAACGTAGTTTTCAGTAAAACAGTACAATCAAGAAGAAACTCATTAAAAATAACCCGGGTAATAGAGAGAATGTAGGAGTATATGTAATATCTTGTAGTGATTGCAATGAATGTTGGGTTACGAAACATTGTCCCCAAGACAGTTCACTTTACAGCCCTAAACTTCGGAATACCCAAGACTTTTAGCTGAAGGAAATCGAGTTTCGGAATCATTGTTGCCTGATGCGTCAAATTTGGCCCTTAGGAGCTTACTAGAAACTATTGCCGAGCACAAGTGGCCCCCTAAGATCTCTTGATAGTTTTATGCATCGATTAACTGGATGAGGATATACGTACAACCTTTGAGAAATGCAAAAATGTTAAAAATATTGCACTATACTCGGTTTTTTTCCATCTGTCCACCCGCCGTTGGTGTTTGCGTATGGTAACACTGCGTCCCGGGCTTTAGATAGTTATGCTATGTGTAAGTGCTATGTGTAAGTTTTAGGCAAATAAAAGGACATCTGGGTGTACATATGCAACTGAAAAGTGCTTTAATAATTTACTGTAAGCTAATTACACCGTTAATAATCGAAATAGGATATTATTATTATTGTTGAATGTAAGCTGAATGTAAGTATCTAAAGCCCGGGACGCAGTGTTGCCACACGCAAACACCACAGGCGGATGGACAGATGGAAAAAAACAGAGTATAGTTATTGACACTTCAGCCGTTTTTCGTAAAATTTTTTCAGGTTGAATATTTTATCTTAAATTTGTATTTAAAACCCTTGATCTTTATACCTGAGTCACATATTGGCGATTCAAGGACGCACAGTGCGCAACGGCCAAAAAATTGGCTAATTACGACGACATTACGACGTAATTACCACCAAATCGCTATGAATAGTTATAGCGTTGTCGAGTTTGGCGCATTGCGCCATGTGATGGCGGATCTTTTTAAATTCTAAAGCATACTCTATCACTTGATGCACCGTGCCAAACTAGGTGATGCGATAACAATTTAAGGCAATTGTTGGCGATTTGATCGTAATTAGCAAATTTTCGGCAGTTACGAAGTGGGCGGTCTTCAATGACAAATGTGTGACTGAAATGCTCACCCTTTTTATATTCAGCCCCAGGCCCGTGAATGATGTCGGTGTTTGCCAAAACCAGCCATTACAACGTGCACGTCCTTGAATTGCCAATGTAATTTACACAAACAACTCAGTACCACTTGTCCTTGATGTAGACAATAATTTCCTTAGTTGGTGTTCAGAAATTCATTAAAAAAAATGGTCGTTCTAAATTAAGAAAGAGAAATATGTGGCTCTTCAGTTGGAAATATCAATATGTCTCACCCAGTCAATAAAAAAACTAAATTTTTTGGACCTGCTACTTTTTTCAGGATAAAGCACCAGCCGTTCTGACTTTTATTAACCTAAGTTTCATTTATTTGTTCTTTTTTCTTATTTCGGCCTGTCTGGGGAAGATTAGGTCTTCACACTAAAGATGGAACAAGAAATCAAGGACATTATTGACAATTCCCTATCGAAAAAAAAATACGGTACTGTGAAACGTTTGTTCCTTCACCCTACAAAATTGCAATACGTAATAGTTTTAATACACTGTTCGCAAAGGTGTTTCTCTTTAGACACTTTACTTGTGGCCATCTCAATAATTACTGTATCCTTGGCCTGACTTGAACTCATGTCTAGGTTTACACATGTAAACTCATCTGTCATTTAGTGACATGAACATATTAGTTTTCTGTAAAAGAAAACTATTTTTCCAACTTTGTTTATGTGTCCGCCCTCAGTTCGTAAAAACTACTGAGGCTAGAGTGCTGAAAATTGGTACGTTAATCACCCACCCTCCAATCATCAAGCACACCAAATTGCAGCTCTCTAGCCTCAGTCATTTTCATTCTATTTAAAGGTTAAAGTTAGCCATAATCTTACTTCTGGCAGCGGTATAGGTACCATCAACACAGATCACCACAGGACCGTGTTTGAGTTTCATGGGGCGCGGCTACAAGTTTTATGGCCAGTGGCTGAGGCCACAATCGGACAGAAAACTCTATTGCGCTGAAGAATCTTCATCCACGCATTTTCTACTGTTTATCTTTTTATGTACGTCAACTTGCGTTTTGCTTTAGAGACATCAGCCTATCTCTCACTTTAAAATTGTCAATTTTCTCTCTAGATAGATAGATAGATAGATAGATAGATAGATAGATAGATAGATAGATAGATAGATATTTTATTGACCATTCTCCACAGAAACATCAAATACCATATTATGAAATTACACAACGGTCCAAATACATAAACTAATTTCCCAAGTTACATTTCCTAAAAAGGAAAAAAGAAAATTAAAAAAAACTGTATTCAAAACAAATGGCAACAATAATTGATATTAATTTTTAAAAAAACAAACAAAAGAGATCATATCGAGAGCTGTTTAGAATATCGAATTCTATATCACATAGCAACAATAATATAATATATACTAATAAACATCACACATTCAGATTAGACAGGAAATGCATTAAAACTGTAACACAAAATGAAGTCAGCTGGGCGAGGCACAATGAGAGAGTTTGCATCTTATTATTTGAAAACCTTCAAGATTACGCTTGCGATGTGACAAACATTTGCATAGTCTGATCTTTCTACCATCAGTCTAGCTCTCCCTTTAACGCACCTTAACCAACCACAACCCGCGTTATGCACCTCACCCATCTCCCCTTTATGCTCATCAACTCATACCTGGCTGAACTCATCTCGTTTTCCCTTGACACGGCCGCCCCTAACTAAATATCTCGTCATATAACAGGCAGCAGAGGAAGAAGACGGCCACATCAAAGAGAGGCTTCGGTAGCTCGAAGTCCCTTTCGTAACTTCTCTTCTGTTGACTTTGGTCTAGACGCCGAATATTGTCTCTCTCTCTCTCTCTCTCTCTCTCTCTCTCTCTCTCTCTCTCTCTCTCTCTCGTGTCGTCGTCGTCACGTCTAGTTTTATGGAATTGTTTCGTCCAGGCTGAGGGCGAATGGGGGATTGGGAAATGATGAAAATGAAACATTTTCATTGTTACGTAACAGCTTTACCTTTGCTCTGACTCTGTTCACTTTGTGTGATATATATATATATATATATATATATATATATATATATATATATATATATATGTATATATATATATATATATATATATATATATATATATATATATATATATATATATATATATATATATATATATATATATATATGTATGTATGTATAGATATATGTATGTATGTATATATATATATATATATATATATATATACATACATACATACATATATATATATATATATATATATATATATATATATATATATATATATATATATATATATATATATATATATATATATATCACAAATGTGAACAGAGTCAGAGCAAAGGTAAAGCTGTTACGTAACAATGAAAATGTTTCATTTTCATCATTTCCCAATCCCCCATTCGCCCTCAGCCTGGACGAAACAATTCCATAAAACTAGACGTGACGACGACGACACGAGAGAGAGAGAGAGAGAGAGAGAGAGAGAGAGAGAGAGTAGAGAGAGAGAGAGAGACAATATTCGGCGTCTAGACCAAAGTCAACAGAAGAGAAGTTACGAAAGGGACTTCGAGCTACCGAAGCCTCTCTTTGATGTGGCCGTCTTCTTCCTTTGCTGCCTGTTATATGACGAGATATTTAGTTAGGGGCGGCCGTGTCAAGGGAAAACGAGATGAGTTCAGCCAGGTATGAGTTGATGAGCATAAAGGGGAGATGGGTGAGGTGCATAACGCGGGTTGTGGTTGGTTAAGGTGCGTTAAGGGAGAGATAGAGTGATTGTAGAAAGATCAGACTAACCAAATGTTTATATATATATATATATATATATATATATATATATTATATATATATATATATATATATATATATATATATATATATATATATATATATATATATATATATATATATATAAGTATATATATATTTGTATATATATTTATATATATATATATATTATATACATATATAATATATACTATATATATATATATATATATATATAGATATATATATATCTATATTATACATATATATATATATATATATAATATATATATATATATATATATATATATATATATATATATATATATATAATTCCACCGCTGCCACCACTTTTAGGGCTGTTGCCTTGTGTAATAAGGCGCCCTATGCCGTAATATTAAACTTGCGATAATCTTACGCTAAGTCGGTTGGTATTGCACTTCCATATTCAATGGAGTGTCTTTGGGGTTTGTAGATCACTTACGAAGTCGGTATTATCTTCTTTGGTTATGATGACGATGTGTTAAACTCAATGGATGATTCGGTGATGAGGTTCTAGTAGAAACCACGAAGTCAACAAAATTACTTATATTCTCTGAATTTACATGGTGAAAATCAAAGTAGGATGTAACAAGTCTTCTAATGACGATAGCTTGATCGCTTCTGCCAATGATGATGGCTAATTCTATTCTCTCTACATGATAAAGCTTAGGTAAAGAGGTACAGGTCTTCTAATAACGATAGCTAACTCTGTTCTGCCCGTTCTACATCTCGGTTACAAGTCATAAAGGAGCAGACAGTAGCTCGAACATACGAACATACAATCAGATGACATAGTTACTAATCACGTAGGCCGCTTGAGCTATAGGTCACGGTGTTTGTCTCAAGCAGGAAGCTTGGACTAAAGTTTATAAACAATTGAATGACTACAGGTGACACATGTCCAACTTAGCCTACATACTTTATTGTATATACGTCATCTTTAGGGTTTCTGCTCGAAGTGTTTATTGTTTTTGCTTAGCCGCTGACCCTGTTTCCGTTCGAAGTGTTTATTGTTTGCTTATTGCTGTTGACTCTTGCTTTGTTCAGTTTGTACAGTTCTGCCCTCCGACCCAGATATTCAATGCTCGCGATCTCTTGGGTTAAGGAATAATTTTCTTGTTTAGATACGGTTTTAACAATAGGCACGGATGTTTCATATATTTTTTTTCTTTTTGTTTTTTTAGTTCAATTAACCCTCTTACGCCGATTGGACGTATTAAACGTTGAGTCAAAATGTCTCCCGTATGCCGATTGGACGTATCATACGTCGGCTCAAAAAAGTTTTTTAAAAATTAACGGAAAAAATATTTATAGGCCTACCAGCCGAAAAACTTTGAATCACGCGCCTTGGCGGGGGATGCTGGGAGTTCACGGATCAAGGCGTTGTTTTGTTTACAATCGCTACGCAGGCGCGCAAGCGCGAATTTCTTTCTTATCGCTCTAAAAAGTATCAGTTGACATCTCAAAAATTATTTCGTCACTTTGACATAATTTTTGCACCATTTTAAAATTATATCCTTTACATGAAGTATTATATATGAAACAAAAATGTGCGCAAGATATTCATGTAAAATACAACAAATAAATACTCATGATTGTATGCTTTATAAATTTTGAAATGTTTTCATATAAATAACGATAAGTGCAAAAACCTTCCCAAACCTTTGGTCAACTTTGACTCTACCGAAATGGTCGAGAAACGCAATTGTAAGCTAAAATTCTTATATTCTAGTAATATTCAATCATTTGCCTTAATTTTGCAATAAATTGGACGTCTCTAGCACAATATTTCGATTTATGGTGAATTTATGAAAAAACTTTTTCCTTACGTTCGTGCGATAACTCTTCCGATAAATTTTTTCGTGCGATTGTCCTAATGTTTGCACCTTTTAAATTTGCCGTTACATAAAGTTTATATATGGAAATGTGCGCAATTTATTCATGCACAATACAAAAACTAAAAAACAACCCTGGTTGTAGCTTTTATCAGTTTCGAAATATTTCATATAAATAACGTTAAGTGCAAAAATGTCAACTTCGGTCAACTTTGACTCTACCGAAATGGTCGAAAAACGCAATTGTAAGCTAAAACTCTTATATCTAGTAATATTCAATCATTTACCTTCATTTTGCAAACGACTTGGAAGACTCTAGCACAATATTCGATTTATGGTGAATTTATGAAAAAAAAAAAAAAACATAAACCTTCAAACATTTTCCTTAAGTCCGTGCTGGTATCGTCTGCCGAAAAAATCAGAATTTTTTTGTGACGATTGGTCGAAATGTTTGCACCATTTAAAATTAGCTGTTACATATATTGATATATGAAAATGTGCGCAATTTCATGTAGAATACAACTAAAACATGATTTGAACGTTTGTAGCTTTTCTTTTCTCTTTTTTTCGAAATATTTGCATATAAATACACGATAAATAGAAAAAAAACCATGTTCGGTCAAATTTGACTTTACCGAAATAGTTGAAAAACGCAATTTGTAAGCTCAAACTCTTACGGCCTAGTAATATACCGTCATTTTTCTTCATTTTGAAACAAATTTGAAGTCTTTAGAACAATATTGTGATTTATGGTGAATTTTTGAAAAATATATTTACCTTCACTCCGCGCGCCGATTCGCGGCGCAAGTCTCCGAAATACCTACATAGCATTATCCTAATATTTTCTCCTTTTCATATTAGCCGTTTTATAGAGTTTCATATATCAAAATGTGCGCAAATTCATGAAGAATACAATAAAAAAATAATTGAAGGTTGTAGCTTTTTCCATATCCGAAATAGTGCATATAAAAAAATATATATAAAATTTCGACATTCGGTCAAATTAACTCGTCCGAAATGGTCGAAATCTGCAATTCTAATCTAAAACTCTTACAGTATCGTAATATTCAATCATTTGTCTTCATTTTTGAAACAAATTGGAAGTCTCTAGAACAATATTTAGAATTACGGTGAATTTTTGAAAAAATTAAAATAACATTTTTTCGTCCGCGCGTTACGAATTCGTACATCATGTGATAATATTTTTCCGGTGTTGCTTTTGTTTATTGTTTTACTATGTATTATATATCAAAATGATTGAAATTTATTTTACAATACAACGAAAAAAAAGTAACTCGTTAGCTTTGACCGTTTTTGCACAGCGTGATTTGAATACAATTATCTATGAATTTTTTTTTTTTTGCTACCATATATCTCATTATTTACATATGATAATGATGATCATTTTCATTTTTGATGATTGCATACTAAACATCAGGCAATGACAAAAAAAAAAGCCAAAATGAACTCTTAATCTTCATAACTAAGCTCGCTGTGAGTTTTTGAAAAAATTATTTTTTTTCCGCTTCCGCGCTCACATCCAAACTGGCGCCAGCATACGGGAGTTGGAGATTTTGGTTTTATTTTTAGGGCTTCAGCGTAAGAGGGTTAATGGTTCGTTTGCAGTATGGTGCTGGATTGCGGGATAATGCGTCAGCTATGATAATTGCTTTCCCAGGTAGATATCTTATCTTGGCTCAAAGACCTGAATGATCATTTGTCACCGAGTTCCTTTGGGGGGGGGGGGGACTGTGATTAAAGCCTTTTGAAAAACTCGGTAAAGGACTCATGTTCAGTAAGGACTTTATCAGGATAGCCATAGATTATGAACTTTAAAATGTACTAGTGAGTTAAAGATACCTAGCCCTTCCTTGCCTATTACTGCATATTTACTTTCAGAGGGCTTTAGTTTACGTGAATAAAAAGCTATAGGAAAGAACTGTTTATCATATTACTGAAGTAGTACCCCCTCTTACCCCTTGGTCTGAGGCGTCTGTTGCAATAAAAAAAAATTCCTTATTTAAATCAGGGATTTTTAAGTTAGGTGAGCTGCATTATTATTCCGCTTTTAAGATATCGAACGCCTGTTGATGCTTTGGAGACCATAATAATCTACGCCCTTCTTCGTAAGATCTGTTTAAGGGAGCTGTCATGATTGACAAGAGTTACATATTTCCATACGATTGTAATACCACTACAGCGCAAAAGTGCTGTACCTCTTTTTACGTTAATAGGTACCGGAAGAAGTTATGCATAGCCGACACCTACCATGGACTACTTTAAGACCTTGCTGGGAAATGAAATTTTAATCCTTACCGACACTCTGAAATATAACGATTTCACGAACAAAGCCCTAGACACGGTTGACTCGCAGCAACAAGTTAAATCTAGTGATCCACAAACGTATACATATCGTGGATACGCAGAAGTTATAAATATCGCATTTTTTATTGTTGGCTAATTTTTAATCCCGCCCAACCACCGTCGTAGATGAATCTCTCTGATAATCTATCTAAAGTAATATCCGTAAAGTCATTCAAGCAGAGGTGAATCAGCAGAAATTTTTTTTTTTTTTTTATCTTTTATCTGAATACCAGGAAGTTTCTCCTCTAGCGAGTGATCTCTGGGGAGAAAAACGGATGTCATTGACAAACAAAATACGGTCTAAGGACAAACATAAAAGCTATATACGTACTTTCGTTTAGACTCTCAATGAAATTTCAAAATAGAGATAAATGACGAAGTTGAAAAATGTTAGTAATAGGAGCCATTAGGAAATCAAATAAGCCCATATAATTTTTCCCTCAAACGTCATGCCATAAAAGATCGGACTTGGCGTATCTGCGTAGATTTCTGTCGTTTAAACAAGGAAACGACTCCCGATAGTTTCCAGTGCCATGTACCGACGACATCTTATCTCTGTTAGGTTAGAATAAATTTTTCACCAGCTTGGACTTACTTAAAAGCTTTTACCAGATACCATTACCTAAGTGATTGTACCTCATACACCGTTTTCAGCACACTTAGGGGACATTATCAATTTTTACGTATGCCTCCGGCTTACGTTGCACCCCAATTAAAATATAGTGTTTGGAGACTTTTAGGGGATAACCTACATGCCTATATGGATGATCTTGTAATCTTTTCTAATACCTTAGAAATACATTCACATAAACCAGAGCTAGTGCTACAGAGGACAAAGACAAATCATCTCAGAGTAAATATCTAAATGTGAGTTTTTAAAAACCAAACATGTTTATCTAGGTTTTTATGTGTCTAGTCAAGGTCTTAAAGTAGTCCATGATAAGGTGTCGGCTTATCTAACTTCTGGTACCTATTAACATAAAAAGGGGGATACAGCACTTTTGCGCTGTAGTGGGTATTACAATCGTATGTAAATATGTAACTCTTCAATCATGACAGCTCTTTTAACAGATCTTACGAAGAAGGGCGTAGATTTATTATGGTCTGAAAAGCATCAACAGGCGTTCGATATCTTAAAAGCGGAATAATGCAGCTCACCTAACTTAAAAATCCCTGATTTAAATAAGGAATTTTTTTTTTTATTGCAATAGACGCCTCAGACCAAGGGGTAAGAGGGGTATTACTTCAGTAATATGATAAACAGTTCTTCCCTATAGCTTTTTATTCACGTAAACTAAAGCCCTCTGAAAGTAAATATGCAGTAATAGGCAAGGAAGGGCTAGGTATCGTTAACTCATTAGTACATTTCAAGTTCATAATCTACGGCTATCCTGTTAAAGTCCTCACTGAGCATAAGTCACTTACCGAGTTTTTCAAAGGCTTTAATCACAATCCAATCGGTGACAAATGATCATTCAGGTCTTTGGAGCCAAGATAAGATATCTACCTGGGAAAGCAATTATCATAGCTGACTCATTATCCCGCAATCCCGCCACCATACTGCAAAGAACCATTAATTAAGACTAAAAGATATAGAAACATCCGTGCCTATTGTTAAAACCGTATCTAAACAAGAAAATTCCTTAACCCAAGAGATCGCGAGCATTGAATATCTGGGTTGGAGCGCAGAACTGTTACAAACTGAACAAAGCAAGTGTCAACAGCAATAAGCAAAAACAATAAACACTTCGAACGGAAACAGGGTCAGCAGCAATAACCAAAACAATAAACACTTCGAACGGAAACAGGGTCAGCGGCTAAGCAAAAACAATAAACACTTCGAGCAGAAACCCTAAAGCAAAAGTATATTTAAAGTATGTGTATCAGAATTATGTAATCAAATGTAATATTATATGTAGGTCCGTGACGAGGAAAACCCGAAGAACACAGCAGATGACTAACGACCAGGTAGTAGTAATAATCTCTTTCATACCAATCGTCCTAAACTGGTTGCATTCCGTCATCCAGGGTTCTCTATTATGTCACAGAAAGCCAAATCACTGTTTTACTGGCCTACGATGCTTACAGATATAAAAAGCACATAACTAATTGTAACACGTGTCATGAAAACAAGGGATACACTAAGACACCTGTCAGTTTAGGGGCCTATCTGTGCCAAATCAATCCTTGAAAGAATATACGTAGAATTATTAACAGAATTAAGAGTCTGACGGGAGGGGAATAAACACTCTTAGTGTTAATAGTTCCTTGACACGTTATATAGAATTAATAGCACTAAAAACAAACACCGCAATTGAGTGCGTTAGGAATATTTATGAGTGCTAAATCAGTAAACATGGAATTCAACACATAATAATCTGTGACTCGGGTGGTGTAAATCAATAATAATCTCCATAACTCGTTGTGTGAATTCCTATCCATTAAGAAACCCAATAATATATTTTATCACCCAGTCAATCGGTTTGGTAGAATAAGAGATAAATAAGAAAGTGTCAATGTCTTACGAGTTACAACTCGTGATATTGGATCCGAACTGGATTATAGCGGTTCTCGCGGTTTTAAATACCTTTATCATTCATATCTTGTATCTAGAGAATTGATACCGCAAGTAGCCTTATATGGTACGCCGCTAGAACACTTTTCCACATATTCAAGCCAACCATTAATTTATCAAATATATATAAAAAAATATATAAAATAAATAAATATAAAAAAATCAAAATAAATATGGATACAAGTGGAGTCATATAATACACTCCGTAAGAAGTCGGATGGGTTACAAATTATAATAAAAAAGGAATCACGATAAAATCAATAAGCAAAAACGTAACCATAGGTTAATTAAATATCCAAATATATATGCGTAAAGATTTGAACTCTAACTTAACGCTTTAGTAATGACAAATAAGCTAAAGGTTCAAACACATATCAAAACCTACTGACATATTGTCTGTCCCGGTGATTTATATTCGTAGTCAAAAAAATAAATAAAGAAATAAATAAATAAATAAATAAATAAAATAAAAAGAAAATAAAATAAAAGAGATTTTTAAAGTCAGGAAGTCTAGAAGTGAAATGTATATCTAATGGAATAATCCTATATGAATCTTATACAGGGCTGAATAATATATATAGAATTTGTATGGAAACCTTTTTCATTAGTTTGAATAAGGAATATTTAATTTAACATAATTACATTTATTTACAATCATGCAGATTTCCAACATGAAACTAATATATTGTTCAATTTTTGGTACTGTTTTTTTTTCAGACATTCTTCTCATGTGGGTGGTGAATTAAAACAAAAAAAATCATTTATTTGAAAATACTAAAGTCGTATTTAATTACAGCAAGTCACGTAACTCTTAGCTGGCTGAGAGCAATCTCCTGCCAAGTGACGACGTCATCATTGCCGATTCATCATGTTCCTTTTAACCTCAATAATCTGCTTGCATAGGCTTCATCTGGTGTGTGTCGTCTCGCGCTTGCAAAGCAGGTTGCTGGAGAAAGGAATGCTTAGCCCGAACTTCTCATGGGCAAGGCAGACGTTAGGTACAATTGTCTATCCGTATGCGCAATTGCAACTTTAGTTAAGGAGTTGCAATCATTTTAAAAATTAATAAACAGAATAAGCAAATAGAATTTCTATAACTTCAAAATGAATTAATTATTTTTTTTTTTTCTGGAACCTCATAGACAATTAGAGTCAATAATCAGCTTATGATAATGGTAAACGGACATTTAGAAGTATCAAGTCATGGATATGAAAAATTTACTTGCAACATTAGCTTATTACAATCCAAGTAAATTACATTCATGGGAAAATGTCACATTTTCTTGAAAAAACCCAAAGTTTATATAGAAATTAGTTACATAGTGGGTTCTTTCGTTGCATCTCTAGCCTATTAATAAAGTTTAAAAATTAACCTCAGAGGATGCGCGCAAGAAAATTGAATATGAAACTTTTGTTAGGGGCACATAGGATCAGATTTTATCACAACTTAATTTCAATTAGCATAGAGAAATACAGAATCATGATTAATATTCTCTTTGACTCTTATGTTGCCTGGAAATCTTTGTCTAGTAACTTACTACCAGTAATATCGAATTTACTTTGGGATTCGTAATTATATCTGTTTATTTTTTATAATTATGGATATTTTTACAGTCATCATAGACCTGGATAGGTTCACTCATTATTAATGCCATGGATAAAAAAGTTGTACAGCTCTCTTTTGAATTCCATAAAATATCAGCGAATTCATGTGGGTTAAGTCTGGTCTTAATGGCTCTCCCCTCCCCTGTATTTGGATGTCGTCTGAATTTACTTTGCCCTTGTGACAAGTATAATTTCACTTGCAGGCTGATTAATGGAACCTGGTTACAGTATCCTGCAGTACGAGAGTTTCACATTGCAACTTCAAAAAATCGTTCGTCGCTGCGGACGACGGCAGTCGAGTAACAACCGCCTACAATGTGAAAGGAATAAGCACCATCATGGACTTCTTCGACCGACACCGTATCCCATCGTTAATCTCGTTTTAATGCGGAATGCTCCGGCGGCTGTCGGAAATCGACTACAAAAGGGACATACTCCCGACAATTACAACCAGAAGGATATTCCACTCTACTTCGCTGGCGAAGGACTCGTGCTGGGGGTGATTTTATTCATCGCAAACGTATTCGTGTGGCTTAGGATGCAGAGAACAAGTATGAGCGCAAAATAGAACGTTGGACCCGCCCAGGCAAATTTTCCCCTTGTTTTCAACATTTGGAATTGGCCCTTTCATTTGGCTATAGGAACTGTGTAATGGACATAAAGGTTGTTCGAACGCTAGATAATGTGTAGTAGTATAACCTCGGTCATGTATCCGTATATATATCAAAGTATCATGTATCCTATATATAAATGATCATAAATAACAGAATCAAAATATATCTTTGCGTGTACGCAATAGGAATCTATTTAAAGTGCATATATATTAATCATAATTATATGAATCCATATACATATGTATAAACAAATCAGGTAGCCTATAATCAATCTGTTACCTTTTATCTTACCAATAACTGCAGATATATAACAGTTAGCATAAAAATCAACGAATCAATCAGCATAAACATTAATAATTTTATCAATTCATATATGAAATTTTTATCAGTTAAAATATGATTTTTATCATGTTATCAGAATATATTAGTATTTTCTGTAGCATATGTATCTTAATGAGATGAAGTGAAAAACTGTTATCATATATTATCACGTGATCACTATTATTTACGAATATCATATGCATATATGTCTAATATTTTATTACTTGAATCTGTATTTGTGTACACCATGAATTTTTTTTTTACTTATAAGTATTTTCTATTATCTATATATATTCACATAGTGTCTGTATCACACTCCTATAAGTCAAATGCAAGTCTAGTTTGAGTAATATTCAGTGGTTGGTTTTGGTAGCTGACCGAGCTTTTATGTAATGATTACATAATAAAAATATGGAATGTTAGTCCATATATATAAAAGACTAAAACTAAAGAGGTCAACCAGATTGCTTGCAGGAATGTGATCAGACTAGAGACGCTAAAGATGACGTATACCATAAAGTATGTAGGCTAAGATAACATGCCGTCACCTGTAGTCATTCAATTGTTTATAAACTTTAGTCCAAGCTTCCTGCTTGAGACAAACACCATGACTATAGCTCAAGCGGCCTACGTGATTAGTAACTATGTCATCTGATTGTATGTTCGTATGTAACTATGTCATCTGATTGTATGTTCGTATGTTCGAGCTACTGTCTGCTTCCTTTATGACTGGTAACCGAGATAGTAGTAGAGGAGAATAGAGTTAGCTATCGTCATTAGAAGACCTGTACCTCTTTACTAAGCTTTATCATGTAGAGAGAATAGAATTAGCCATCATCATTGGCAGAAGCGATCAAGCTATCATCATTAGAAGAATTAATACAATCATACCTGATCTTCACCATGTAAACTCAGAAGAATATATATATTTTTATACTTCGTGTTTTCGACTAGAACCCTCACCTCATTGCCGAATCATCATGAGTTTAACATATTCGTCGTCATAACCAAAGAAGATAATACCGACTTCGTAAGTGATCTACAAACCCCAAGACACTCCCATGAATTTGGAAGTGCAATACCAACCGACTTAGCGTAAGATTATCGCAAGTCTAACATTACCTCATAGGGCGCCTTATTATACAAGGCACAGCCCTAATATATATATATGTATATATATATATATATATATATATATATATATATCTTTTATATATAAATATATATATATATATATATATATATATATATATCTTTTATATATATATATATAAATATATATAGTATATATATATATATATATATATATATATAATATATATATATATATGTGTGTGTGTGTGTGTGCGTATATATGAATGTTTGTATGTTCGTGCACTATAGAAATCCGAACCTCTTGATCGATCTAGACAAAATTCGGCATGTGTACTCCAACTTAGATAATACTTAGGATAGGTTTCAAACCCGTACTCCCTTTGTAACTTATGTGGTAACCGCTCGACCGATCTAGATAAAATTGGGCACGTGGCCACCATTTGACTCAACTTAGATAATGGATTAACAAAGTAATTACAGGTTCAAGATGTCCCCAAACTTTTGTCCTTAATCATTTCTCCTTTTTCTGTGATGAAAGAAGTTGGTTTGTCTTTGACAAAGCAAGACAAAGGTAAAGTGTGCCGATACGTGACAATGGCCATTGTGATATGGGTCCTACTGACACTGGTTTAAAAGAATATTTATATCTTTCTCTTTCTGTGGCCCTTTCCACTTTATTTACTCTTCATTCAATTTGCTTTTTCTCCTGGAGCTTGACGTTATTGAATGACCAGTTGTAGTTCAAGAGCAGCAAAAGCAGATGACAGGTCATTACACCATCGGGTAATGTCCTAAAAACCGAACATAAACTTTTACCATCAACGTCCTCAGCCCCTCCCCACTCATGGACAGGGGGAACCAGGCGATGGCTTCTAATGAAGCAGAAGTTATACCTCAGTGCAACCCAAATCCCCTCTATCTCTAGCTCAAAGAGACGGTGAGGTTGTGTTGCCAGAAAAATTTATCAAGTTATGAACGGTGAATGAACTAGCCACCATCACACGTCGAAGTTCTCAAAGTTAGCTTATTAAAAAAAACTAAACTCTAAGTCTGTGGAGAAAATTAAATTACTTGTGGTTAATAAACTCAGTCTCTCGAAGTTACGCGGTTATTAACATATTTCTCTTGCCTTGAACTTAGACACTTTGGTGTTAATAGTAAAATCAAGTTTTGAAAGTCTTAATGGTAGTAGTGGACGACTGAAATGAAATGACGATTTTCTAGCAGAACTTTGACAATTTCTATTGTCAGTTAAATTTCTAAGCATTGCATTGAGGCAATAAAGAGAACCTTAAGTTAGCTTTATTCGGCTTTGTGGAATTATTGCGTAATGTTAAAATATTCGAAATGTGTTTGTCGACATATTGACAAGAGCGACTAAACGATGTTACTGAAGGAGTTCTTTACCATTGCCAAGATGATATATTAGTTTTATAACAACTTCACATAAAATTTTCCAGCAGAAAATCTCGTTAACTTAGATAAAAGGAAATGTAATCAAAAGCTTCAGCTCTGAAACTTATATATCACTCTAAAAGAGCAACTAAAAGTATTTATTTGGGTAAAATAAAGGTTGTCGTAGACACACAAATATACAGGAACCACAAATCTTTTTCCGCACCAACAGTAGAACTCCCAGATTACATTATAATCGGATGAAGTATTCCAACTCCTCCACTAACAAACAACGGGAGCTTTTATGGCCCCACCAGAGCATAAAATGAGTTAGAAAATGGTTCCTCTGAATCTATGACTTTGAACCCTTCGGGAAATTCTGTCCGGCGGACATTATAAACATTCTGACTGCCAAAGAATGCTGAATTAAAAGGAGATCCTTAATAAATAAAAAAGAGTGCATCAGTCACTCGGATTCTTCGCTATCATAGAGAGAGAGAGAGATAGAGGACATTCACATTTGGCAAACCTCGTAAGATTTGTTCGTTTTGTAAAGATTTGTGTAACTTTTCAGTTTTACTTTGCTTTATTCTTTTGTACGTTAGGTGAAGATGCTACTTTCGAATTCCGGCTAAAAGGAGTTTTTCATCATCTTTTCTCATACCTTCCTCTTAACAGATATATAGTGAATTCCAAGACGAACGTATTCACTACCTAGAAAGCTATTTTGTAAATATATGAGTAGCAGTATTCATCCGCTCCTTTGTTATATCTCTTTGTTGTCGAGAACCGTTTCATTGATTTGTAGAATATTTCTCAAGATTTTGCTTCTATTGTGCTAGCGAGGCAGTCTCCATATATTTGCTTTTTCTTCAACATTCTTTTGACGCTTGGGTTTTTTGAGGCTGTGAACCTAATGTGAACGTAGCAACTCATTGTAAAAAGTTACTTATTCCGTGATAAAGGATTTATATGCAATGCACCCATCTCTGCTCATTATATAGTGAATTATGCTTTTTACCACATCTGCAACATCAGCAGGTACTGCAAAATTCATTACCGCATGAAAATAGTGCGGTGACATTTGGTATACTCTAAATTTATTATACGTACATACATACACACACAAACATACATACCTATACATATTGATATATTCCCTTATATTTATAAAATTTATAGTTAAATATGCAAATATGTAGTGTATATATATATCTATATATATATATATATATATTATATATATATATATATATATATATATATATGTATATGGATCTTATATTTAAAGTAGACGGTCGGACTATGTATGTATGTATGTATGTATCTATGTGTGTGTGTGTGTATATATTTGCTATATACGACGAAACTTACCTAACCTTATTGAACCCAAAGTCGGATATATATGAAGATTTTATAAGGGGCGGCCATACTAACTTCTTTATGTATAGAAAAAAGAAAGCATTATTCTGATAGGACTTTTCATGATGATTACAAATATGCTCTTGCTTTTCATCGTAACGATGATATTACGATTCAAACAATGCCGGGCTACGTTTGCCCGTATTATTATATATATATATATATATATGAAATTGTAAATTGTAATAAGCCGCAATGCCCTCTTAACTTCTTGAATTCTTTGCTTTTTTCGGATACGATTGTCACTACAAAGCCTGAAGATCCAAGTTCAAAGAAATTTGAAGAAGAAATTGGATCTTCAGGTTTTGTAGTGACAAACGTATCCAAAAAAAGAGCAAATATATATTCACTACTGAATATAGAGATGAATCTCCCCTCTAATATTCAGGATAATCATAAGAGGGGATTACATCTCTAGTTTTCGTAATCTGCCTTCCAAGTACTTTGTTATTGCTGCATCTCGGGTAGTCGAAGAATGAATTACATTTAGAAGTCAGCAGTTGTTCGGAGTTGAGAAACGCCAGGGTAAGTTATAGGACATAGATGTTCGTTGAATGATAAAGCAGTAACTCTTTGCTAAACTTGAGCATGAGTATCTTGCAAGATTTAGGCAAAAATAGTTTGATTAATCAACGTGGATTTGATAGTACTCTTCATAGCAGTCATGATGAAAGGGAAACATATGATGAATACGATTGTTCTCTAGACTTTCAAAGGACGTCGGGTTCGAAGATATCCTTATCACCTTAGATTATAAGTTAAGTGAATCTTATATATCTACCAGACCACTGAGCTGATTAATTAACAGCTCTCCTAGGGCTGGCCTGAAGGATTAGATATTTTTTACGTGGGTAGGAGCCAATTGGTTTCTTAGCAAGAGGACCTGCAGCTTATTGTGAGATCCGAACCACATCATATCGAGAAATTCATTGCCAATGGCCAGAAATAAATTCCTCCTATTCCTCTCTGACGGTCCCGGGAAGCGAACTCTGGCTACCAGATTGATAGTTGGGTAAGGAACCCACTCGTCTAGTGAGGAACTACCTTAGATTTTATAAATTTCAGATTCTGAAACGATTAAAAGAAGCACTTTCAGGGAATTTAAACACCACAAAACGTAAATTACCCGTCTGTACGCAAGACTGCGTAAAAAAGGGTATTTTTAATTGGTTACGGGGAAAACTGAATACGGGTAGTAACGGCTAAATTAGACTTTTGGATGTACCGTTGCTAGTTAGTTGTTTTATTGACCAATTAATTATACAACTCTTAGTACAAATTTGTCCAAAAAGAGATAATACAAAATATACAGCAGAGAATTATTTTGAGGGCGGCCCTTATTAGAAGGGCCAGTTAGAAATGGACTATTTTTACTTAAACTAAGAGAACGAAGTTTAGACAAAAAAATCTAAAGTAATATATTGAAAAATGAGATCGAGGAATGTTCCCGGATTGACTTCAGTGAAAAAGGCACGGTTATACGTAATAAAAGGAATCTATCAGGAGACAGAAAATACGTATATATTTCTGATTTTCTGGAGATTAAGTATAGACAGAACTTTTAAAAATACTAAATAACAATTCATTAGTCCTCTTTTTAGAAATGGAAATTCAGGTACTGTGGCGGAATCACAAGCTCAAAAACAAGCTTCAGAATCCCCCCCACATATACCTAATCAGTCCAGCTGCCAAACTCACCCCAGTCACTCTTTCTACTTTACACTTCAGAATGCAGCAGGACAATTGAACTGTACCTACACACAGAACAAAAAATACGAAAAAAACACAAACACATGTACTTACCAACTCCACCAATCCAGATACTCCGGGCTATCCTGTGCTGTCCACTGGTCGAGGTCACAGAGATACCAACCACAACCCAGAACCACAACCCACAACCAAAACAACACAACAAATCAGGAACAACCACAACCCAACAACACAACACCCAAAGACCAGAACCCCACAACCCAACAACAAACAAGGAACACAACCACAACCTAACAACACAGCAAACAACCAAGGCACATAACCACAACCTCACACATAACAACACAGGAACTCACATACAACTCAACAAAAACCTCACAGCACAACAACTCCTAAGCAACCAATATCAAACTTAGCAAAATTTAAACAACAACAAAACAAAACACAAAACTCAACCGACTTCCAATGCCTTCAATAACCTCCTCCAACACTACTACCTATCATAGGCCCTCACCCTCTCTCTCTCTCTCTCTCTCTCTCTCTCTCTCTCTCTCACACACACACACACACACACACACACACACACACACACAGACGTTGTCAAATGGAACTCCATAACTCCTCCATATTTCCTCCCCTATTACATTTGACAACGTCTCCTTTCACTCACAACACCCACACAAAATAGCCTTCCGCAACACCCACGGATGCTCGGACACAGGCCCCTGGATCTTGTTTGAGGGCCCTTGTACACGCTCTCAGTTACAACGCCATCAACTTCTCCCAGACCACTTCCAGTCAGACTACCATCACTATCTCCCTCACTACCATCCTCCCAAATCCCATTCACTATCTCATCTACCCCTTCCAACTTTTGTCCGAACATCTCTCGTAACTCTGCCACCAAATCACTCACCTCATTTACACTCCTGCCAAACTCCTGAAGAGACTCGTTCATACTGCCAACTACATCCTTACCACCTGATGCCCTTCCTGGTGAAACTTCACTAAACTCTGACAATTCAAACCCACACACGCTATATGTATCATTCCTCCCCTCAAAGTCATCTGTATTACATATCTTATCCACCATTTTTACCCTAACACTAACCCCTCTATCATGCAGTTCACGTTTCCCCTTTTCATTCCCTTTCCTTACCTTCTTCCGCTTTCTTCCATACTCAACCAACACCAACTGCCGATCTTCCAGACCCATTTGCTCACTGACACTCGGCTCACCTTTATTCACCCTCAACCACTCACTCATCGCATTCTCCCGAACATACTGTCGCATACTAGAGGACCCACCCAACTGAATCCCCTTTTCACTTAGTTTCCCGAATTCCCAGCCTGACTCATCCTCTTTCACCTACACACACTCACCACGTGACCTTCCATTCCACATTCAACACACCTCGCATGCTGTTCTTTACACATCCTAGCATAATGGCCATTCGTCCCACAGTTGCTGCAAACTATGTTCATACGGGTACCCCGACATCCACTAGCGATGTGCCCTGCCTGTCCACACCTATAACATTTAATATCCCTATCTTTCTTACACTCACTCACCAAGTGCCCTTTTTGCCACACCCGAAGCACGCTCCTAACGCCCACCGACATTCATTCTTCCTGTGTCTTGGCCTACTACATCTATAACACTGATCTCCTCGCTCACAACTAACTGACCCTACTCTTCCAACACTCGCACTCCTATCTCTTTTAGGGCTAACTATACTCACGTTACTTGCCCTAACACTCCTATCTACCACTCGCTCTGCCATTTGCCTCGGCCCTTCCAAAACTTCCTCCCTATAGCTTCTAAACTCTGGTACAACCTCAGCTACTTCAGTCCTAACACTAACACTTCTACTCTCTTTCATACACCTATCTAACTCGTAAGCCTCTACTATTTCTAAAATGTCGTTCCATGTTAACATACTCAACAAGAATCCCGTCAAAAAGCTACCTAACTCTCTTGCCCAGACTCTCTTGTTATCCACATACTTTGCCTCACAATACCTCTCATATTCCTTAAGAAAAGTCCCCTATGTCCCTACTACCATATTCCTCGTATTGTGCACATCGGGGTACCTCTCTCATATACACAGCCTTTCGAACTTCCCGCTCACTGTCACTCTCACTTTCGCTACTTCCATTCTGACCCCTCTTTCCCTCTTCTGAATACAGCGAATCCACTTCCATACTCACGTCCATACCCCTGACTACGCTCTTCTTACCCTTCTTTCTACCTACTTGTTTCCACTCACCGCTATCCGAATCACTCTCAACCCTTTCCCCAATGTATTCTGTCCTAGTCTCATCCTGTCCATCACCCTTACTAACCTTCTTTCCCTTAGTCTTCTTCTTTTCCTCAGACACTTCCTTATTCTTGTCCTCAGGTTTATCCTTATCCTGTTTCTTCCCCTGCTTTCCCTTACCTATCACAACCAAATCACCTTCATCACTCGTACTCTCATCCACTCGCTCTTTCGCTTCCTTTACCACTCCTGGCCCATCACAAGACCCTGTAGGCCTACCTCCTACAGCTCTCTCTCCCATGAATCCCTTCATCATTTCCTGCATCATCTCTTGCACTCCATTCATCATTACCCCCAATTTTTCATCCATTTTCTAAACCATTCTCTCTTCCGCTCCTTTCACCTCTTCTTTCATTTCCACTTTCGCACTCCTTAGCATTCCTCTCATTTCCTCTAACTCCCTCTTCTGCTCCTCACACTCTACCCTCAACCTCTCATTCTCCACTTCCAACCTTCCCTTAGCTTCCCTCGCCAACCTCAGCTCCTCCTTCAGCCTCTCTATCTCCTTCAACCCTTCCATCCTCACTTTCTCCACCAATCACACAACTCACTACCCCAATTGCCCTGCAGCTGCCGCACCACCAGTCCCTGTTCGGGGGCCAAAAAATAATGTGGCGGGATCACAAGCTGAAAAACAAGCTGGCAAAATCCCCCCACATTAACGTAATCGCTCTAGCTGCCCAACTCACCCAAGTCACACGTTTCTACTTTACACTTCAGAATACAGCAGGACAATTGAACTATACCTACACACAGAACAAGAAAAAAACAAAATAAAACACAAACACATGTACTTACCAACTCCACCAATCCAGATACTCCGGGCTATCCTGTGCTGTCCACTGGTCGAGGTCAGAGATACCAACCACAACCCAGAACACAACCCAACAACCAAAACAACACAACAAAACAGGAACAACCACAACCCAACAACACAACACCCAAAGACCACAACCCCACAACTCAACAACAAACAAGGAACACAACCACAACCTAACAACACAGCAAATAACCAAGGAACAACCGCAATCTAACAACACAGCAAACAACCAAGGAACATAACCACAACCTCACACATAACACAGGAACTCACATACAACTCAACAAAAACCTCACAGCACAACAACTCCTAAGCAACCAATATCAAACTTAGCAAAATTTAAACAACAACAAAACAAAACACAAAACTCAACCGACTTCCAATGCCTTCAATAACCTCCTCCAACACTACTACCTATCACAGGCTCTCACCCCAGACTTGTCTGAAAACTCACTAAAAACAGAACTCTAACAATCAACAGCACCAGCAGACAGCCCAGAACCCACCAACAACCAATTCAGTCATTTTTTTTAACTCCATCCACAAACAATTACACTCTCTCTCTCTCTCTCTCTCTCACACACACACACAGACGTTGTTAAATGGAACTCCATAACTCCTCCATAGTACTTCGAGAAATTTGCCGTTATAATTGACAGCTTCTAATGATAAGGATTATATTGTTAAAACGGCCCGCTAGCGTTGTTAAATAACTCATTCAGTGCACTTGCTCTCTCTTACTGGCATCAGTAGTTAACTTTTCATGTGTTTGTTGTAAGTAAATGTAATATATTCACTACTAAATATAGAGATGAATCTCCCCCTCTAATACTCAGGATAGTCATAAGAGTGGATTACATCTCCCTCTTGAAGGTGTCCATATAAGACGAGACCGGCCTGGATTCACGCTTCTCTTTCCTTTGTATTTAAACTCTATTATATGCATCAGTGCAAGCCCTAATTCAGTCCAGTTGTTTAACTAGCTAAGGGTCTTAAAAATAACAACACCGTTAAGGTAATTTTTGTGATACGAGAACATTTTATTACACATTCCATATAATTTTTTGGAAAAATTTGCTGTTCCTTTTCATACGAGAGAGAGAGAGAGAGAGAGAATATCTAACACTCAACCTATACAACTCGTATCCCTTCCAGTCAGCCTAATTACGACGGGAGCAGAGCGGTATTATGGAAATGGCTCCATACATAATTCGAGGAGATTTTTTATACATTAGGGCATTACCGTGATGGCACGCCGGACTTTTCCCTGTCGGCAACGCTCGTTTGCCGTAACCGTCCTCCATATCTACAACTATGGAATGAGAGAGAGACACAGAAGACAGAGAGAGAGAGAGAGCGGAAGTGAATCGCAGCGCAATGTATAATTCCCTCTGTGAAGCTAAGCTCCGTTGTTTTGCAATCCCTATGCTGTTTGGTCTACAGTTGATACGCCTTGTGTGTGTGTGTGTTTTTTTTTTGGTGTGTGTGTGTGTGTGTGTGTGTGTAATGCAGCCTTGTATACAACATTAGATGGAGTCCACTTGTAAATATAATTTTTACTCTAATATTCTCTGCGTTCTGTTTTAGCACATGCTGAAGAATATTTCAAAATATGTCAGAGGAAATGAGGCACTCGGATAATTATATGAAAGAGGCAGGCAGACAATTACAGAGGGAGAGAGCGAGAGCTTTTGTTGAGCGTAGACTTTTAACTCAAAATTGGCTTTTTTATGACATGAGTTATTGCACTGAATTAACTCAGGATTTCTCCAGTTCATGAATCGCAATTTCTCCAGTTCATGAATCGCAAAGTAAAGCTTAACCCAGATTTAAATGAGCTTCAAGGTAATTCTGGAGATATTTTCTCGTGCTCCCTTCGACTAGATTCGACTCTGCAATTTTGGACTTCGTATTGCCCTCTTCTTTTCTTAACTAGCAATCTACTTTTCCGTTTCAGGCTTCTCGTTGGCTTTAAATAGTAAATCATCATTGGAGTTTTTCTTCCCTGAAGGGGGACGTTCTCCTGAGTTCTGCTCTTTTCTTGGTTTTTGTGAGAAATCTCTTCTGCATAATTCAGATTGCTCCGGATGTTAGAATCCGGGGCAATTTTCAGTTTATAGCAGCTTTTTCCCGGCTCCATTACTAAGCTTTGGCATAATTCATCCACAAATTCATAACTGTGGAAGTGGGAAAGCAGGACATCGTGATATAAGACCTGTCTATTTGTGAAGAAAGAGAAAACAGATATGAGAAATAACTGATAAATAAAGTTACGAAAGAAAAAAATTATTGTTTAGAAGAGACATTTACATCGACAGTAACAAATAAAATAGATATATTGAAAAACGACATTAGTCATTGAATATATACTCGGACATCCATATTAATTAACAGCAGTTGAGAACTAATTACGCTAAAAGAATTGGACAAAAAGGTATAGATGGACATTGAAACGGTTACATATACGCCTCTTTTCAAGTAACGAGTGTAGGAGTTAGTCCCTAAACGAAATCTCTCATTTCCACAAAATCTTAGTATCTTTTTCAAAGTGGAACGATGAGTATGGCAAAATAGAGAGATCTGAAAAACTAAATTTTGGTTTATTTCAGAAAAAAATAAATATTGCTGGTCTGTTCCTTAAAAATGAATATTGTTAGTTTGTCTCTCTCTCTCTCTCTCTCTCTCTCTCTCTCTCTCTCTCTCTCTCTCTCTCTCTCATCCTTGTAGGAACCCTTCTCAGAGAGCAGTATTGTTTTATTGTAATAGTAATATATGCCCCAATGATCTATTAAGTCTTCTCAATTTTCCTCATAATTTGCATTTCTTCAACAAATAGAATAAGGAAACATCTGAATTAAGCGTCTCTTCCCTGTGAGGGGGATTATCACACTTCAGGTAAGCAGTGTTTATTTATCAGTGCAAGATCAGCGATACACGATTCTGCAGAATCACGAAGCATCAAGAGGGATATCATAAATCTGATTCTAAGCAACTCGACTAAAATTAATTTCGGGACTGAAAACGGCGGTTCTTTTTGGTTGTCGCGTCGGTGGAAGGTTCTGCTATATTATTAGAGAACTACGTAACGGATTGAGAAGTGGGTTAGGCGTTTATAAGTTGTTTATTTCTTAAGGTTTACTTGAGCTTATATCGGTGTAAAAGGACACCTAATAAGAGAGATTGATTTTTCGGCGATAATTACCGAGTCATATAAGATCATATTTAATCATTTTCTTAAACTTAAGATTTGGGCGGATCCGTTGTTAGAAAAACGCTGTAAAACGACAGGACATAAATGAGCAAAAACTATTCAAACTGTTGATGCAATTGGGGTGGTTCCATGTATGTAGTAAATATTGAAAATCAGCATTCAATTTTTTCATTCAAAAGTTGCATCTTTCGCAAAGCGGAATCGAACTAATTCGCTAACAAAAAAGAAAATGAAATCTAAACGAAATCTAAATCACGACTCGAAACTCCATGAGCCGCCTCGGCATCAGTTTCGAGAAAAGCGAGAAACATTGATCAGATTTCCTACGAAAGCTCTGGATGAAATACGAGATTTCACGTCGTGCATCTGAGGGCGACGTAAATCTTCGGCTAATGCCATCAGATTCTCCTCTGGGGGGAAATCGCCCAACTTCTGCAGAAGTTTTCCCAAAGTTTTATAGATCAGATGTTTTTGGCCGGGACGATATGAAGGTCCTCTCTTGATGTCTCGGATTCTGTGTCGACGAGAAGATTTGCATCCGGAAGACATTTTTTATTTTTCTTCTCTCCTTTCAATTTCTTGTTTCCGAAGACCCGAAAATTTAATGCATAAATGGCCTGTGTTTATTTATAATTATGGCTGCTGTACGAGCAAGAGCCCGTGCTGGCATAAGGCCAGCTAACTCTAAAACAACATCATGGAGAAGTAACGACTTAACAAATGACCAAGACGGCCAATTGGAGTTGCTGTACTTAATAACGACAACAATAATGAGAATAATAATAATAATAAATGGAAGAGGAATAAGAAGACGGCAATAATTAGAATAATAATCATAATAAATGGAAGAGGAATAAGAAGACAACAGTAATTAGAATAATAAATATAAGAAACGGAAGAAGGATAAGAAGCCAACATAATAATAATAATAATGATAATAAATAATATAATAAATGGCAGAGAGGAATCAGAAGACAGCAATAATTAGAATCATAATAATAATAAATGAAAGAGAGGATAAGACAACAATAATTAGAATAATGATAATAATAAATGGAGGAAGAATAAGACAGCAATAATTACGAGAATTGATGATAATAATGAAAGAGGAATAAGAAGAAGTAATAATTTAGAATAATTTAATAATAATAATGGAATAGTAATAAGAAGAAACAGTAAAAACAGCACTCATTAGAATAATAATAATAAAAGAATGGAAGAAAAGGAAATAAGAAGAAACAACAATAATAAGAATAAATGAAGATGAATAAGAAGACAGCAATAATTAGAATACTAATAATAATAGATGGAAGAGGAATAAGGAAGACAACAATAATTTAGTATGATGAAGATAATAAACAAGACATTAAGACAACAATGAATTAAAACTAATAATTAAATTAAAGGGAAGAGGAATAAGAAGAAAGCAAGAATTAGAATAATAATAAATAATAAATGGAAGAGGAATAAAAAGAGACAACAATAATTAGAATAATAATAATAATAAATGGAAGAGGAATAAAGAAGACGAGCAATAATTGGAATAAATAATAATGATAAATGGAAGAGAATAAGAAGAAACAACGTAATTAGAATAATAATCATAATAAATGGAAGGGAAGGATAAGAAGACAGCAATAATTAGAATAATAATAATAATAAATGAAGAGGAATAAGAGACAACAATAATTAGAATAATAATCATAATAAATGGAAGAAGGATAGAAGACAGCAATGATTAGAATGATAATAAATGGAAGAGGAATAAGAAGACAATAATAATTAGAATACTAATCATAATAAATGGAAGAGGAATAAGAAGACAACAATAATTAGAATATTAATCATAATAAATGGAAGAGGAATAAGAAGACAACAATAATTAGAATAATGATAATAAATGGAGGAGGAATAAGAAGACAACAATAATTAGAATAATAATAATAAATGGAAGAGGTATAAGAAGACAACAATAATTAGAATAATAATAATAAATGGAGGAGGAAATAAGAAGACAACAATAATTAGAATAATAATAATAAATGGAAGAGGTATAAGAGGACAACTATAATTAGAATAATAATAATAATAATAAATGGAGGAGGAATAAGAAGAACAATAATTAGAATAATAATAATAATAAATGGAAGAGGAACTATGAAGAATAAAAAATATGACCCTGACAACAGATATTCAAATAAATTCTTTACTTCTACTGTAACAAAACTACCGCTTTTCACTATGATATCGATACCGATGTGATCAAACAACGCGAAGATACTATGGCAGAAGAAAGTATTGCAATGTTAATGATGATAAATATAGGTCATGACAAGTCAAAAAATTTCCCAACCGCCAGGAGATAGACCTCCAAAAGTAAACGGCCCTAGCAACAAGAAAACGGCCAAAAGCCGAACGAAGGATATTTAATAATCGTTCCTTTACCGAAGAGAGGAGGAGGAGGAGAGCCCTCGGGTTGGAGTAAAGAGAGCGTCCCTCGCAGCTGCTGGTCTTCGATCTCCTTTTCAAGGGCGCCGTACTTTCGCTCTATTCAGCGGTCTTTGTATATGGGTTTCATAAAGGGTTATTGGGTGGTCCCTGAGCAGAGGCTCGGTAAAGGGTATGAGGAGCTGTATCCCACTGCCTTTTATGTGTAATAATATTATATATATATATTACATATTATATATCATATATATAGATATTATATATTATATATAATAATATATATAATATATATATATATCGTATATATAATATATCTAATATGGTAGAGCTGAATAGATGACGTAGATGGATTATATAATATATAAATTTACAAGTAAATATTGACAAATCAATTATCATGCCCATGGCAAATAAAACAAACAAACAGGCTGGTCAGTACACTTGGACAACGATGCTTGATTCTCTTATGCAATAATAATTCTGCCTCTTAAAAACTTAGAGCGCCTATTTATAACACTTTACTCTTATCCACGTTAAAAGGGATTTGCCATCTTTTTTACCATTTTCCTATTTTCTTTAGATCATTTCTTCAATTTTCTACTGTTCTCTGGTCTGCTGCAATTACGCCTAGTTTGGTGTCGTCTGCAAATTTGGCTATCCTGCTCGTAATCCTACTGTGTCTTGGATGGAACAGTTGAGATTTCTTGTTGAAATTCATTCAAATGGCCTTGAGTGTTACTCTGGAACTATAAATGTTCAGTCATTTGGACTTGAATAGGAAAGAAATTAAGTTCTCGTTTGTCTCTGTTTACCTCCCTCTACTAATTGAAGTTTGTACATTCATTATATTCTGATCATGACGTTTCGTAGAAAACAGCTGATTCTCCGGTTAAAGGAATACAGTTTGGTGTCTGTCTTTTTGGATACAGGAAATTAGCTGTTATACCATCTTGCATGCACTCATGCAAATGATAGTTAAGGGAACTGTTAGTGGATAACCTTTATTGTCATGCAATTATTTAAAAAATATATGTTATTAGAGAAGCAAACGGTAATGAATCTGAAAAAAAGAACGAAATATTTAATCATTTCCGTTCCCAGTAAGGAGAGGGGATAATGAAAGTGACTTTGGAAATGAAAACTTGAAATCACGAATTGTAAAACTTTTTATTTCCGTATATATGTATATATGTATATATATACATATATACATACATACGTACACACACACATACTCGTGTATATGTGTGTGTATATATATATATATATATATATATATATATATATATATATACATACACACACACACATATATATATATATATATATATATATATATATATATATATATATTTAAAAAAAATAAGTAAAAAGAGGTAGAATAATATCTTGGTGCAATATGTTTCGGGTATACCAGCGGTAACCTTTAGGCAAATTTGGCAGAAATCCCCTCAATATCATAAACTGCAACCAGTTAGTAGCACCACCAGCAGTCTTGACGAACACTTCCTTGAAAAAGAAAGATTATTCTTATGAAATTTTGAGATATGTAAAGACGTGCTACAACAAAAACTTCACTTTTGAGGAATTGGAATGTGCTCTCTCCACTTCTAATACTTGCTCAGGTCCATGGGACAGTAACTTTTCAAATTTTAAGACACCTGACGCCGTTAGCAAAAAAAAAAAAAAAAAAAAAAAATTTACAAACACCTTTGTCTAAAAAACTATTTCCAAGAAAGTGAAGCAGTGCTATAATTATTCTAGTATCTAAATCTGGGTTGACCCTAGCAAAACCAATAACTGCTGACTGGTCTCCATATTTATGCAACAAAAACCTCTTGCAAAAATGGTCAGCGCCAAACTAATGCTTTTTTTTTCTGTGAAATACTTCTCGTTTTCAGCAAGTTTCTCGAGATAAGGTTGCTAGTCACAACACAAAAAACTGTGAAATCTGCACGTGGCATTCGGCAAAGACATACGCGTATGAGACCAGTCAGTTCGACAAAGACACGTATTTGATCGAAACAGACTCGAGCAAAAGTCCCTATCAGACGTGATGACAGAATTCCCAAAACACAGCGAAGACCTCGATGTCTCTAATATATATATATATATATATATATATATATATATATATATATTATATATATATATATATATATATATATATATTGCTACTTTCAAAACGCATATATCCCCTCTTAGACTGTATAAAAGGTTATGTAGAGTTTGGCAACATTTTTTCAGATTCCTAGCTAGCTTAGAATTAGGATGTTTTAAATGTGTGTTCAGATTTCGCATAACATAATATAAAAAGAATAAATAACGTAGTAAAGAAAAAGAGAGAGAGATTACCTTTGTCCTTTCAAAGCCAGAGTTGTTTTTCAAGACCTGTCAACACGTTTGATTAGAGACATCGAGGTCTTCGCTGTGTTTTGGGAATCTGTCATCACGTCTGATAGGGGCTTTTGCTCGAGTCTGTTTCAATCGAATACGTGTCCTTGTTGAACTGACTGGTCTCATATGCGTATATCTTTGCCAAATGCCACGTGCAGTATTTTTCAGTTTTTTCTGTAAAGTTGCGTCACATTAGAAGCTTCTGGGAAGAATTGTGTCTGTGTCCCAAAACGTTTTCTGTCCTGTCTCCACTGTCCAGCTTTCGTAAGGAAGAGAATTTTCATTGCATCTTAGAACCGTGTTCCGTTCACACATCTCTCTCTCTCTCTCGCTCTCTCTCTCTCTCTCGTAGTAGCCATCTTGCTTGGTGAGACGTACCGCGTGAAGTCAGATTAATCAACAGATATCACAAGTTTAACATACGACTAGAATTTGAGAAATATCTAGAAGTGTTCGTGAACTATCGGTGATAAGATTAGTGTGAAAATAGTAGGATAAAGCGTCTTCTAAGTTAGTTTATCAAGTGTAATACTATAAATCAGAACAAGATGGCAGTAAGTTTCCAACTGCGGGAAGAGGTGCGTATTTAGCGTGTTTAGCAGATTCGCAATACGATGAGGTAGCAGGAAGGGAACTGGCATTTCTCATCTATGAAATCAGCAACAGTCCTAACCAAAAAGATACAAAAGCATTCATAGATATATTAGAAGGATATAATCCTTCAAACTGGAACAAATCTAATGAAAACATCTTGAAAATAATTGAAGAAGTTCCAAATAAAATCCAAGTGGTCAAGAGACTCATAAAGATATACATAAACCAACATATTCCGACAAAGAAAATGAATAAGGTGAATCTTGTGAATATCCTAATTGATGCATTAGGAAAAAGAATGCCAAAAGCATGCAAACTGTGTAATGGTTTGGTATAGCATAGTCAATCCACAAAACCTAATCAGAAAATGTGCTGCATGCAACATTCCGACCCATCCACAGTGTGCTGAGGTAATACAAGATTTGAGAAAGATACAAGAATTTTTTGTTCAACATGTCTATCATGGATAGACAATGTTATTAAATCAAGATTGAATGTACAAATAGTTGAGGATGAAGAAGAAGAGGAAGAGGAAGAAGAAGAAGAAAAGAAGAAGAGGAAAACGGAAGAGAAGTAAACAAAAATGAAATGACAGAAAAAAATAAGGAAAACAAAGAACAAAGATAAAGTATGGATGCAGAGATACTCATTGAGACTAATATGAGGCAATAAGCAGCATACCTACGAAGAAATAAAAAATTACGATATGACAACAGAAAAGCAAATCCCGAAGAGGCTCTACCCAGATCTACACAATGACGGGAAAGAGGAAAAAATAGACAAGAAAGACAAAATCTGCAACCTTTTGAAAAGAGGGAATTGCAGATTTGGAGAAAGATGTTACTACAAACATCCTAAGATATGTCAAAACTATGAAATATATGGTAAATGTGCATACTTAGATGGATATGGGATGATTGCAGAGATCTGCATCCAAAAATATGTAAAAACCTAAAAGAAGGAAAAGGATGTAAGTTCGACAAAAAATGCAAATATATGCACGCCCTGTAGCCATGAATCATAATCAATAAATAACCAACCAAGTAATAAAATCCAAAATAAGAAAGAACAAATAAAGAGAGAAATCAAGAATATCAGGTAAAAGAGAAAAGCAAACCACCAATGAGATATGCAGAGGTGTCAGCAAAAAATTTCAAAGCATCAGCTCCGAAATTCTACTCAAGAGATAATAACTGTATTTATTATGCAAGAGGATATTGCAGAAACGGAGAAAATTGCAGATTCAGACACAAAATGAATAATTATGATGAAGGAAGATCAAATATTATGGAAAAGTTGGATTTTTTAATGTCAGAATTTCTGGAAATGAAAAAAAAAAGCAACAACACCAGAACAGGAAAGAGACATGGGAAAATCCTTATTACTACCATTATTAAATGAACGGAGAAAAACACGCAAACCCATCATAGTGATGAATGCGCAGGGTTTAGTTACGAGTAACTCAAAAAGAAAAATAGAGTACTTAGAAGAACTAACCCAAAATGAAAAGAAAATAGATATAAATGAATATAAGTGAAACCTGGTATTCCCAAGAGACTGGGATGATGATCAAATAAAAGGGTTCCAAACTTATAGATCAGATAGAAAAAATAGGAATCAAGGGGGAACCGCAATATATGGGAAAGACAAAACAAGGAAAAATATATGAGAAATATAGTAACTCAGAATGTGAACTAATAGCGGTAGAATTTGAATCTGAAAAATTGATGAACATAGTAATATATAGACCTCCTAATACTAAAGAGTTTGACTTAATAATTGAAAAATTGGATGATATATGTAGAAATCACAAGGACTGGACTATTCTCCTATCTGGTGACTTCAACTTTCCTTTCGTAGAATGGAAAGAACGAATAGGAGATTGTGGTTGTACTTATACATATAAAAAAGAGAGTAATAGTAGTGCAGAAGATAAGAGGCAATTTGAAAAGCTATTAGATATGCTACTAGAATACAACATTCAACAAATAAATCACCTGCCAACAAGAAAGGAAATACTTTAGACCTAGTATTTGTGAACGAGATGAATTATGTTAAAGAAATAATAGTTTATAATGCGAGTATTTCAGACCATAATGTCATAGAATTAACAGTTCATTCCAAAGCAAGTTGAAAATAGAGATAAGCAAGAAATGAAAAGTGGGAAGGATATGGAAAATACAAACTTTACTGTCAAAAATAAAAATATAAAATGTCAGAAATTAATGAAGAATTAAACAAAGATTGGGATAACATTTCGTAAGTGATGACATAAGGGTAAATACGGAGATATTATATAAAATATTGGAGAAAATAGTGGAAAAATATATACCGAAGAAGAAAGTAAACATCATTCATGCATAACCAAGAGACAGAAGGATCTTGTTCCAGAAAATCAGAAAGTGGAAAAAAGGTCTTGCAAAAGAAAAAAATGCATGGAAAGTTATAGAACTAAAAAGTAAGATAGAAAATGCAGAACAAAAGATTATACAATCAAAAGAAAATGAAAACGGGACTTGGAAGAAAAAACCCTATTAAATATCAAGCAAAACCCCAAACTATTATACTCATATGCGAAGAAGATGAATAAAAGAAGAATAGAAATTAGGCCCTCTGAGAATTGAAGGGAGATTAACGAATGAAAAAAAGGAAATTTGCAACATACTGGCAGAACGATATAGAGAGAATTCACCCCTAGAATAGATAATGAAGATAATGATATAGAAGTAAGGGTAGAAAATAGTGAATATTTAGCTGACATAGAAATTAATGAAGCTGATATTGTGCAGGCAATTAATGAAATTAAAAATGGAGCTGCTGCAGGGCCGGATGGAGTCCCTGCTATTTTGTTAAAGAAAGTAGTTCATTCTATCGCAAAGACACTTGCAATATTATTAAGACAAAGTGTAGATACAGGCAAGATTTATGATGAGCACAAATTAGCATATATCACCCCTACTTTCAAAAGTGGATCAAGACTAGAGGCAAGTAATTATAGGCCTGTGAGTCTAACATCACATATTATGAAAGTGTATGCAAAGGGTAATGAAGAAAAATATTATTGAAAACAGTTAATAAAAATAATTTGTTTAATATAGGACAACACGGTTTGCGTACCCGGAAAAAGTACACAAACCCAACTGTTAGTCCACCGTGAGAACATATTCAAAATATGAAAAGCGGAAATGAACAGATGTGGTTTATCTAGACTTTGCAAAAGCTTTTGACAAAGTAGACCATAATATATTAGCAAAGAAAATTAGAAAACACAATATCGTAGATAAAGTAGGAAGATGGTTAAAAGAATTTTTACACAACAGAAAACAGATAGTTATTGCAAACGATGAGAAATCGGATGAAACCAAGGTAATATCCGGTGTGCCACAAGGTACGGTGCTAGCTGCAATATTGTTTGTTATTATGATTGAAGACATAGACAGTAATGTTAAGGATTCGGTAGTGAGTAGTTTCGCTGATGACACAAGAATAAGTAGAGAAATTAAAAAAAATTCTTTTGGATGAAGATAGGAACCCGCTCTACAAAGAGACCTTAACAAAGTATATGATTGGGCAGAGGTAAATAGGATGGTATTTAACTCTGATAAATTTGAATCAATAAATTATGGAGACAGAGAAGGAAGCTATATGCATGATAGGGGACCTAATAATGAGACAATCACAAATAAGGAAGCAGTTAAAGACCTTGGTGTGATGATGAATAGGAACATGTTATGCAATGATCAAATAGCAATTCTGTTGGCAAAATGTAAAGCAAAAATGGGAATGTTGTTACGGCACTTCAAAACAAGAAAAGCTGAACACATGATTATGCTTTATAAAACTATGTTCGTAGTCCACTTGAATATTGCAATATGATATGGTACCCACACTATCAAAAGGATATTGCACAAATAGAGAGATGTACAAAGGTCCTTTACAGCTAGAATAGAAGAAGTTAAGGACCTAGACTACTGGGAAAGACTACAATCCTTAAAATTATATAGTCTAGAAAGGAGAAGAGAACGCTACATGATAATTCAGGCATGGAAACGATGAGGATAACGAAAATATCATGGAACTAAAAATATCAGAAAGGAGCAAGCAGAGGTAGATTAATAGTGCCCAAAACTATACCAGGAAAAATAAGGAAAGCACACAGGACATTAATCCACTACGCACCAGCATCGATAATGCAGCGTCTATTCAATGCGTTGCCAGCTCATCTGAGGAATATATCAGGAGTGAGCGTAGATGTGTTTAAGAATAAGCTCGACAAATATCTAAACTGCATCCCAGACCATCCAAGATTGGAAGATGCAAAATATACCGGAAGATGTACTAGCAACTCTCTGGTAGACATTAGAGGCGCCTCACACTGAGGGACCTGGGGCAACCCGAACGAACTGTAAGGTCTGTAAGGTAAGGTAAGGTCTCTCTCTCTCTCTCTCTCTCTGCCTCACCATAATTGATATTAATGTAACGTAAAATGGTCAGTCGTAACTTGTAGATTTCAGATTTGATATTTCTTAGAGTTTATTTAGTATTATTTAGTGTTTTTGTGGAATCTGAACAAACATTGTGTGTAACGGCGCCTGTTTTTGTGAGTGTGAAACAAGCTGCACCAAAGAAAGAAAATTGGTATACCAAGAAGGTAAAGTGTGTTATATTTTTAATAGTTGCAACCAATATCTAGTGGTTATGATGGTTTGGTAAAGAAACTAATAACTATTGGTTACAATGGTTTAGAGAACTAATAACTAATAGTTACAATGGCTTGAATGAAAAGATTCACATTTTTACACATTGCAAATTTTTGTGTTTTGTGTTTGTTTCATTTGAAGTGCATTTATCCATTTTCTTATTGAAGTGTTTATTTTTGGTGCATTTATCCATTTTCTTATTGAAGTGTGTCTTTTTATTTTGTATTCTGTGTGATTATTACTTTTTGCAATTTTGGTATTTTCCACATTTTTCTGTGTTTTCATTTGCATTCACAATTTAATTAACATAGTTATTTTCATTACGTAATCGTCGCACATTTAATTGAATTTAACACTTGCGAATTAATTTGCACTTAGAATTCTTTTCAAGTTTTATTGTTGTTTAGCACATGTGAATTAATTTCCAAATTTCAAATATTACCTAACACTTTTGAATTTTGATTGAATTAATTTTCTTGAATTTTGTGATAAATTAATTTTGATTTGATTTTACGTAATTGATTCAAGAATTGATTAAACTTTACTTTGTTTTCAAGTCACAGTAATTTTCTCTAATATTGTGAATTTCACTTATAAATTTTGAGTTTGATCATTTTTGTATTTAAAATTTTTATAAGTATTTTATTTCTAACCACTATATTTGCATATGATTATATTTAGCCTAGGTAGAAACATAGAGTGGTAATTGATCTGTTTTCCTTCAATTTATTTGAAGTGACTTAGAACCAGGGAAGTACTTAGACTGAAATCAGGGAAATACTTAGACTTTTAAAAGTTGTTGATGGAGTGATGCCCTTTGATTAATCTAATTACTTACAAGATTACCTCACACCTGTTTTGATGAACTTAGTCTGATTTTCTGCAATACAGGTAAGTTGTTAAGGGATCACTGTTGCCTTTAGAGTATTCAGTCGTTTAGTACCTGTGATGAAAGTTCAGGTGTCTGGCTGTTGTGAGGTAACAATTAATGAATGTTAAGTGTAGCAACCAGATACTTGGCCCTTCGTCACAAGTATTAATGGTGCCCAGAGACCAGGGAAAACAGATTTCATTATCACTCTAGTATATACTGGTGGTGTTAGGGATATATTTTGTTAGGAGAGTGACCATATAGGTTTGTTTTGCATTTATTGTATTGAATTGTAAGTTGATAACTTAGAGGAAAATGGCTCAGTTCAAAGTTCAGGAATTTTTAGCAGCACCTTCCATCCAAGTTTTATCTGAAACCACTCTGACTAAGGCACAGTGGAGCGCTTTAGTAGTGGCATGTGGTGGTTATGTGTCTACTTCTATGGTAAAGGCACAAATAAGACGTATTGCTATGGAATCATTGATAAACTCTGGTAGAATAACTGATGAAGATGAGTTAGAATTGGCTCAAGAGTTGTTGAATGTAGCACGTGCTGATCTTATGAATAAGCAAGCTGAAAAGAAAGAGAAAAGTGATGCAGAGTTAGAGCTTAGACGCATTGAAGCAGAACAGAATTTGATTAAGCTAAAAATGCAGGCTGAAAGAGAGAGAATGCAAGCTGAAAGAGAAAGAATAGACATGGAAAAACAAGAAAGAAGAGAAAGAGAAGAAGAAAAAGCAGCAGAAGAGGAAAGAGAAAGTGTAAGGTTTGAAAGGGAGATGGAATTGATAAGAGCTAGATCCACTTTACCTGTAACACCATCTAAACCTAACCAAGGTAATCAAGTCCCTGTATTAGATGTAGTAAGAGTACAGAAGTTAATCCCTAAGTTTACTGAAGAAGCTCCAGATGAGTTTTTTGATCACTTTGAGAAAGTGGCTTCAGGTAAGGGATGGCCAGTTTTGCTACAAAGTGTCTTGATTGGTAAAGGGAGAAGTGCTTATCTAGCCTTAACAGCTGATCAGTGTAAAGACTAAAAGGTACTTAAACACAATGTGCTACAGGTTTACCAGATGACCCCAGAGTACTACAATGAAAGATTCAGAAATTTAAGAAAAGATGAGAAGGGAACATTCTTAGATTATGCTTACAAAGTGAGAAGGTGTTTTAAACGTTGGGTAGAAGCTGCTGAAGTTAAAACTTTTGATGAGTTAGAAGAATTACTTGTTCTTGAACAGTATCTTAAGGGAATTCCTAAACATATAAGAGCCTATTTGAGAGAGAGAGAGGTGAAGAAACTTGACAAAGCTGCTACACTGAGTGAAGATTACAATATAATTAGTAAACGCAATTACGATGTCAAGTACCAGAGTCAACAACGCCCAGGTTTTAAGTCTTATCCAAATAACAGGAACAAATTTAATGGGAAACCTACAAGTGATACTACCAAGAGTACACAAGGTAATACAACTCAGCAAGCTAATGTGAAATCCTCATCCAGCTTTTCAAGACAGTTACAGAAACCTAATGTTGTCTGTTTCAAGTGTGGAAGAGTAGGACACTTCAGTCAAGAGTGTCACCGGAATCAACAGCTGTCAAAGCCAGTTGGTCAAGTTGTGAAAGGTGACCAGGTGAAACAAACTACGAAGAGCAGTGTGGGAAAGAATCAGACTCCAGAGAAGAAGGAAACTAAACAAGCTGAATGTTTAGCAACCAGTGGAAATGTTACCTCAAGCAGTAAGTGGCTTAGCAGTGTGGAGGCTTTTAAGCCATATATCTATATATCCCTCAGCTGGAGAAGAGTCTCATGGGAGATTCAGTTATTTTGAAGGGTATAGGAGGAGAGGAAGTAACTCCTATATGCCGCTTAAACCTGTCATGTGAATTGGTGACAGGGAATGTTGATTTTGTTGTAAAGGACTCACTGGCTGTGGAAGCTGTACATGTTCTATTGGGGAATGAAGTTGGTGGTGTACCACTTATTCCTTGTCCTGTAGTGACAGAAAAACCATTGAGGATTGGTCCTACAGTAGAGTTGGAGAAGATTAACCCCCACCTGTTTCCTAGTTGTGTAACTACCAGAAGTCTGAAGAGGACTACGACTGCAAGTGAAGAAACTGAGGATTTACACACCCAAGAAGGATCAAGTGAAGGATCTTTGTGCTTAGAAGAATTGTTCCAGGGAAGTGATTTTTCCCACAGTACTGACCAAGAAGAGATTTCCCAAGAAGATGAAGAAGACGACGACGACGAAGAAGAAGAACCTGATGTTCCTGAAGAGACTCCGAGTAGTCAAAGTGTTACTGAAGACAGTAGTGAAACTACAGTAGCTGAGTTAGCAGATATTGGGAATTCAGCCCTTGAAGTTGGTCAAGTGACAAGAGAGAAGCTGATGGACTTGCAGAAGAAGGATGCATCGTTAACTGATTTGTTCTTCAGAGTTGTTGATCGAGAAGAGATGCAACAAACTCCTACCTGTTATTATCTGAAGGCAGGTTTGCTGATGAGAAAGTATAGACCTACAGATATACCAGGAGATGCTTTATGGGGCGAATTTCATCAAATTTTTATTCCATATCCACTGAGAAAGCAAGTGGTGGCAGTAGCTCATGAGTCTGAACATATGGGAATCAGGAAGACTGTGGAGAAGATCATGAAATATTTTTTCTGGTCTGGACTTCACAAAGATGTTAGCAGGTTCTGTCATGAGTGTCATACCTGCCAGATAGCTGGAAAACCGAATGAAACCATCAAGAAAGCCCCCCTACAACCTATAGAAGTTAGAGGAGAACCCTTTAGCAAAGTGATTATAGACATGGTTGGACTGCTGCCGAAGACAAAGAAGGGAAATTAGTATTTGTTAACATTAATGTGTCCTGTGACAAGATATCCAGAGGCGATCCCTGTTAGAAACATATATGCCAAGATAGTTGCTGAAAAACTTGTGGAGTTTTTCTCAAAGTTTGGTATACCAGAAATAGTACAAAGTGACAGAGGAACAAACTTTACTTCAAAGTTATCCCAGGATGTGATGAATTTGTTAGGAGTGAAACAACAGTTAGTTATCCACCGCCTATCATCCAGAGACTCAAGGTGCCTTAGAAAGGTTCCACCAGACATTGAAAAGTATGCTGACAACGTATTGTTCTGAGTCAGGAAGAGAATGGGATGTTAGTTTACCATTAATGTTGTTTGAAGTTAGGAGTGCTTCTCAAGAAAGTATGGGATGTTCACCTAATGAAATTATTTTTGGAAGGGAAGTGAGAGGACCCTTGAAGATTTTTGCAGAAAATTGGGGAGAAAACCAAGAGGAAAGCCATGGTGAATATGTAAAGAACTTAAGGAAAATGTTGAAAGAGAATAGAAAATTCTCTTTAGAAAACTTGAAAGTGAGTCAAGAGAAAATGAAAAGGAGATATGATGCTAAGACTAGGCTAAGAAGTTTTAGTGTTGGCCAACGAGTGTTAGTGTTCTTACCTGTCAAGAGATTTCCCCTCACTAATAAATTTCAAGGTCCTTATAAGATAATTCAGAAGCTGCAAGCAAGATGAATAATTCTTCAATTTTGGAAAATTTGGAGGAGAAGTTGAAACATCTGAGTGCTGAACAAGGTGACGACTTAGGTGAAGTAATTAGAAGTTTCCCAGAAATTTTTGCAGATGTGCCTAGGTGTGCTGATCTGACCATGCATGAGATCAAGATTCAAGAAAATGGAAAACCTTTCAAGCAAAGAGCCTATCGCTTATCACCGTATCATCGAGATGTTTTGAAGAAGGAAGTTGAGTATTTGCTGCAACATGGATTAGCAAAACCCAGTTCAAGTCACTTCAGTTCTCCATGTGTGTTAGTGAAGAAACAGATGGTTCATTTAGAATGTGTACTGATCATAGGAAACAATTCTATCAGTGTGGCTGACAATTATTCTTTGCCTTTATAGATCAGTTACTTGAAAATATTGGGCAAGCCAAGTTTGTTTCCAAGATAGACTTGTTGAAAGGATATTATCAAATTCCCTTAGATAAGAATGCCAAGTTGCTGTCAGCTTTTATTATTCCTTTTGGACTGTATCAGCATACTGTTCTGCCATTTGGTCTGATGAATGCATCTGCAACATTTCAACGAGTGATGGATCAACTGCTAGGATCGATAGAAGGAGTAGGTGTATACCTAGATGACATCGTGATTTACTCTACAACGTGGGAAGAACATCTGAAGATTTTGAGGAAAGTTTTCAAGGAACTACAAGAAGCAGGACTAACAGTCAACCTAGAGAAGAGTGAGTTTGTAAAGGCAACTGTGCAGTATCTTGGGTTTGAAGTTGGGGAAGGCCTTCTTGCTCCAGTAAATGCTAATGTAGAAGGTATCCATAAGGCTACCCCACCTACTACCAGGGAACAGCTACAGCGATTTTTAGGCATGGCTGGATTCTATCGTCATTTCTGCCCAAATTTGTCAGCCGTAGTAGCTCCCTTGACAGACTTAACTAGTCCCAAAGCTAAGTTTGTTTGGACTCCAGAATGTCAAGAATCCTTTGAGAAGGTAAAAGCCATTTTAACTTCAAGACCAGTACTTCAAGCTCCAGACTTTGACAAGAAATTTGTGATACAAGTAGATGAGTCAGACTGTGGCATTGGAGCTGTTCTACTTCAAGAAGATGAAAATAATATCTACCATCCTGTGTGCTTCATGTCTACAAAACTGAAAAAACATCAGAAAGTATACTTGACAATCGAGAAGGAAACTTTAGCCTTAATCACTGCATTGAAAAAATTTGAAGTGTATGTAAATAGACTTAGGAATGAAGAAATTTTAGTGTTGCCTGATCACAATCCACTATCATTTATCCAGAAAGTGAAAAATCATAGTCAAAGACTGACCAGGTGGTCTTTGTGCCTGCAACAGTATAACTTAAGAGTGCAGCACATTAGTGGCAAAAACAATGTAGTTGCTGATTATTTATCCCGTTGCGAATCATTAGATTCAACACCGTGATAAACAATCTTCTGGAGGGAGGTATATTATATATTGCTACTTTCAAAATGCATATATCCCCTCTTAGACTGTATAAAATGTTATGTAGAGTTTGGCAACATTTTTTCAGATTCCTAGCTAGCTTAGAATTAGGATGTTTTAAATGTGCGTTCAGATTTCGCATAACATAATAAAAAAAAGGATATATAATGTAGTAAAGAAAAAGAGAAAGAGATTATCTTTGTCCGTTCAAAGCCAGAGTTGTTTTTCAAAACTTGTCAACGCGTTTGATTAGAGACATCAAGGTCTTCACTGTGTTTTGGGAATTCTGACATCACGTATGATAGGGACTTTTGCTCGAGTCTGTTTCGATCGAATACGTGTCTTTGTTGAACTGACTGGTCTCATATGCGTATATCTTTGCCAAATGCCACGTGCAGATTTTACAGTTTTTTCTGTAAAGTTGCGTCACATTAGAAGCTTCTGGAAAGAATTGTGTCCCAAAACGTTTTCTGTCATCTCCACTGTCCAGCTTTCGTAAGGTAGAGAATTTTCATTGTATCTTAGAACTGCGTTCCGTTCAGACACTCTCTCTCTCTCTCTTACCGCATACAGAGAACTCCCGAGTCATTAGCCTACAATACTGTTTTTAAAGGCAACTTTTGTGTTTATGAAAAATATGCTTCGTATCCAAAGCCGTTTGATACAGGGTGAAATGTGCATTAGAGGAGCTCGATGTAATAAAAGGAAAAGTAATTCCAGCAAAATTTTCAAGATTCCCTCCATGGAAGTTGCCCTCTGTGAAATATTGTAAATGGTTTTCTGGTTGTAAGGCAGACTGTTCAGATGATATTCTTAAACAGAAATTCCTTTGCCATGCTGAAAAACATGATAACTCGAGGCAATTCTTTACCGATGGCTCCAAATCCAGTGCAGGCGTTGGGTTTGGAGTGGTATACCCTGACAGTAGTGTTAGTGGTGCATTACCAAGTTGTGCTTCTAT
>NC_087206.1:23689281-23711781 GCF_015104395.2 Macrobrachium nipponense
TTTCACCTCTTCTTTCATTTCCACTTTCGCACTCCTTAGCATTCCTCTCATTTCCTCTAACTCCCTCTTCTGCTCCTCACACTCTACCCTCAACCTCTCATTCTCCACTTCCAACCTTCCCTTAGCTTCCCTCGCCAACCTCAGCTCCTCCTTCAGCCTCTCTATCTCCTTCAACCCTTCCATCCTCACTTTCTCCACCAATCACACAACTCACTACCCCAATTGCCCTGCAGCTGCCGCACCACCAGTCCCTGTTCGGGGGCCAAAAAATAATGTGGCGGGATCACAAGCTGAAAAACAAGCTGGCAAAATCCCCCCACATTAACCTACTATGAGATTCAGGGTCTCTGTAACACGGTTTTTTGGACTTTGCTCCTTGTCAAAGCATCGGATGTAGCTGAAAGTTGACATATGTATATTTTACAACCACACACAAATTTTGTCAGCATTATCAATAACCTAAACCCGATAGTTTCAATTTTTATAGAGGTAAAATGATCTAGCCGACGCCATGGCCAATGATTACGAGCCAAGAGTCGAAAAACATTCATTACGTAAGCAAGGTAAACAAACACCTTTTGACTAAATGTTGCCCCGCCCATCCACCAGACAGAAATTCCATCGGCTCTGAAACCCAAAGACTTTATGAATGGCGGAACGATACATAGATGTGGGTAGGGTATCAGTGTCAGCGTAGTAATACTACTGTAGCAGTAGTGCCGCAACAGTATAGCAATAATATCCATGAATTAAACGTTTAGGCCAACTGCTGGGATCCTTGAGGAACATTTAGCACTTCTTACAACTACTCGAGAAATTAGTTTTTATAGCCAGAAGTTAAATTTTCTAATCCAACAATGCCCATGATAGCCTTCAGTGTTATCCTGAATTATAACGAGGCGAAAGTGGGTGGAGCCTCATGAAGTCACCATTCTGACGATATTATTGTGAAGGTTTAAAGCCAATATACGGTACCGGCTATTTTTTTTTCCAGTAAATAGGTAGATAGCCAATAAATAAAAATTGCTTGACATTGGATATATATAGCAGTTATCAAATCAAGCTTGTCTACTATGTTTTTGATAATTACCAACTATTCCCTACATCTTGTCAATCTGATTGTGACCTATAAAGTAGACTGTAATTTCTTTGGAAACTTATTTTGGGAGTTAGACTAATAATCGAAGTGTTTTTGTATTTATTAACATATTTTGTTGGTTTGTTCATTATGACAATTATCAGTGGAGAGGTTCCAGAGTTCATAAAGGTGTACTGCTTTGCTTGTCATAAGTTACGTAACGAGTGCGTTCGAAACCTTTTCTCTGAGTAAGTTGGCCCGTCTTCAAAAAAGGTCACTTTTACATTATAAGTACCAAATTTATTCAACCTACGTAGTGCAGAATACACTCAAAATTTATGTGTTGATATAATATGTATTCTGAATAAGCGTTATATTTATGAAATGCATAGATAAAAAGTTATTGCGAAAAAACCGTGTTACAGAGGCCCTGAATCTCATAGTAATCACTCTAGCTGCCCAACTCACCCCAGTCTCACTTTCTACTTTACACTTCAGAATACAGCAGGACAATTGAACTATACCTACACACAGAACAAGAAAAAAACAAAATAAAACACAAACACATGTACTTACCAACTCCACCAATCCAGATACTCCGGGCTATCCTGTGCTGTCCACTGGTCGAGGTCAACAAACAAGGAACACAACCACAACCTAACAACACAGCAAATAACCAAGGAACAACCGCAATCTAACAACACAGCAAACAACCAAGGAACATAACCACAACCTCACACATAACAACACAGGAACTCACATACAACTCAACAAAAACCTCACAGCACAACAACTCCTAAGCAACCAATATCAAACTTAGCAAAATTTAAACAACAGCAAAACAAAACACAAAACTCAACCGACTTCCAATGCCTTCAATAACCTCCTCCAACACTACTACCTATCACAGGCTCTCACCCAAGACTGTCTGAAAACTCACTAAAAACAGAACTCTAACAATCAACAGCACCAGCAGACAGCCCAGAACCCACCAGCAACCAATTCAGTCATTAACTATCCATACAGCAATTACACCCTCTCTCTCTCTCTCTCTCTCTCTCTCTCTCTCTCTCTCTCTCTCTCACGCACACACACAGACGTTGTCAAATGGAACTCCATAACTCCTCCATAGTACTTCGAGAAATTTGTCGTTATAATTGACAGCTTCTAATGATAAGGATCATATTGTTAAAAGGCCCGCTAACGTCGTTAAATAACTCATTCAATGCACTTGCTTTCTCTTACTGGCACCTGTAGTTAAGTTTTCATGTGTTTGTTGTAAGTAAATGTTATATATTCACTACTAAATATAGAGATCAATCTCCCCCTCTAATATTCAGGATAGTCATAAGAGTGGATTACATCTCCAGTCCTCTTGAAGGTGTCATATAAGACGAGACTGGCCAGGATTCACGCTTTTCTTTCCTTTGTATTTAAATACTACTATATGCATCAGTACAAGCCCTAATTCAGTCCAGCTGTTGAACTAGCTAAGGGTCTTAAAAATAACAACACCGTTGAGGTAATTTTTGTGATACGAGAACATTTTATTACAACTTTGTAAACATTTCTGTGGGCCCCAGAAAAAAACACACATTCCATATATTTTTTTGGAAAAATTTGCTGTTCCTTTTTCATACGAGAGAGAGAGAGAGAGAGAGAGAGAGAGAGAGAGAGAGAGAGAGAATATCTAACACTCAACCTATACAACTCGTATCTCTTCCAGTCTGCCTCATTACGACGGGAGCAGAGCGGTATTATGGAAATGGCTCCATACATAATTCGAGGAGATTTTTTATACATTAGGGCATTACCGTGATGGCACGCCGGACTTTTCCCTGTCGGCAACGCTCGTTTGCCGTAACCGTCCTCCATATCTACAACTATGGAATGAGAGAGAGAGAGAGAGAGAGAGAGAGAGAGAGAGAGAGAGAGCGGAAGTGAATCGCAGCGCGATGTATAATTCCGTCTGTGAAGCTAAGCTCCGTTGTTTTGCAATCCCTGATAGTCTATGCTGTTTGGTCTAGTTGATACGCCTTTTGTGTTTTTTTTTTTTTTTTTTTTTGGTGTGTGTGTGTGTGTCTGTGTAATGCAGCCTTGTATACAACATTAGATGGAGTCCATTTGTAAATATAATTTTTACTCTAATATTCTCTGCGTTCTGTTTTAGCACATGCTGAAGAATATTTCAAAATATGTCAGAGGAAATGAGGCACTCGGATAATTATATGAAAGAGGCAGGCAGACAATTACAGAGGGAGAGAGCGAGAGCTTTTGTTGAGCGTAGACTTTTAACTCAAAATTGGCTTTTTTATGACATGAGTTATTGCACTGAATTAACTCAGGATTTCTCCAGTTCATGAATCGAAATTTCTCCAGTTCATGAATCGCAAAGTAAAGCTTAACCCAGATTTAAATGAGCTTCAAGGTAATTCTGGAGATATTTTCTCGTGCTCCCTTCGACTAGATTCGACTCTGCAATTTTGGACTTCGTATTGCCCTCTTCTTTTCTTAACTAGCAATCTACTTTTCCGTTTCAGGCTTCTCGTTGGCTTTAAATAGTAAATCATCATTGGAGTTTTTCTTCCCTGAAGGGGGACGTTAACTCCTGAGCTGCTCTCTTGGTTTTTGTGAGAAATCTCTTAGCAAATTCGATTGCTCCGGATTAGAATCCGGGGCAATTTTCAGTTTATAGCAGCTTTTTCCCGCTCCATACTAAGCTTTGCATAATTCATCCACCAAATTCATAACTGTGGAAGTGGTTTTTTCCCCGGAAAGCCAGGACATCGTGATATAAGACCTGTCTATTTGTGAAGAAAGAGAAAACAGATATGAGAAATAACTGATAAATAAAGTTACGAAAGAAAAAAATGATTGTCTAGAAGAGACATTTACATCGACAGTAACAAATATGAAAACGACATTAGTCAATAAATATATACTCGGACATCCATATTAATTAACAGCAGTTGAGAACTAATTACGCTAAAAGAATTGGACAAAAAGGTATAGATGGACATTGAAACGGTTACATATACGCCTCTTTTCAAGTAACGAGTGTAGGAGTTAGTCCCTAAACGAAATCTCTCATTTCCACAAAATCTTAGTATCTTTTTCAAAATGGAACGATGAGCATGGCAAAATAGAGAGATCTGAAAAACTAAATTTTGGTTTATTTCAGAAAAAAAGAAATATTGCTGGTCTGTTCCTTAAAAATGAATATTGTTAGTCTCTCTCTCTCTCTCTCTCTCTCTCTCTCTCTCTCTCTCTCTCTCTCTCTCTCTCTCTCTCTCTCTCGCTCTCTCTCATCCTTATAGAACCCTTCTCAGAGAGCAGTATTGTTTTATTGTAATAGTAATATATGCCCAAATGATCTATTAGAGTCTTCTCAATTTTCCTCATAATTTGCATTTCTTCAACAAATACTAGAATAAGGAAACATCTGAATTAAGCGTCTCTTCCCTGTGAGGGGGATTATCACACTTCAGGTAAGCAGTGTTTATTTATCAGTGAAGATCAGGCGATACCGATTCTGCAGAATCACGAAGCATCAAGAGGGATATCAAATCTGATTCTAAGCAACTCGACTAAAATTAATTTCGGGACTGAAAACGGCGGTTCTTTTTGGTTGTCGCGTCGGTGGAAGGTTCTGCTATATTATTAGAGAACTACGTAACGGATTGAGAAGTGGTTGGAGCGATATAAGCTGTTTATTTCTTAAGGTTTACTTGAGCTTATATCGGTGTAAAAGGACACCTACTAAGAGAGATTGATTTTTCGGCGATAATTACTGAGTCATATAAGATCAAATTTAATCATTTTCTTAAACTTAAGATTTGAACAGATCCGTTGTTTTAAAAACTGTTAAACGACAGGAAACAAATGAGCGAAAACTATTCAAACTGTTGATGCAATTGGGGTGGTTCCATGTATGTAGTAAATATTGAAAATCAGCATTCAATCTTTTCATTCAGAAGTTGCATCTTTCGCAAAGGAGAATCGAACCAATTCGCTAAAAAAAAAAAAATGAAATCTAAAACGAAATCTAAATCACGACTCGAAACTCCATGAGCGCCTCGGCATCAGTTTCGAGAAAAGCGAGAAACATTTGATCAGATTTCCTACGAAAGCTCTGGATGAAATACGAGATTTCACGTCGTGCATCTGAGGGCGACGTAAATCTTCGGCTAATGCCATCAGATTCTCCTCTGGGGGGAAATCGCCCAACTTCTGCAGAAGTTTTCCCAAAGTTTTATAGATCAGATGTTTTTGGCCGGGACGATATGAAGGTCCTCTCTTGATGTCTCGGATTCTGTGTCGACGAGAAGATTTGCATCCGGAAGACATTTTTTATTTTTTCTTCTCTCTTTCAATTTCTGGTTTCCGAAAACCCGAAAAATTTAATGCATAAATGGCCTGTCTTATTTATAATTACGGGCTACTCTACGAGCAAGAGCCCGTGCTGGCATAAGGCCAGCTAACTCTAAAACAACATCATGGAGAAGTAACGACTTAACGAATGACCAAGACGGGCCAACTGGAGTTGCTGTACATAAGGACAACAATAATGAGAATAATAATAATAATAATAAATGGAAGAGGAATAAGAAGACGGCAATAATTAGAATGATAATCATAATAAATGGAAGAGGAATAAGAAGAAAACAGTAATTAGAATGATAATCATAAGAAATGGAAGAAGGATAAGAAGCCAACAATAATAATAATAATAATAATAATGATAATAATAATAATAATAATAATAATAATGATAATAATAATAATAAATGTAAGAGGAATAAGAAGACAGCAAAATTAGAATAATAATAATAATAAATGAAAGAGGAATAAGAAGACAATAATAATTAGAATAATGATAATAATAAATGGAGGAAGAAGAAGACAACAATAATTAGAGTAATGATGATAATAAATGAAAGAGGAATAAGAAGACAGTAGTAATTAGAATAATAATAGTAATAAATAGAAGAGGAATAAGAAGCTAGCAATAATTAGAATAATAATAATAATAGATGGAAGAGGAATAAGAAGACAACAGTAATTAGAATGATGATAATAATAAAGGGAAGAGACATAAGAAGACAACAATGATTAAAATAATAATAATAATAAATGGAAGAGGAATAAGAAGACAGCAAGGATTAGAATAATAATAATAATAGCTGGAAGAGGAATAAGAAGACAACAATAATTAGAATAATAATCATAATAAATGGAAGAGGAATAAGAAGACAGCAATAATTAGAATAATAATCATAAGAAATGGAAGAAGGATAAGAAGCCAACAATAATTAGAATAATCATAATAATAAATGGAAAAGGAATAAGAAGACAGCAATAATGATTAAAATAATAATAATAATAAATGGAAAAGGAATAAGAAGACAGCAAGGATTGGAATAATAATAATAATAGATGGAAGAGGAATAAGAAGACAACAATAATTAGATAATAATCATAATAAATGGAAGAGGAATAAGAAGACAGCAATAATTAGAATAATAATCATAAGAAATGGAAGAAGGATAAGAAGCCAACAATAATTAGAATAATCATAATAATAAATGGAAAAGGAATAAGAAGACAGCAATAATGATTAAAATAATAATAATAATAAATGGAAAAGGAATAAGAAGACAGCAAGGATTGGAATAATAATAATAATAGATGGAAGAGGAATAAGAAGACAACAATAATTAGATAATAATCATAATAAATGGAAGAGGAATAAGAAGACAACAATAATTAGAATAATAATCATAAGAAATGGAAGAAGGATAAGAAGCCAACAATAATTAGAATAATCATAATAATAAATGGAAGAGGAATAAGAAGACAGCAATAATTAGAATAATCATAATGATAAATGGAAGAGGAATAAGAAGACAACAATAATTAGAATAATAATCATAATAAATGGAAGAGGAATAAGAAGGACAACAATAATTAGAATAATAATCATAATAAATGGAAGAAGGATAAGAAGACAGCAATAATTAGAATAATAATAAATGGAAGAGGAATAAGAAGACAACAATAATTAGAATAATAATAATAAATGGAAGAAGGATAAGAAGACAACAATAATTAGAATACTAATCATAATAAATGGAAGAGGAATAAGAAGACAACAATAATTAGAAGAATAATAATAAATGGAGGAGGAATAAGAAGACAACAATAATTAGAATAATAATAATAAATGGAAGAGGTATAAGAAGACAACAATAATTAGAATAATAATAATAAATGGAAGAGGAATAAGAAGACAACAATAATTAGAATAATAATAATAAATGGAAGAGGTATAAGAGGACAACTATAATTAGAATAATAATAATAATAATAAATGGAGGAGGAATAAGAAGAACAATAATTAGAATAATAATAATAATAAATGGAAGAGCAATATGAAGAATAAAAAAATATGACCCTGACAACAGATATTCAAATAAATTCTTTACCTCTGCTGTAACAAAACTACCGTTTTTCACTATGATATCGATACCGATGTGATCAAACAACGCGAAGATACTATGGCAGAAGAAAGTATTGCAATGTTAATGATGATAAATATAGGTCATGACAAGTCAAAAAATTTCCCAACCGCCAGGAGATAAGACCTCCAAAAGTCAACGGCCTGAGCAACAAGAAAACGACCAAAGGCCGAACGAAGGATATTTAATAATCGGTTCCTTTACCGAAGAGAGGTAGGAGGAGGAGAGCCCTCGGTTGGAGTAAAGAGAGCGTCCCTCGCAGCTGCTGGGTCTTCGATCTCCTTTTCAGGGCGCCGTACTTTCGCTCTATTCAGCGGTCTTTGTATATGGGTTTCATAAAGGGTTATTGGGTGGTCCCTGAGCAGAGGTCGGTAAAGGTATGAGGAGCTGTATCTGCCTTTTATGTATATATATATATATATATATATATATATATATATATATATATATATATATATAATATATATATATATATATGGTAGAGCTGAATAGATGACGTAGATGGATTATATAATATATAAATTTACAAGTAAATATTGACAAATCAATTATCATGCCCATGGCAAAAAAACAAACAAACAAACAAACAAACAGGCTGGTCAGTACACTTGAACAACGATGCTTGATTCTCTTATGCAGTAATAATACTGCCTCTTAAAAACTTAGAGCGCCTATTTATAACACTTTACTCTTATCCACGTTAAAAGGGATTTGCCATCTTTTTGACCATTTTCCTATTTTCTTTAGATCATTTCTTCAATTTTCTACTGTTCTCTGGGTCTGTTGCAATTACGCCTAGTTTGGTGTCGTCTGCAAATTTGGCTATCCTGCTCGTAACCCTACTGTGTCTTGGATGGAACAGTTGAGATTTCTTGTTGAAATTCATTCAAATGGCCTTGAGTGTTACTCTGGAACTATAAATGTTCAGTCCATTTGGACTTGAATAGGAAAGAAATTAAGTTCTCGTTTGTCTCTGTTTACCCCCCCTCTACTAATTGAAGTTTGTACATTCATTATATTCTGATCATGACGTTTCGTAGAAAACAGCTGATTCTCCGGTTAAAGGAATACAGTCTGGTGTCTGTGTCTTTGGATACAGGAAATTAGCTGTTATACCATCTTGCATGCACTCATGCAAATGATAGTTAAGGGAACTGTTAGTGGATAACCTTTATTGTCATGCAATTATTTAAAAAATATATATTAGAGAAGCAAACGGTAATGAATCTGAAAAAAAGAACGAAATATTTAATCATTTCCGTTCCCAGTAAGGACAGGGGATAATGAAAGTGACTTTGGAAATGAAAACTTGAAATTGTAAAACTTTTGATTTCCGTATATATGTATACATATACATATATACATACATGCGTACACACACACATATACGTGTATATGTGTGTATATTATATATATATAATATATATATATATATATATATATATATATATATATATATATATATATACAATATATATAATATATATATATATATATATATATATATATATATATATACATACATATATATATATGTATATATATATAGTATATATATATATATATATATATATACATATATATATATATATATAATATATTAAAAAAAATAAGTAAAAAGAGGTAGAATAATATCTTGGTGCAATATGTCTCGGGTATATCCAGCGGTAACCTTTTAGGAACCAGTTAGTAGCACCACCAGCAGTCTTGACGAACACTTCCTTGAAAAAGAAAGATTATTCTTATGAAATTTTGAGATATGTAAAGACGTGCTACAACAAAAACTTCACTTTTGAGGATTGGAATGTGCTCTCTCCACTTGCAATACTTGCTCAGGTCCAAGGGACAGTAACTTTTCAAATTTTAAGACACCTGACGCCGTTAGCAAAAAAAAAAAAAAAATTTACAATCACCTTTGTCTAAAAACTATTTCCATGAAAGTGAAGCAGTGCTATAATTATTCTAGTATCTAAATCTGGGTTGACCCTAGCAAAACCAATAACTGCTGACTGGTCTCCATATTTATGCAACAAAAACCTCTTGCAAAAATGGTCAGCGCCAAACTAATGCTTTTTTTTTCTGTGAAATACTTCTCGTTTTCAGCAAGTTTCTCGAGATAAGGTTGCTAGTCACAACAGAAAAAACTGTGAAATCTGCACGTGGCATTCGGCAAAAACATACGCGTATGAGACCAGTCAGTTCGACAAAGACACGTATTTGATCGAAACCGACTCGAGCAAAAGTCCCTATCAGACGTGATGACAGAATTCCCAAAACACAGCGAAGACCTCGATGTCTCTAATCAAACGTGTTGACAGGTTTTGAAAAACAACTCTGGCTTCAAACGGACAAAGATAATCTCTCTCTCTTTTTCTTTACTACGTTATATATTCTTTTTATATTATGTTATGCGAAATCTGAACACACATTTAAAACATCCTTATTCTAAGCTAGCTAGGAATCTGAAAAAATATTGCCAAACTCTACATAACATTTTATACAGTCTAAGAGGGGATATATGCGTTTTGAATGTAGCAATTTATAATTATATATATATATATATATATATATATATATATATATATATATATATATATATATATATATATATATATATATGTATATATATATATATATATATATATATATATATATATATATATATATATATATATATATATATATATATATATATATATATATATTATATATATATATGTATATATATATATATATATATATATATATATATATATTATATATATATATATATATACTGTTACGTATGAGCCTCGGCCTTAAGGGGTTCAAATACATAAACGGAAATAGTTGAGGGAAAAAGCAGAATAAATTACTTGACTTACCGTAAAAGGATTTACAGGGTTAATTTACTCTAGAGGAAAAGGTCGCCAGAAAACTCAGCTAATACTTTACATCTATTTATTTACGAGAGGCTGCTTAACAGTGGGAAAGTAAATGCAACTGGTCACACGTGGACTAATATCTCTCAAGGGGATGATAGTTGGCTCAAAATGAAGATCACGTAAAAGCTGGTTTTCGAAACTCTTGCGGTAATGCAACACTTGCGGGGCGAAGACTTGGACACGTGACTCAGGGAATCTGGATGCCATGATCAGTGGACCTTTGTAGAAATGTGGCGTTGGCTTTGTCTGAGGTCTGGGGCTCTGGGCGTGCCAGTAACACCATGGATAGGCCTTAAAATGGAAGGCTGGCTGGCTGGACACCCGTCCGAGGTCACGACTGGAGCTGACTGAGGACGAAGGCAGGTGTGTTTCCTGGGTGTTGAGGTCAGCTTAACCCTCCAAGAGCAGGGCAATCCTGGAAACAGAACATACAGCCAGCAGAGGGTTCACAGGAAAAAGCGCTTAAGACGTAGGCCTAATAAGTACCAGGCTACCTACATCCTTCCCTTTGGGATACGTCCCTAAAGCTGACAAGAGTCTATATTCCCCTTCTCTAGCAGGAAATTCCTATCTCTGGATGGGATGCTTTGGTTTCCCGCCTGAAATCAGCTGATATTTGGGTGAATATGGCTGCTTCTCTAGCAATTAAAATATTTACTAAATGCTGGGTAGACGAGGAGATCAATAAACGTAGCAGCTCCCCCTGTTAAGAAGGCATTCACTCCCTTTCGGGCGTGAAGGCCTTGGCTTAAATAAGTTTGATCGTCTCGACTACCCCAGTTCTCCTACTCTAACTGAAGTTTTTAGAGCAGCGATACAGCTAACTACAGTGGCCTACCTAACTTATAGGTGGAGATGCTAAGTGTACTAACTTATTGGGTTAATGTAGTCTAGCCTAAGTGAGAACTACTGGTTGTCTGTGACGACAGTCTACTCTACCCCTATGTAAGGTTACTTGAAAACTCTACTTGCTACTACCCTAATGCCCTGGTACTAAATCATTAGCCTAACCTACTCATTACAGTTAATTAGAGACGCAATCATTCCAGAGTGTGGTATGCACAGCAGCGGTTCATCGACTGAATTGTTAAAATACATGATGTGAGGTAATGATGCGTGAGGATGATGAGTGATTAGAGTACCAGGATGGAAATGTAATGAGGTAATTATATTTAAGTGAGGGTTAGTATTACCATTTCTAGGGGTTAGAGGGTTAGTTTTACTGGCAGAGATCAGGCTGGCTACCTTCTCTGGGTAGGTGCCAGGATCACTCTGCAAATGAATGTGACACTGTACCTCGGGCACATGTGTCAAGGAGAGCAGGTGGCTCTTTGGTTAGTTTGTTAATGACGTCCCTTCTTTTTCTTCTTCTTATTCCTCCAGGACCTGGCTATACCAGTCCTAGGAGTAGATGGAGGCACCGACTCTGGGGTAAGGCCAGAAACGCCGTCAGGAGCAGAGGCAGTGGTAGCCTGAGGGATTGCAGGAGAACACCCTACTTCGGTATCTGCAGCAACCATCGTAGAGGTGGAACTTACTGCAGGGGAGGCCCTAACTTCGGCTGCTGCGACAGCCGTCGTAAGGGTAAGACTCCAGGCTGACTCCTGGTCGGGCAGTTCCTGGTCCTCCAGAGGAGGTGAGAATGTGAGGTCTGCCAGAGGTTCATCCTCGGGCGACAGTGGTGAGGGTGAAGAAGACTCATGGACTTGGGATTGGCAATGGGCTGCGGTAAGCTCCATGCCTGTTGGAGGATCTCCTGTAGGAGGATCCTTGATAAGGTTAGGCCCCGGCGCTAGCTCGGGGGCCAGGCGCAGAGGTCAAGTTCTTTGGTGGCTCTACGTCCAGGCTGGACGGAGCTTGGCACTGCTCAGTGCTGCCAAGTAGCACTGGCAGAGAGTTGAGGTCGACTGGACCTGTGGCGGGTACCGGAGGTGCAATACCTCTCAGCGTGCCCTTGGAAATGGGAGACAGAGGCTCCTGTCTCTTGTTGAAGGCTAAGCCTTGTGGAGCATGGACAGTGCCCGCTGCTGATAGTCTGCTAGGGCACCTAGGCCAATTTGTGGAGTGCCCTAGTACGTTGCAGGTTTTGCAACGGAACTGTGAATGATCAATCTCCCTCCTTGGTAACGGGGGAGACTGTTGGTGGACGTACTTCCTGGAGGAAGTAGAATTTCGATGACTTCTTGCTTTGGAGTGAGTAGTCGTGGGGTTAGGACCCCTAGGGTTTTTGAAATGCGAGGGAGACTTCATGTCTTGCCCTAGGAGGAGGTCATAACCTCCTGGAATGTAGCTTGCAACTGCAAGAGTACATACTTTGGAGAAGTGAGGTCTGGTGACTCTCAATTGTATGGTCGGAAGGATCAGCTTGATATGGTTGATACCTTCAATGGTGATTAATTGGCGTCTATCGACGTTAGCCCCTCAGGGGATTCAGTCTTCCCGTATCAGGGAGATTTGAGCGCCAGAGTCGTTGTAGGCTCTGACGTGGCTTGGCGGATAATGGCTTTGGAGGGGTGCGACAGTTATAGGGCCCTTAGCCGGGGGTCCTAGTAAAGAAGGATTGGTAACAGCCATTGCGATGGCGGGAATATTGTGATTAGCGCACCCTCCGTAGTTGGCAGACATGGGACCCTTGTGGCCACAGTCTCGGCAGAACTTGTTACAGAACCTCTTCTGTCGCACTGGACGGTAAGGCCGAGATGCCCCCACAGGTTGCGAATCTGTGGAGTCACCAAGGCTGGCAGTGTGCTCTGGCACAGGTGAAGAGTCCTCTCTGGCAGTGATTTAAGGTAGGGAAGTTAAGGAATCCTCCATTGAATCACCCTCGGAAACAAGTCCGGGGTTAACTGGTGGGCTTACCTGTTCCAAGGTGGAGGAGGTAGGCTGTAAAATGGTAAGAGGCTGACCAGAGACGGCGGGACTGTGAGAGACAGTGGGTGCAGGGCTGGAAGCTGGCAGAGTGGCTTGAGCTAAAATACTCTCCTTACGGGCCTTCTCCCGCTTGATTTCGAGTTCCTTCTCCTTGCGAGCTAGCTCATGCATCCTCTCTTCTTCACTTGCCTTCCTTTCTGCTTCTCTGGCTTTTCTCTGGTTTTCCCTTTCTTCCTTTTCTTGCAGGCGCGTGGCATCCTGCTGCACCATTATCCACAGGTCAAGTGCTGGCCCAGAGTGATGAGGGTTCGGAGCTTCTCTAGCTCTGTGGCAAAGAAGTCGCGGGAAGCAGGGGAAGACATTTCCCTTAAGTTGCAGTGGAGGCTCGGATGAAAATGATGGCCAGGAACAGTACTGGATGGAATGGGGGTGCCTACTGTGTAAAGTGGCACTCACTTGGAAATGTGTTCTACGACGTGGTAGAGAAAAAGTCTGAAAAGACTGGGTGCTCTGTGGCACTTGGGAAGTGTCCCGTAAGTGGGTGGCACTTCTGGAATGGCACCTTCTAATCAGGTAAGACAATCAAATGGAGTGTGCGGTGTACGTCACACTTAAGGGCGTTCCCAAGTTGGGAGATGCTGGATGCTTAAGGAGGCGTTCCGTGGTTGAGTGATCCGAAATGGTGGATACTCTAATGGATGGGCGTTCCGTAGGATGGACACGCAGGTAAATAGCTACCTGTACGTCCTGTACAGGTGCACGGCACTTCAGGAGGCGTTCCTTTTGGACAGCGCTAGTAGTGCTGGTATTGCGGCACTTCGAGAGGTGTTCCCTTGATTGGGTGATCCGGGATAGCGGATACACTGATGGATTGGGCGTTCCGTAAGGACGGACACGCAGGTAAAGAGCTACCTGTACGTCTGTACAGGTGCAATGGCACTTATGGAGGCGTTCCTTGGACAGCACTTAGGGCTGGTATTGCGGCACTTCGGGAGGCGTTCCCTTGTTGAGTGTTCCGAAGGATCACTGATCCTTTTACATGGACACTAATGAATTGGGCATTCCGTAAGGATGGACACGCAGGTAGAATGGCTACCTGTACGGCTGTACAGGTGCAATGGCACTTATGGAGGCGTTCCTTGGACAGCTCTAGTAGTGCTGGAATAGCGGCACTTCAGGAGGCATTCCTTTGAGCACTGGTAGCGTGCTGGTGTGTCCCGTCGGACGACACTAAATGCAGTATACTCAAATATGCTGAAGAGAAATGGCACTGCTCGTGGCAGAGTGTAATGGTGGGGGAGAGAAAGTAATAGGTGGGAGTACTTCAGCAGCCAGTCGATGGACAGTGTCAAGAATTAGTGGCACTGTAAAATGGTAAGAAATGACGTGCACTGGTGGTGGCCAGTCCTAGACTGGTAACGACTTCCATGATGGAAGTAATGAAGGTTGCGGTGGCACACTGCGGTTTGTGCTTGCAGTATACGCAAGTCTTTTGGGATAAAGAAAAGGAAAAGACCACTCGGGCAACGACAGGTAATGGTAATTTTAGAAATGCTCAGTCCTTTGCTGAAGTACTCGGTAAATGAAATAAATGCTTGCAAAGCTGCAATGGACACAGGCGCGTACGTATCACGCTCAGTGCAAATGAAAGACACAAGAGACTAAAATAATGTTAAAGTGTGCGTAATGGTAATGGACGTAGTACTCTTGGCTTTTGGAATAATAGGTTCTCTCTCTCTCTCTCTGAGAGGGTGAAAATGATATATGATGAACTCCCTTGTATGTAATTGAACTAATACTTTTAGTTTTAATATGAAGCACTTGTGTTAAATGATTTACTTACGTTAACGTGTAATGAAAGAATTGCTTTGGATAAGGTTTATGAAAACAAAAACACGCTAGCGATGAATGATGTTTACGCTACTGGTAGCAGCTTGCGCTTATGAAATGATTTGCGTTTTCATATGAAATTTACAACGATGCGTTTTACGTTAATAATTCTTGTAATTGTACTGTACTTTGAAGATTTACGTTAACTTTACGTAAGGTTACTAGGTCCCTGTGACAAGTGAAAATGACGGTAAGGATTTGAAGATGGAATGTTAGCAAACATTTGTAAATGGAAAAGGTTACGTTTAGTACGAAAGGAAATGAAACTTTCGCTAAGCGAGCGGGTGAGCGATGCTAGGTGAAACGCGTGGTGAGGCTAGCAGAACAGTGAACAGCGTGTCGTTCAAACAGCTGATCTGTAAATGTGAACGCGATTTACAACACGCAATTCTAGTTTCTTATTCAAGGCGAATTACGTTAATTTCTCTGGCAGAACGATAGATACTAGTACCGAGATTAATATTATTTAAATTAAAACTTCAAGACTTACGTTACTTTGCTTAAATCATTGAGATAATGCTTAAAGGGATAAGAACATGGCTGCCCTTTGTGAAGCAAAGGTTGGCGGCAGGCCTGAGAGAGCGCATACGCTCATCTTAAGCTGAGGGTTGGCAGGCTAAGCGGTTACCAACACTTGGAATGAAAACTAAGTTAAAATGAATTCCCCTAACATATCACAGACAAAAGAATTGTACACTTCTTTTGCCGCAACTATTAGTAGAACACTCCTAACTAGCTAGGCTTTCTAACACAGCAATAAACCCTGGCAAAGCACTTCCTAGGTTGAAGTAGTACTTTTTGGCATCTATCTGCACACGTGCTTATGGGAGCTCATACAATACACGACAATACAAAATCATAGGATTCGCTTGGCGCTTCGCCGTTACAATAATAATATTTCTACTTAACACTCTTTTAAACCACTTCTAATAAAAATACTTAAACGTAACTTAAGCTAACATTGGTTATTAATAATCATATTATATGAATGGTATACCTTACCGTGAGTCAGTGTGTGTCTTCCGCTGCAAGTGTGCTTTGATTTGCGCTTTGTAAAAACATTTACATTTTATGTTTTACAAGGGATAACATGATTTACAAGCTTTTTAAGCACGCTATGTTCGAATCTCGGTGAGGTGCGCCATTGTTACGTATGAGCCTCGGCCTTAAGGGGTTCAAATACATAAACGGAAATAGTTGAGGGAAAAAGCAGAATAAATTACTTGACTTACCGTAAAAGGATTTACAAGGTTAATTTACTCTAGAGGAAAAGGTCGCCAGAAAACTCAGCTAATTACTTTACATCTATTTATTTACAAGAGGCTACTTAACAGCCTGGGAAAGTAAATGCAACTGGTCCACAAGTGGACTAATAATATCTCTCAAGGGGATGATAGTTGGCTCAAAATGAGATTCACGTAAAAGCTGGTTTTCGAAATCTTGCGGTAATGCAACACTTGCGGGGCGAAGACTTGGACACGTGACTCAGGGAATCTGGATGCCATGATCAGTGGACCTTTGTAGAAATGTGGCGTTGGCTTTGTCTGAGGTCTGGGGCTCTGGGCGCGCCAGTAACGCCATGGATAGGCCTAAAAATGGAAGGCTGGCTGGCTGGACATCCGTCCGAGGTCACGACTGGAGCTGACTGAGGATGAAAGCAGGTGTGTTTCCTGGGTGTTGGGGTCAGCTTAACCCCCCAAGAGCAGGGCAATCCTGGAAACAGAACATACAGCCAGCAGAGGGTTCACAGGATAAAGAGCTTAAGACGTAGGCCTAATAAGTACCAGGCTACCTACATCCTTCCCTTTGGGATACGTCCCTAAAGCTGACAAGTGTCTTTATTCCCCTTCTCTAGCAGGAAATTCCTATCTCTGGATGGGATGCTTTGGTTTCCCGCCTGAAATCAGCTGATATTTGGGTGAATATGGCTGCTTCTCTAGCAATCAAAATATTTAACTAAATGCTGGGGAGATCAATAAACGTTGCAATATATATAATATATATATATATATCATATATATATATATATATATATATTTTGTATATATATATAGAATAGAGATATAGATATATGTAGATATATGTTACTATATATATATAGTATATATATATATATATATATATATAGATATATATATATATATATATATATATAATATATATATAGATATATATATATCAATCCTTATAATATATATATATATACATATATATACTATATATATATATATATATATATACTATACATATATATAATAATATATATTATTATATTATGATATATAATATTATATATATATATATTATATATTGCTACTTTCAAGACTCATATATCCCCTCTTAGACTGTATAAAATGTTATGTAGAGTTTGGCAACATTTTTTCAGATTCCTAGCTAGCTTAGAATAAGGATGTTTTAAATGTGTGTTCAGATTTCGCATAACATAATTGTCCGTTCGAAGCCAGAGTTGTTTTTCAAAACTTGTCAACACGTTTGATTAGAGACATCGAGGTCTTCGCTGTGTTTTGGGAATTCTGTAATCACGTCTGATAGGGACTTTTCCTTGAGTCTGTTTCAATCGAATACGTGTCTTTGTCAAACTAACTGGTCTCATACGCGTATATCTTTGCCAAATGCCACATGCAGATTTCACAGTTTTTTCAGTAAAGTTGCGTCACATTAGAAGCTTCTGGAAAGAAATGTGTCCCAAAACGTTTTCTGTCATCTCCACTGGCCAGCTTTCGTAAGGAAGAGAATTTTCATTGCATCTTAGAACCGTGTTCCGTTCAGACATCTCTCTCTCTCTCTCTCTCTCTCTCTCTCTCTCTCTCTCTCTCTCTCTCTCTCTCTGCCTCACCATAATTGATATCAATGTAACGTAAAATGGTCACTCGTAACTTGTAGATTTCAGATTTGATATTTCTTAGAGCTTATTTAGTATTATTTAGTGTTTTTGTGGCGTCTGAACAAACATTGTGTGTAACGGCGCCTGTTTTTGTGAGTGTGAAACAAGCTGCAGCAAAGAAAGAAAATTGGTATACCAAGAAGGTAAAGTGTGTTATATTTTTAATAGTTGCAACTAATATCTAATGGTTATGATGGTTTGGTAAGAAACTAATAACTATTGGTTACGATGATTTAGAGAACTAATAACTAATAGTTACAATGGTTTGAGTGAAAAGATTCACATTTTTACACATTGCAAATTTTTGTGTATTGTGTTTGTTTCATTTGAAGTGCATTTATCCATTTTCTTATTGAAGTGTTTATTTTTGGTGTATTTATCCATTTTCGTTATGAAGTGTGTCTTTTTATTTTATATTCTGTGTGATTAATACTTTTTTCAATTTTGGTATTTTCCACATTTTTCTGTGTTTTCATTTGCATTCAAGTCAGTTACAGAAACCTAATGTTGTCTGTTTCAAGTGTGGAAGAGTAGGACACTTCAGTCAAGAGTGTTACCGGAATCAACAGCTGTCAAAGCCAGTTGGTCAAGTTGTGAAAGGTGACCAGGTGAAACAAACTACGAAGAGCAGTGTGGGAAAGAATCAGACTCCAGAGAAGAATGAAACTAAACAAGCTTGAATGTTTAGGGCAATCCAGTGTGGAAATGTTACCTCAAGCAGTAAGTGGCTTAGCAGTGTGGAGGCTTTTAAGCCATATATCTATGAGGGTATGCTGTCAACTCAAGGAGGAAGTGTGCAGGTACCAGTCAAGATATTACGTGATACAGGGAGTAACCATAGTGTGGTAGTACATGGTTCTCACCCTCAATTGGAGAAGAGTCTCACAGGAGATTCAGTTATTTTGAAGGGTATAGGAGGAGAGGAAGTAACCCCTATATGCCGCTTACACCTGTCATGTGAATTGGTGACAGGGAATGTTGATTTTGTTGTAAAAGACTCACTGGCTGTGAAAGCTGTACATGTTCTGTTGGGGAATGAAGTTGGTGGTGTGCCACTTATTCCTTGTCCTGTAGTGACAGAAAAACCATTGAGGATTAGTCCTACAGTAGAGTTGGAGAAGAATAACCCCCACCTGTTTCCTAGTTGTGTAACTACCAGAAGTATGAAGAGGACTACGACTGCAAGTGAAGGATCTTTGTGCTTAGAAGAATTGTTCCAGGGAAGTGATTTTTCCCATAGTACTAACCAAGAAGAGATTTCCCAAGAAGATGAAGAAGATGACGACGACGAAGAAGAAGAACCTGATGTTCCTGAAGAGACTCCGAGTAGTCAAAGTGTTACTGAAGACAGTAGTGAAACTACAGTAGCTGAGTTAGCAGATATTGAGAATTCAACCCTTGAAGTTGGTCAAGTGACAAGAGAGAAGCTAATGGACTTGCAGAAGAAGGATGCATTGTTAACTGATTTGTTCTTCAGAGTTGTTGATCGAGAAGAGATGCAACAAACTCCTACCTGTTATTATCTGAAGGCAGGTTTGCTGATGAGAAAGTATAGACCTACAGATATACCAGGAAATGCTGTATGGGGCGAATATCATCAAATTTTTATTCCATATCCACTGAGAAAGCAAGTGGTAGCAGTAGCTCATGAGTCTGAACATATGGGAATCAGGAAGACTGTGGAGAAGATCATGAAATATTTTTTCTGGTCTGGACTTCACAGAGATGTTAGCAGGTTCTGTCATGAGTGTCATACCTGCCAGATAGCTGGAAAACCGAATTAAGTCATCAAGAAAGCCCCCCTACAACCTATAGAAGTTAGAGGAGAACCCTTTAGCAAAGTGATTATAGACATGGTTGGACTGCTGCCGAAGGCAAAGAAGGGAAATGAGTATTTGTTAACATTAATGTGTCCTGTGACAAGATATCCAGAAGCGATCCCTGTTAGAAACATATATGCCAAGATAGTTGCTGAAAAACTTGTGGAGCTTTTCTCAAAGTTTGGTATACCAGACATGGTACAAAGTGACAGAGGAACAAACTTTACTTCAAAGTTATTCCAGGATGTGATGAATTTGTTAGGAGTGAAACAACAGTTAGTTATCCACCGCCTATCATCCAGAGACTCAAGGTACCTTAGAAAGGTTCCACCAGACATTGAAAAGTATGCTGACAAAGTATTGTTCTGAGTCAGGAAGAGAATGGAATGTTAGTTTACCATTAATGTTGTTTGATGTTAGGAGTGCTTATCAAGAAAGTATGGGATGTTTACCTACTGAAATGATTTTTGGAAGAGAAGTGAGAGGACCCTTGAAGATTCTTGCAGAAAATTGGGGAGAAAACCAAGAGGAAAGCCATGGTGAATATGTAAAGAACTTAAGGAAAAGGTTGAAAGAGAATAGAAAATTCTCTTTAGAAAACTTGAAAGTGAGTCAAAAGAAAATGAAAAGGAGATATGATGCTAAGACTAAGCTAAGAAGTTTTAGTGTTGGTCAACAAGTGTTAGTGTTCTTACCTGTCAAGAGATTTCCCCTCACTAATAAATTTCAAGGCCCTTATAAGATAATTCAGAAGTTAAGTGATAGAATGTATGTGATTGAAACACCGGAAAGAAGAAGAAGACAAAGGAAGATACATGTGAACCTCTTGAAACCTTATTTCTCAGAAACTAAAACTGAAACTGTGTCAATAACACAAACAACTTTATCTACAGAAGACGATGATGGCTACGAATTGGGAGCTGCAAGCAAGATGAATAATTCTTCAATTTTGGAAAATTTGGAGAAGTTGAAACATCTGAGTGCTGAACAAGGTGAAGACTTAAGTGAAGTAATTAGAAGTTTCCCAGAAATTTTTGCAGATGTGCCTAGGTGTACTGATCTGACCATGCATGAGATCAAGATTCAAGAAAATGGAAAACCTTTCAAGGAAAGAGCCTATCGCTTATCACCGTATCATCGAGATGTTTTGAAGAAGGAAGTTGAGTATTTGCTGCAACATGGATTAGCAGAACCCAGTTCAAGTCACTTCAGTTCTCCATGTGTGTTAGTGAAGAAACCAGATGGTTCATTTAGAATGTGTACTGATCATAGGAAACAGAATTCTATCAGTGTGGCTGACAATTATTCTTTGCCTCTTATAGATCAGTTACTTGATAATATTGGGCAAGCCAAGTTTGTTTCCAAGATAGACTTGTTGAAAGGATATTATCAAATTCCCTTAGATAAGAATGCCAAGTTGCTGTCAGCTTTTATTATTCCTTTTGGACTGTTTCAGTATACTGTTCTGCCATTTGGTCTGATGAATGCATCTGCAACATTTCAACGAGTGGTGGATCAACTGCTAGGATCGATAGAAGGAGTAGGTGTATACCTAGATGACATAGTGATTTACTCTACAACATGGGAAGAACATCTGAAGATTTTGAGGAAAGTTTTCAAGAAACTACAAGAAGCAGGACTACAGTCAACCTAGAGAAGAGTGAGTTTGGAAAGGCAACTGTGTAGTATCTTGGGTTTGAAGTTGGGAAAGGCCTTCTTGCTCCAGTAAATGCTAATGTAGAAGGTATCCGTAAGGCTACCCAACCTACTACCAGGGAACAGCTACAGAGATTTTTAGGCATGGCTGGATTCTATCGTCATTTCTGCCCAAATTTCTCAGCCGTAGTAGCTCCCTTGACAGACTTAACTAGTCCCAAAGCTAAGTTTGTTTGGACTCCAGAGTGTCAAGAATCCTTTGAGAAGGTAAAAGCCATTTTAATTTCAAGACCAGTACTTCAAGCTCCAGACTTTGACAAGAAATTTGTGATACAAGTTGATGCGTCAGACTGTGGCATTGGAGCTGTTCTACTTCAAGAAGATGAAAATAATATCTACCATCCTGTGTGCTTCATGTCTTCAAAACTGAAAAAACATCAGAAAGTATACTCGACAATCGAGAAGGAAACTTTAGCCTTAATCACCGCATTGAAAAAATTTGAAGTGTATGTGAATAGACCTAGGAATGAAGAAATTTTAGTGTTGTCTGATCACAATCCACTATCATTTATCCAGAAAATGAAAAATCAGTCAAAGACTGACCATGCGGTCTTTGTGCATGCAACAGTATAACTTAAGAGTGCAGCACATTAGTGGCAAAAACAATGTAGTTGCTGATTATTTATCCTGTTGCAAATCGTTAGATTCAACACTGTGATAAAAAATCTTCTGGAGGGAGGTATATCATATATTGCTACTTTCAAAATGCATATATCCCCTCTTAGACTGTATAAAATGTTATGTAGAGTTTGGCAACATTTTTTTCAGATTCCTAGCT
>NC_087206.1:23722547-23741786 GCF_015104395.2 Macrobrachium nipponense
CTTGATTCCTGGCGCCTGCTTGACTCCTGGCGCTTGTCGTGACTCCTGGTAGGCTCTTGACGCCTCTACAAGACTCCTGGCGTCTGTTAGGCTCTATACGCCTGTTATATTCTTGGCGCCTACTAGGCTCTGTCAACTCTATGTGTCTAAAAATCTCCTGCTTCTTAGGCTCTTGACGCCATATCCTGATCCTCAGAAGAGGAGTCCGACTCCTGACTTCTCCTAAGAGACGTAGCTGATCGCTTGCTCTGCGAGCGGCTCCCGCTGGGAACTTTCTTCCTATAGATAGGAGAGGATCGTTTAAAGGGAGAACGAGAGTCTCTCCGGTGACGAGCGCCTGCTAGAGTGAGAAACTTCTCTCCTACCAGGAGAAGAAAACTTCGATCTCTTCACTGGAAGGGAGGAGTCTTTTCTTCGAGACGAATCCTTATGTAGAGTGCTACCAAGGAGGATAAGTTTGCTCCTGTAGGCAGGAAAAGCTTAGTCGGGTCGAGGCGCGGAGACGGTCTTCTCGCTTACTAGTCGAAGGAAAATACTCTGGAAATCGCTCTGGGCTTGAATCAAAAGCGTCTCCTTTCGGCGCTACCCACGATCTCTTCAGAGGACGAGACTTCGAAGCAGAGCTCCATCCACGCCTGGACGAGGAGGAGTCTGACGCAGAAAAACACTCTTCCAGGATGCCTTTTCTACGGCTATCCAAGGCAGCCTGGGTCGTTACTTCAGGATCTGCCGAAGGGACGCCTGATCGTTGGGGATGCTCCACATCCTCCCTGCGGCTTTTGACATTCCTCCTCCCCTGTTTCCTGGGGAGGAGTTTGGAAGCGGGTCTAGGCCTAGGAGCAATGCGGAGCTGATCAGACGCCCCCTCCACTGCACTGGGGTCACTGTATTCACTGACACTCTTACCTTGTGTTTCCATAGCTTTAAGCTGCTCCTGAAGCTCCCTGATCGAGGATCTCATTTTTTCCATTTCTGAAAATGAATCCTTAGATTCAACACAGGGAGAAGGGGCTGAGGTTATGGGAGAAACATCATCTAGCTTGTTAGTTTCTAATTCAGGCTCAAAAGAACAAGATCTACTCGAGCTTCTAGTTGACGCTTTCCTAGCTCTATCCTTCTCTCTTTTCTTAATATAAGAAGCTAAATCCTTCCATCCTTGCTCCGTAAGCCCTTCACATTCAGCACAAGTTCTATCAAACGCACATTTCAGAACCTCTACATTTACTACAAGTGTATGAGGATCTACCTCTGCTTTAAACAACCTAGTTCTGCATTCTTCCCTTGCACAAACCCTAAACTTAGGTGTTACTTTAACTTCAGCCATCTTAATAGAAAAAACCAAATCCAAGTCCTAATCCAAAATAAGCATATGCCAATCCCGAGAATAAACAAGAGTACTTCACCAAATGAGTCCAACCAATTCTCGGCAAATGAGCAGAATTCCAATCAGGAGAGACCAAACAACAGTTGTTGCCGGCCTCAGCGACAGAGAAAATCTGGCTCAGAAAACGGGAATGGTCGGGATTCCGCCACCCAGTGGCGGGAATGGTAGATCACCTGACCTACCTGTAGCGTGTGCCGCGAGTTTTGAATTCTGTCGGGACGACGGAGTCTATAGCTAAGTATATATCTGCCGGGTAAGTTGCATGTATAAAAATATAAAATCAAACCTATAACTTACAAGAAACTACAAAGCTTGATGATGATAAAAGTAAAAGCGACAAAGAACATAATTTACACACAAAATAAAAACTCATTCATGAAAAGTTCATAAAAGTAAAATTAACAATATTCTATCTAAGTTTTCCAAAAATTCAACTTACAGCTTTTGATTTAGCTTCTCGCAATACAGCTTTACCTCCTAGGAGGGACTCCAGCTTCATCTGCACTGGTCGATATGCCATAGGCACTACTTCAATAGGAACACCTTTCTTCCACTGTTCACCAAGAGATGTAGAGTCTTTCCTAGTTAAAATCATCAGAAAAGTAAAATACCTTTATATGAGACATCCTGAAAAACTCCACAAATGCTTGAAAATATTTCTGACTAATATGCTCTTCAATTTTTTATATTTATAAACTTCTTTAAATTTGTTCAAGCTTTAGCTAAAATTGTACAGTAAACATAAAACAGTTAATATGGTACTGTATGTGCATGCATATCAAAATATAATCACTAAGAAAATCCCAATGAATATTCACATGTAATTACAGATGCAAATTACATAACACTGCATTTTCAATTTGAAAAAAAAAAAACAGGTGCAGGGGACCAAATCAATATACTAGTCATACTGAAAATTAATCCAGATAATTCTTCAGAAAGAAGACACAATGAAAGATTCAATTTAAAAAATTGAGATGATGATGATGATAAGGTTTCCAGGTGATAAGTATGGGTTATATAAAATAATGTCTTCAGAAACAAAGGTTAAACAATATTACAGCAGATAGTATCAATCAAGAAATATATTAGTTTCAAGAAGCATGAAATACTGTACGGTATATTTCAAGAAGGCAAAAGGAAAAGTTTTATATACACAAGAAGCAAGAAGTTTCAATAAAAATATAGATTTTTTGCGATAAAAACATAGGATTCCAGACAGAAGCAGTTCAAGGCAGCTGGTGGTTACTTCAATTATACTACTGTCAAGGGCAAAGAACTAAATCCGAAGGTACAACTTAAACTAGTTTGTATATGGCAATATTAACTTGCCTCAGAAACCTTGAAAACCTTGAAAACATAAATAAGCAAGTTTCTACCACCATACAAATTTTGAAGAGGATATATTATTAATTTTAAGATGGTAAAATGACAAATCTTTCATTTGCACTTACAGAGGATGGTTTTGACTAGCCACAAAGGTTTTCAAATAATAAAATTTTCAAACAATCCTCCATAATGCCAAAGATCAATCATTCTAATAAAGGAGGAAGATATTAATTTAATTAGAATGCAGTTACTTCACAATCAGAATGAGTGAAAACACCTAAACAACATATTTTGCTCACCTATAATCAGCTATAACTACAAATAGCTTAGCAGCCGAAGCCACAATCTTCTCCTGTAACTGACAACCTCCACCACCTTTGATAAGAGTAAGGTTTGCATCAGCCTCATCAGCACCATCAATGGCAACATCAAGCTGTCAAATAAAGCACTATAACTACTAAGAAACTACACACACACACACAGAAAGAGAGAGAGAGAAATTCCCTGATTACATATAAAAATGATATTGTTATTGTACAATAAAGTTTCATACATACTTACCTGGCAGATATATACTTAGCTATAGACTTCCTCGTCGTCCCCGACAGAAATTCAAATTTCGCGGCACACACTACAGGTAGGTCAGGTGATCCCGCCGCCTGCCGCTGGGTGGCAGGAATAGGAACTATTACCGTTTTAAGCCAGATTTTTCTCTTCCACCTGTCTCCTGAGGGGAGGTTGGGTGGGCCATACAATCGTATATATCTGCCAGGTAAGTATGTATGAAACTTTATTGTACAATAACAATATCATTTTCATACATACAACTTCCCTGCCAGATATATACTTAGCTGATTGGCACCTTTGGCGGAGGGCAAGAGACAGCTAATTACTGACCTAATAGGTAAACAACATATGTTGTAGGTAATACAAGTTAATTAACAATACCCTAGTTCCTACCTGTTTAGGCGGAAGATTTCATAGCTTGTGCTGAGAAATCTGCTTCGCCTCAAAAGCTTCAGCGAGGGTGTGCCCTATGTCTGAGAACTCTTGAAAGGACTGTCAATGGGGTCTTATCCACTTACTCAACAGAACCTAATGGCAATTGTCACTGGAGTCTTATTCACTTACATGACAATATACCTATGCCTCTTGGCATATAAAGGAGTAAAATACTGATCACGATCACCCGATCCTAACCGTGTATTAGTAAATATGATTGAAAGGCGTTATCCCCAAACACCTTTCAAACAACCTAAAAACTCAACACCAATAATTTTAAAATCACAATATAAAAAATATAAGGACAAAAATTAATATTAAGGATCAGTCTTCTCTCCTTTCCCCAGCACTGTATCCGCTGATACATAAGGCCCTAGAGAGAAGCATTTCTCATATGTCACTCTCACATCTTTCAAGTAATGTGAGGCGAACACTGAGTTACATCTCCAATACGTGGCCGCTAAGATGTTCTTCATTGACATGTTCTTGTTGAACGACAATGATGTAGCGACTGCACGTACTTCGTGTGCTTTTACCCTTAAGGTCTTATATGCCTCACTATCACAGCTCATGTGGGCTTCAGTTATAATGTTCCTAACAAAAAATGCTAAGACATTTTTTGACATAGCTCTTCTAGGGTCTTTAACCGCACACCATAAACTTTGATTGCAACCCTGCAACTGCTTCTTCTTCTGCAGGTAAAACTTCAAAGTTCTCACAGGGCATAAAGTTCTTTCCATTTCATTCCCAACTAATTGAGAAAGGCCTTTTACTTCGAAAGTCCTAGGCCAAGGTCTCGAGGGGTTTTCATTTTTTGCTAGAAATAAAGGTTTAAAGGACAATACAGCCGAATCCTTCTTAAAACCCACTCTCGAGTCAAGCGCTTGCAGCTCACTCACTCTTTTCGCAGTGGCGAGAGCTATTAAGAAAATACATTTTCTAGTCAAGTCCGGAAAGTAGCTTTATCGGGAAGTTCGAATCTCTCGACATAAGATATTTGAGAACCACATCCAGATTCCAACTAGGGGTGAGAGAAGTTCTTAATTTTGTAGTTTAAAATCAAATGATCTAATTAAATCATGCAGATCTTTGTCATTCTCTATGTTCAGGCCCCTATTCCTGAACACAGCTGATAACATGCTCCTATAACCTTTAATGGTTGACACTGCCAGATGAGATTCTTCTCGTAAAAACAAAAGAAAATCAGCAATTTCGGTCACAGAGGTATCGGAGGAGGACAGCTTCTTCGCCTTACACCATCTACGGAAAACTTCCCACTTCGATTGGTATATCCGCATGGTTGAGGACCTTCTTGCTCCAGCAATTGCTTTTGCCGCTTTGCAAGAAAAGCCTCTCGCTCTGACCAATCTTTCGATAGTCGAAAGGCAGTCAGAGCGAGAGCGTGGATATTCTTGTGATACCTCTCGAAGTTGGGGTTGTTTTGAGCAGATCTGTCCTTTCGGGAAGAGATCTGGGGAAGTCCACTATCCATTCCTGTACCTCTGTGAACCATTCTCTTGCAGGCCAATAAGGAGCGATCAATGTCATCCTCATTCCCTCCGAGGACACGAACTTTCTCATTACTTCCCCCAGCATCTTGAATAGGGGAAACACAAGCGTCTATGCCCTTCCAATCCATGAGCATGGCATCTATGGATAGGGCTCTGGGATTGTCCCCCAACGAACAAAAGTTCTCCATCCTTCTGGATAGGAATGTTGCAACAGGTCCACTTGAGGCTTCCCCCAAAGAGACCATAGTTGCTGGCAGACTTGTGAATGAAGGGTCCACTCTGTTGGAAGGACCTGGTTTTTCCTGCTCAATCTGTCTGCTCTTATGTTCTTTCCTCCTTGAACGAACCTCGTCAGGAGTCGAATCCCTCTTTCTTCTGTCCATATCAACAGATCCCTTGCTAGTTGGTAAGGGAGAAAGAAAAGAGTGTGTCCCCCCTTGTTTTCTTATATAAGCCAGAGCCGTGGTGTTGTCCGAGTTGACTTGGACCACGCCTCTGACTTCGTTCTCAAAAAACTGCAGTGCCAAGTGCACTGCTAAGAGTTCCTTTGCATTTATGTGCCAGGCCTTCTGTTCTTCTGTCCAACTGCCTGACACTTCCTTCGTCCCTAGTGTTGCTCCCCACCCCGTGTCCGAAGCGTCTGAGAACAACACTAGGTGAGGGTTCTGAAGGGACAAGGACACTCCTTCGTTTCTTCTCAGTGGTTCTAACCACCATCGTAAGTGGTTTTTGATACTCTCTCCTATGGGAAAGGTATCCAATAGATCTCGCTTTCTTCTGTTCCAACTCCTTCTTAGATGGAACTGCAAGGGTCTCATATTCAGCCTCCCTAGAGAAATGAACTGCTCCAGTGAGGAAAGAGTACCCAGAAGACTGAGCAGTTCCCATCGCTGAGGCTTCGTTCCTTCTCTAGAAAGACAGAGATTTTTTTCCAACCCTTTCGAGATTCTTTCCTGGGATGGATACGCTCGAAAACCCCGAGAATCCATCCGAATCCCCAGATAGACGATAGTCTGACTGGGATTGATGTGAGACTTCTCGAGATTTACGAGCAATCCGAGAGATCTGGTCAATTGAAGAGCTATCTCCAAGTCCTCCAAGCACTTTTGTTTTGTCTGTGCTCTTATAAGCCAATCGTCTAAGTAAAGAGATATCCTCACCCCCTTCAGATGTAGCCATCTTGCTACGTTCCTCATCAATGCTGTAAACACCTGAGGAGCCGTCGAGAGGCCGAAACACAAAGCCCTGAACTGATAAATTCTTCCCTGCACCATGAATCGAAGATATTTCTTCGACGAATGATGCAGGGGGACGTGAAAGTACACATCTTGCAGGTCGAGGGAGACCATCCAATCTCCTGGACGGAGAGCAGAGAGAACCGAGTTGGATGTCTCCATGGAGAACTTTGTCTTCTCCACGAAGCGATTCAATGCACTCACGTCCAGGACCGGCCTCCACCCCCCCGAGGCTTTCGGCACCAAAAATAGGCGATTGTAAAAACCTCGGGAGTGCGGATCCTGTACTACCTCGATGGCCTCCTTCTCCAACATTTGCTGCACCAACCCAAGAAGGATCTCTCTCTTTACAGGGTCTTTGTATCTCGCTGACAGCTCCCTCGGTGTCGTCGTCAATGGAGGTCTGTTCTTGAAGGGGATGAGGTATCCTTTCCTTAGAACTTGCAGGGACCAAGAATCTGCTTTCATTGAAGCCCATGCTTCCGAGAATCCCAGAAGTCTGGCCCCTACTGGTGATTGAGGACTGGAATCTCATTTAGCGTTCTTCTTTGGAACTCTGATGGAAGATCTTCCTCTTTTCTCTCCTCCTCTCTTCCTTGGGGCTCGGCTAAAAGTTCTACCTCGAAAGGGCTGTTGGGCAGGTCTTGGCTCCCTCTTCGAGACAGAAGCAGCTGGTCTAGGCTTCTTAGCAGTGTACCAGCAAATCCTGTGTTGCCTTCTCAGTAAGCGTATGGGAAATGTCCTTTACCAACTGAGAAGGAAACAGCTGTTTACACAGAGGGGCGTATAAAAGAGAAGCCCTCTGTACTGGAGAGACTGCTTTGGTAAGAAATGAACCAAAGACAGACCTCTTCTTTAATACTCCCTGTCCCGAACAAGGATGCCACCCTTTCCAGCCGATCCCGTCCTGCACTGCCTTGTCCATACATGCCAAAACACTATGCAAGACTTCTGGTTCCAAAAACTGAGGGTCTTGCGTCTTCTTGGCCAAAGCCCCAAGGGACCAATCTAGGAAGTTAAAAACTTCCAAGACATGGAATATTCCCTTGAGGAGATGGTCCATTTCAGACATTGTCCAGCTTGTTTTGGCCGATGGAAGTGCATGTCTCCTTGCCGAATCCACCAAGGTCGAGAAGTCCAGCTTCAGCAGATGAGGGAAGAGAAGTCCCATCCTCCTGTGCTATACCAAATCCCTCTCTTTCCTGATAGCCTGGAAGGGGGACAGGTAAACACAGTCTTCCCCGCCTCCTCCTTGGTTTTTAAGCCAATTTCCGACCGACTGCAAAGCCCTCTTCATGGAAAATGGTTCGGTTGCATCTTCAAGAAAGAGGAAGACTTCGCAGCCTTCGTACTCGAAAATAAAGACCGAGGAGAAGGAGGGGCAGCAGGACTCAGAGACTCTCCAAATTCTTTTAACAAGAGGGCTGTAAATGTCTTATAATCTGTAAGACCTGCCCCCTTGTTTTCTTCAGAGTCCGAGACATCCTCCAATTCCGGTTGAGTTTTATTCGGAGAAGAGTGTGCGACCGGAGGACTCCTCTCTCGGGAATGTAAAGGGCTTGTAGCAACACCGACTGCAACCTGACAAGGGCTACGGCCGCCTGTGCAGCACCTTGAGTCCCTGCCAGGAGAAGGCCGATGTTGTTCTTTTAACCTAAGGCCTTCCTGACAAGGACGACGGTCGCCTATGCGACACCTTTCGTCCCTACCAGGAGAAGTCCTTAAATGTTGTTCCCTTTTTTCATGATCAATTCCTTCCCGACAGGGGCTACGATCGCCTGTGCGACACCTAGAGACCCTGTCAGGGGAAAATTGATCTTGAGAAAAATCCCAAAGAGGAGCCTCCAAGTCCGCTTCAAACTCCAATAACTCATCCGAATTGTATTCTGGATTGTAAAAATCCTTGCGCCTGCCTTCAGACGCTCTAGGCGCTTTACGTCTTGTTTCAGGAGCTTCAGGCTTTCCAGGCGCCTTACGCCTCCATTCGGACGCTTCAGGCGCTTCGCGCCTCAGGCTCTTTAGGCGCTTCAGGCTCTCTAGGCGCTTTGCTTTTCCTTTGAGGCGCTTCAGGCTCTCCAGGCGCTCTACGTTTCCTTTCAGGCGCTCTAGGCCCTCCAGGAGTTAAATATTTCCTTTCAGCCACTTCAGGCTTTTCAGCCGCCTTGCGCCTCATTTCCATTACTTGAGGAGCTTTACGCCTCATTTCAGGCACTCCAGGCGCTTTTCGCCTCCTCACAAGAGTCCCAGGATCTTCAGTCACTTTGCGCCTCACTTCAGGCGCTTCAGGCGCTTTGCACCTCATTTCAGGAGTTCGTCCGATTTCGGGAGTTCCAAATTTACTCCTCGATTCGGACATCTCATGTGCTTTCCTTCTAGTAGGAGGTTCAGGTATATTCCTATATATATCATCTCGCCTTGACGGCGTTTTGTGCTTGACAGTAGCCCGACGTCTGGCTGGCGCCAGGCTTCTGGCAGGCGCCTCGTCCGAGCTCTCAGAGTTCTAAAGGACGGGATCTTTTGATCGGGAGAAATCTATCCTTCCTTCTAGGAGGATCAGATTTAAGAACTCCTACTAGCGAAGATATCTGTTTCTGCATATCCTCCAACATCTTCGTAGCTACGTCCCTCTTTCCAATTTCCGATGCAGGAGAAGGAGCTTCTGAATACACCTCCTTCCTCCTCTTTTCCGGAGGATATTCTTCCGGAAATTCTTCAGGGCTTGAGTAAAATGAAGGAGACTTCCAAGATCTCTTCGAAGGTCTCGACAATCTATCTGAACTCCATCCTTTATTAGATGAGGAATCAGACGAAGAAAAACACTGTTTAAGGACGTCTTTCCAACGACTATCCTTGGCAGCCCGGGACGTAACTACGGGATCTGCCGAGGGGACGCCTGACCGGTGGGGATTCTCTGAAACCTCCCTGCGGCTTTCGACATTTCTTCTCCACTGGGCTTGGGCCGGGAGCTTGAAAAGAGGTCTAGGCCTGGGAGCGAGACAGAGCCGATCAGACGCACCCTCCACTTCACTGGGAACACTTTCACTGCACTTACCTTCCAGTTCTTTAATTTTTTGTTCCATATGCTTAAGCGAAGCTTTCAGACTCGCAATTTCAGATGTTGAGCTTGCCGAGTCCGATAATCGGGAAGGTAAAGCTGTATGGGAGGAAACAATAGGGTTAGCAATAGGCAATAGTCCGCTAACTGGCTCGTTAGAGACCGACCTACTTACACTTTTGGAAGAGGCTTTTCTAGCCCTATCTCTCTCCAACTTTCTTAGGTAGGAATCAAGCAACTTCCATTCCTCCTCATTCAAATCCTTGCACTCATCATATGTATTCAATTGCGAGCATACATTACCTCTACAATTTTTACAAGTGGTGTGAGGATCCACCGAAGCTTTCAGTAGTCTCACAAAACAATTCTCATTCACACACACTCTGAACGAAATCGACACGTCAGACATTATGAGAAATTCCAAATCCAAATCCAAAAAAGTCCACAATAGCGTATGCCAAACCAAAGATCCAATACGTCACCAAATAGCAGTCCAAAAGATCAACGGTGTAATGAAATTCGAAAATCAAGTCAGGAGGAACTAGCAAACGATGTTACTAGTACCGCGACAGAGAAAAATCTGGCTTAAAACGGTAATAGTTCCTATTCCTGCCACCCAGCGGCAGGCGGCGGGATCACCTGACCTACCTGTAGTGTGTGCCGCGAAATTTGAATTTCTGTCGGGGACGACGGAGTCTATAGCTAAGTATATATCTGGCAAGGAAGTTGAATGTATGAAACTATACATCTCAAAATAAGCTGCAATTTAAAATTCAAAATATAATTTAAACTGCAGAAAACTTAAAAAAGTTTCTAACCTTAAAACCATGTACCAGGTTAAAATCCCTTTACCACTGTACTGTTCATGACTCTTCCTTAATGTTAATCATATGGTCTATTATAAGACTTTGTTAGGTAAAAAAAAACTTGGATAATCTTGGATATTGGAGCAAGGGTGAATGTTTTGCAAAACAATGGAGAGAGAGAGAGAGAGAATTTCCTGATTACATATAAAACAATACATTTTAAAATCAGCTGCAATTTAAAATTTAAAATGTAATTTAAACTGCAGAAAACTAAAAAAAAAGTTTGTAACCTTAAAACCATGTACCAGGTTAAAATCCCTTTACCACTGTACTGTACATACATGAATCTTCCTTGATATTAATCATATGGTCTATTATAAGACTTAGGTAAAAAAAAAAAAACTTGGATAATCTTGGATATTAGAGCAAGGGTGAATGTTTTGCAAAACAATGAATGATATGGTTCATCTCTTGAATTCTATTTGCTTCATTAAAGCAAACCTTGCAGATACCAAAAGAATAGAGGCTTCTATTAGCTGTAATAATGAACTCGTACGGTAGTTGTGAAAATTAAATACATTAAAATAAAATTATACGAAATAGTCCAGATTAAAACATACTAGATAAGGTATGACTGCTTCCTAGAGAAAACTTAATATTTCATTGTATACAAAACCCCAGCTCTTGAAAAACCCTATCATAGCGACTGACCAAAAGATTCAAAATTTACTGGTATCATCAATTACCACTGCCAGTCTGGACATACTATTTTTTGCTGTAATCACATATTGTTTGTTTGTTTGTATGGTGTTTTTACCTTGCTTGGAACCAGTGGTTATTCAGCAATGGGACCAACGGCTTTACATGACTTAATCACATATTAATAGTTCTGCTACAATTTATTTTCCTTTAATAATGAAAATTTTACAATTTTATTTATGCTCCTAAAACCTGAATACTCATATAATGAAAGGAATACAAATTTTATTTGATAATTTGCAAATTTTACATTTTGGTGTTCAGTGATGAACAATAATTTTTGCCAAATTCTTTCTTTCTCTGACATCTTTTCTGTAACCATCTTACTCAAGTTAAATGCGAATAAAATGAAAAAGGGCAACCCCTATTTAGATTTTAGAATATGTACATATTTTAATTTATAAATTATCTGAGGCATAGTTTAGACCAACTTTAAAACTAAGCATTTGTAATGTAACTAAAGCAAACTATCTGACAGAAAATACTGTACCAAGGTTGAGGTCAAAGACTCCTTACCTCTGGAGTTATTTCCAAATCAGAAAGCTTCAGATTATTTTGTATTATCAGCTGCCTTGCTTGGAATGAAGTAGGAACACAAGTCACCTGTAGACCTTCCTCACCGACTCTCTGAGCTACAATATGATGGAATTCGAAAAGATAGCATGCAAACATAACATGGTTATTAGATCAAGATAACAGTATGTAAAAGCATTTGGATAAAGAGCTTTTCAATACATCTTCAGGCAACTGTGGGAGCTTATGCAGCCTAATTATCATAACAATACTAAACATGGAAGTTTTTAAGAAAGAGATCACACAAATGAGAGATACACTCAAAATTATTGCTCTACTTTATATAATTATCAGAAGCAAGAACAACCACTTTTTTATATAAGTAACTTACTTAGTAATTACATAGGTAATATATTTTCCACTCAGCAGTAAAAAGAATTCAAATTTCACGGGAAGCCTTTGAAAGCTCAGTGTAGGTACGTACAAGGAGCCACCCATCAACAGCAATACTACTACAGTATAGTAGATTCACATCAACTGTGCATTTGATGTCTAGGCCTGTCCCTTATGACACTCCTGATTGGCAGTTGATAAGCCAATTGCAGGGCTTGAAACTCTGTCTCTCTCAAGAGTTCACATAGGCAGGATGTATGTTTCACCTCTCCTGAGGGATGCATCTTTCAAAAGTATCCATCAGGAGAGGTGGAACATAAATCCTGCCCATGTGAAGACTTTCGAGAGACTGAGAGTTTCCAGCCCTACGATTGGCTTATCAACAGCCAATCAGGAACGTCGTAAGGGATGGGCCTAGACATCAAATGCAAGGTTGATGTGAATTTACTTCAGCAACAACTTGGCCGACCACCTCATGGAAACATCAAATGTGTATGGCGGAAACCTTATTCTCATTTCCAGGTCATTCTCTGGATTTCGGTGGAATCTAGCTTAATAAGCTACTGAAACACATATATCATAGCCTTCAAACAGAATCTTGTAGTTTGAGTCTTTTTCTTGTTCTGTTATAATTACACAGACTCATTCATCTAGCTGGCTAGTACTTGCAGGCCGGCTCCCTTCTAGTAATTAATTTTGCCTTACATTAAACCGATGGTAAATAATGACCTTAAATGTAATTCCCCAATCTTACTCAACTCTCAGAATTTTCAAGGTTTTTTCCTGTCTGCCAAGAATATTTTTTCAGATGGTCAACAGGTTACTATGGCTCGGAACCTTAGTGGAGGAACTTTCTGGAGACTTCGTCATCTCCCAACATTAATTACGTTAGGTATCATAAGAAAGACTTGCTTTCTTCACCTAACGATCATCCGATCCAATGATTATGGTGCAGACAAATGCCGCAAGTTTTTCTTCTTTTCAAGCATTGATGGTTGGTTTCTCCCCTTTATGTCAGGAGACAGGCTTAGGAAGACTAACTTACTCCTTTGGTCATACTTCTCACCTGGCTTCCTATTAGCTGGCCGAATTTTCTTTTACGTCATACAGTATACAGTTCCACAATCTTCGACCTGTTTGAGATGTCGTAAAGTCCTCTCAAGGGATTTCTGGGAAATTGAATCTCCTTGATTTACCGCGAGTTCAAATGGCTGTCAAGAGTCTGCACAGTTGTTAACTAGCTGCATGTTGATCTGCAGTTTGCTCAGTTATCTGAAAGTCCACCTGGTTATCAGCGAGTCCCCTGGGCCATGGCACTCCCCTTCTTTTCAACAGAAGACGAAGTTCTGAAAGAGTCAGACCTGTCTTCTGAGAAATTTTTGTTTTACAGAGGTATGTGCTTCAGCTGTTTTTGACTCTTCAGGTCTTCAAGGGAATCCTTGCAATTCTTGCTTTTGACTTCTATGCCTAGACATGAACATCAGTCTTTTCCTATGATGCCTGTCTTTCTCGAAAGAGATGGGCTCTGCCGATTTTTACCCTTAAGCCCTGGTTTCAAGTCAGAGCCACAGTAATAACTGTCCGAATATGTTATTGTTATAATACAATTAAGTTTGTTCATACTTACCTGGCAGATATATATAATTAAGTGCCCACCCACCTCCCCTCAGGAGACAGTGGTACTGATAAAATATGAATAGAAAATGGGAATGGTTCCTGATATCCGCCTCCCAGCGGCGGGAATGGGTACTACCACCTGGCCGCCCACTGCGTGTGCCGCGAGTTTTGAAATTCTGTCGGACTTCGGAGAATACAGCTATATATATATCTGCCAGGTAAGTTTCATGAACAAAATGGTAGTTGTAAGGAGGTTCCTTCATCTTCTACCCAGACCTAGAAGTCTCTTTGAATCCTTGGTTCTGGGTTGGAAAGCCCACTTGAGGAACCGGGTAGTTTCTGAGAAGTATCCCATGAAGTCAGAATCATCCTTTCTATGCCAAAGAGCTGAGATTCTTCTGCCTGGGACTTCAGTACTTCTCGATCTCAGTTCACACATGGATTGCGGTAGTCTCTATAGTCAAGACCACAGCCCTACTCTCTCTCCACAAAAGCAAGATTAGTGTCTATGGAAGGTAGTTCAAAATAGTTTCTAACACTGGATTTTTTCGGGATATTAAGTTCTGACAGACCACCTAAATTTAGCAGGCTTTTCCCACTGGGTGGACTTTGCTTCCCCTGTTCTGACAGGATCTGTTGGTTCTTGAGGCAGGCCATCCTTGATCCTGTTTGCCTCCTCGAGGAAAACTCATTTTCCCACTTTTTGTTCCCCACTGACTAAGGCATCTGTGACATGTGGCATTCGGTCCAACTTGGACCACATCATCTTTCTGCCTTTCTTCATGGTCAAGGAAATACTAATTAACAGGCTTGTCACATGCTAAGATGACACTCTTGACCACATTCGGATCCATTATATTGTGGTTTCTCCAATTCTTTTCAGTTGTTGATGCCCCTCCAAGAATTCTTACATGACCTGTGAATTTTCAAGACTTACTCTCTTCAAGAGACTCTTCCAAAGGTGGTTTGGTCTTGCCTAGATGGGCTTCATGTAGTCCAGATGTTTATCAGAATGAAATGTAGTTGAAGACATCATTCTCTATTTCTATCTACCAGACTTGTGGGCTAATTTATGAAGCTAACGTTTCAGACTCTTCATCTCTTCCCCCGAGACCTCTATGACTCATTTTGGGAATACCCTTTCAGTATTCATCAGTTAGGAGTTTCAAACTATGCTCATCTTAAGTGTTTAGGCACAGGGACCTAAATCCTGATGGCCTCTGACATCTGCTAGAACAAATTAGTGAGAGCTAAGACATCGTTTAGAGTAAATTATTTCTCTCCGGGTATTTTTAGCCAAACGAGGAACCATCCCAGCTCTGGATCTGCTATTTTTCCATTAGAAATTAATAAGACACCCTTTGCTTTGCAGAAGAAGAGAGAACTTCAGCACTAAGCGGGCTCGCTCTCTGAGGCATATCAAGGTAACCTTTTCTGAATTAGTGCAACCTAAAAGCGTCAGAGCAGTCTTTTTCTATTTAGCTTTTGGCAAAATCACTCTTATTTTGTCCAGAACATGTCTCTCATCCTAAATGGGCTTATTTTTTAGTTGCACCCTCAGATTCTGGAGAACATGTTGCCTTTGTTTCAGTGAAAGCTACAGAAATTCGAATTCTTATTGCTACAGAGTGGAAAATATATTAGCCATGTAATTACCTGGTAACATATATAAAACATTATTTTACTATAAAAATGTTGTTTTTCCTATTCCAACAAAATATTCATGAAAACTTTATGTTAATGATATAAAAATTTGAAATGCCTTTGCAGTATGCAAAATATGGGAAAGTTTTTAAAAATGTTTCCATAGAAATAAAGTTCCTAACAAGTTTGAACAAGTACTGTACAGTACTATGTAGGCAATCTCACTCCCATTAATAGCTCATGATCACATATATATTGTTAACAACATCAATATATGGGATAAAGGAGAGTTGAAAATTATCCTAAACAAAACAAAGCCTGCTATGACTGGCATGAAAGTGGAAGAATAAGCACTTAATAAGAATATGGAGATTTTTTGAAAGACAACTACAGACTGTTAAGATTCATGGAATTGTGCATTGTAAGGGCCACATTACAAAATTTTATGAACAAGGGCAAAAACATTGAGTTTCAAGAAACTGTAAGAACAGGCTAAAACTCAAAGAATAAGATGGTTTGGACATACAATGAGTGAAGTTTGCCAAAAACTGGAAGAAGCAGGAGAAACACCTCTAGGAAGGCCCATGAAAGCAATAGTAAAAAGAGGACAGACGAGGACCTAGGCCTGACAGGCATTCAGGTAGAAAGTGGAAAAAGAAGAATTGAAGAATGGAGAGACCTCATTTCACATTTAACCATATGCAGCAAATGGAAAAGCCAACAAGTGAACTTTTATGATGATAATGATTACAAAATAACAGCATAACTACAGTGAAAATAAATTGACTACTGTATCTGTTTCATTAAATCTTTACTCATCAACTACCACTCTTAAATAACTACAAGCAAAAATTGCAGTATCATAGACTACTCTTTTTTTAAACTACTCTTTTTAAAAAGATCCTTATCCAAAATTATGTAGCACACTACTTACCTAACCTTTCCACTGCATACACAACTGTAGAACCACTTCCTATGCCAACCTTGTCACCATCCTAATAGGAAAGGAAAAAGACAAAATAGTATGTAAATATTGAAGAATTAGTAGTCACTTAAAGATAACAAAATTGGGTACATTCCACATAAAGGATTACTTGAAAATTTTTCTTCATAAATAATGTAAAAAAGATTTTACAAAATTGGTACAATCACATACAGTACAATTAATGGTAAAAAAAATACCAACAAATCTGTCAGAATCTGTTCAGAATCCATGAGTCAAGCAGACAATAAGTTAGTAAATTGTTTGACACAAAAAAAAAAAAAAAAAAAATTGTTGCTAGCACTTTTTATTTAAGTCTATATTACTATTTTGACTCTTAAATTTTTTTTTATAATTTTATGGCTGAAATAATTTGTTTATAATTATTAATAATTGTACGGCCGACACAAATGTAATACTTAATGTGTGCTAGGGATACCAGTCATTGTTGCCAACAACGATGCCTTTATAAACTGTTTCCATGAATTCCAGATGTCATAGTAATGCAATAATAATAAAATTGCTCTAATATTTAGTGTGTGTATATATATATATATATATATATATATATATATATATATATATATATATATATATATATATATATAATATTATATATATATATTATAAACAGATATGCTAAATTCACTTTTTCACTGTTTTTTGTAAGTCTCATCCCAAGTTTGGAGGGTAAACATAAAAAACAATAGGCAACACCATAGCTATATCACAGCAAAACTGATGAAATTTGTCAGGAATCTGGTTACTTTTACAACAACAAATATTTTCAAATGAATTATCATGAATACGTAATAAATATATGCAATTCATAACCTTATTCTGGTCTTTTAACTAATTATTTAAATGTTATCTACCCCACTCTTCTTCTTCTACCCAAACAAACGATGTGTTTTCCCGGCCGGAGCCAATACACCTCGTCGTTTAAGATTGTTTTGAATAAAGTGGGTACCAGTGGTGTGCGTATTTAGCACAGGAAATGGGAAGTTTATGGACACAAGTGACTCCGCAAATACCGAGATGGCGTCAATCTTCTACACGTAGGGTGTCGTAAGTAAAATTTAGAAAGCGTCATGGAGGTAAGTTTGCACCGCGCATGGCTAGACTTTCATTAACTTCTGTTTAACCAGAAATTATAGCATTATTTTGTGACTTGAAAGAAAACACTTACTTCGAGAGGAAACTAGGAATCTCATTCTGTTGTTTCCACGGTGGTTGGGTTATGGCTGGCGTCTAATTCAGGATACTGGAAGTGATAAAGTTATTTTTTGGGAAAGTGTCCGCACAGCGATACATTACCCTAATTCATATCCTGATTAATTTTCTCTGTTATTGGACCTGACATAATACAAGCGCATTCTTATAAAACACTGTCAGTGCAACTTCACTAAGGTAATTTGCATATCCGCAGTAAGAGCTTACAACTCCTAAAATGGCTTATGACTCCAAATGAAATACGTATTCCATAAAATATAAAAGGGAAGTGGATATTGTCACAGCGCAGTGAAAAAAATTTCAGCACTTATTCTCACTGCATGCTCTTTTCAACCTATGGCCTACGGGTGTCGCCATTTTCGCGGCGAAAATGGCGACACCCGTAGGCCATAGGTTGAAAAGAGCATGCGGTGAGAATAAGTGCTGATTATTTTCACCGCGGCTAAGACGATATCCACTTTCCTTTTATTTATATTTTATAAATTCGAAATATGTTCACCTCCTGAAAGAGTTCCTTGAATTTATATAAGAAAAAAATGTCAATTATTCTAACTGCATGCTTTTATGCCATTGCATTTTTTAGCAGTGCTTTTATACTGAAATTTGTAATAAAATGTTGAACTATTCTAAGCAGAAAATATTGCTTTACAAACTTTCCAAATTTTGTTTCCACTGATCTATCATAAACAGTATTTACAGTTACTGTAATGCTATTTGTTTTAATATGACATAACTGCTATCCACATTTCATCATACTGGTTCACACTGGTTGCTCGTATTAATGGCAATTGTAAGGCGAATAGATCAGTTACGTGGCCTTGAGAGATCTATCTATCAGCATGCTGTCTTTCATACTCACAGAAAGACAGACAGACAGATGTTAGATGTAGCTTCCAGATTTCTACAGCTAATTCATCAAAGATTTTTAAACAATGCCATGAAGGTTATGGGAGACTTAAGTCTTTAAATACTGTAATATCAATCAAATTTGAAGAAATTTGCGCCTTTCTTGCTAAAAGCAAAACAGGTAGTGAAAATGACCACACCTGTTGGCCAGTGGTTGAAAAAAGCGTCTGGCAAGAATAAGTGGTGCTGAAATTATTTTCACCCCGCAGTAACAATATCCACTTCGATATAGGGGGAAACACTCCAGTGGATCCATCGTCATCACGTGGATCAGCCTTATACATTCGATATTTAATTGGTGAAACAAAAATACAATTACATCTTTAAGCATACCATTCAAAACTTGAAGTTTCTTCAACATAATGTGATATATGAAAGCGCCATGCGAACTAAAATAAGCAATGTGAGGTCTTCGTAAAATATGTTATCAAGGCAATTTTGAAATCCAATATGGCAGCACCCGCGTGAGGTGCCGTTTGTAAGCACAACGGAGCCACCATCTTTCCCAGCCTTCCCAGCACTCATTTGAACAATGTTAGCGTATATATGTAACGTTTATTGATCTTACTTAAGATTGCAGTTGTAATCAGCACAATAAGACAACATTTTGTTGCCTATATTAGTGAAAGTATGAAACTTCTTATTCCCAGGGTCATGATTTGAACTGAAATTCATTTTTACCTTGTAATCGGTGCTTATTTGATTGGAAGTACTTACATGTTTTGGTCTTAATTCACTCCAAATTGCACTTGAATTACGTTGCAGTTCCTGGTTCCTAAGTGTTAGGACGTGTTAGGGGGGAAAAACCAACGACTACCAACCCTTATCACGGTTTTCAGGTCTTATTCACTCGATATTTAAATGGTGAAA
>NC_087206.1:23742286-23782286 GCF_015104395.2 Macrobrachium nipponense
CGCCAGGAATCAAGCAGGCTTCAGGAGTCGAGCAGGCGTCAGGAGTCGGGTAGGCGCCAGGAGTCTAGCAGACGCCAGGAGTCGAGCAGGCGTCAGGAGTCGAGTAGGCGCCAGGCTCCTTGTACGAGCTTAGGTCAGAGTAAGACCCCTTCGCACTTTATGAGTTCTTCGGAGAGTAGGAGCCCTTCACCTGGTAGGAAACAGGTTCCTGAGAGAAGATCTCGTGCGTTTAAGAACTCTATTGCGCCTTGTAGTAGCAAGGATTTGTCACACGGGCGACGTTCTTCTTCTTTTGACAGAAGTCCCTCGACAACTAAGAACCGCTCTTCTCCGAAAGGATCCCCTACAGCCGGAGACTTAGAAGAAGTCTCGGATGAAGAATTACCAGTGGATGTAGTAGTCTCTGATTATAAGAGATTGTCCTTGTTGTTGTTGCAGGAGTTCGGGGATAAGCTTCAACCAGCGGATCCGCCCTCTCCAGGATCTTTGCTATCAAGCACGAAGTCTCCAAAAGCATCCTCATTTGTAAAAATGCGTCCAGCCCTTAGTATGAAAAAAGCGTTCAAAGGATTTGGAGAATGGCTTAAGAATAAAAGAGAGGCGGGCAAGACTGTTTTTTCATGCCCTCCTTCAAAGTTGACGGGTAAACCTGGAAGATGGTACGATACCCAGGAACCTATGGGCTTAGGACTGCCTTCATCGGCAGACGCAGATTACGCTTCCTTAGTAGATTCTTCAAGGAGGCGCGCTCTACTATCAGCAAAAGCTACTTGGGGGATGTGTGAACTGGACCATCTACTAAAGGGACTCTTTAGGACACTCGAAGTACATATTCAATTTTATGGACTGGGCTTTGGGAGCCCTTGCGAAGAGAGCCCAAGATCCCGAATTTGTCACTATGGACGAATTATCGAGTGTATTATCGTGTCTGGACAGAGCGGTGATGGACGGTTCGGTGGAAGTGGCTGCTCTTTTTGGATCGGGAGTTTTGAAAAAGAGAGCAGTGTATGGGTCTTTCCTGTCCAAGTCAGTATCTCCTCTACAGAGGTCGGCCTTGCTATATTCGCCACTTTCTAACCACCTTTTCCCACAGGACACGGTGAGGGATGTAGCAAAATCATTAGCTGGAAAAGCCACACAGGATTTACTGACACAGTCAGCAAAGAGGTTCAAGCCTGCTGTTCCTTTTCAAAAGAAGGATAAAGCACCTCTTCAGCAGCCCTTTGCGAGGCCTCTTCTCCTCAAGAACCCCTTTTAGAGGTAGAAGACCGGATACCAGAGGAAGACCTTCCAGGAGACCCGCAGGGAAGGCAAAATGAAGAAGAAGTCCTCCAGATAGCGGTAGGCGCCAGACTGTCGAACTTTGCCAGAGTCTGGGCGAGAGAGGGGCGGACAGCTGGACCCTCTCGATCCTCGAGAGAGGATACCTCATCCCCTTCAGGGAATATCCTCCCTTAACAAGAACTCCAAGGGAGTTAACAGCGAGATACAAGGATCCTGTCAAGAGTCAAGCTCTCCTGCAAGCAGTAGAACTTATGTTGCAGAAAAGGGCAATAGAACCGGTTCAAGATCTCCATTCACCAGGTTTCTACAACCGTCTATTCCTGGTACCAAAAGCCTCGGGCGGGTGGAGGCCGGTTTTGGACGTAAGTGCGCTGAACGTCTTTGTGATAAAGAAGAAGTTCTCGATGGAGACCTCTTCCTCTGTACTTTCTGCTCTTCGTCCAGGGGACTGGATGGTATCCCTGGACCTTCAAGATGCATATTTCCATGTGCCAATTCATCCGGCATCAAGGAAATACCTAAGATTCATGTCACAGGGAAGAGTGTTTCAATTTCGAGCACTTTGCTTCGGACTATCGACGGCCCCGCAAGTCTTCACGGGTATCCTAAGGAATGTGGCGCATTGGCTACATTTAGAAGGGATCAGAATCTCGATGTATTTGGACGACTGGCTAATACGAGCAAAGTCGAAGCAACAGTGTCTGGAGGACCTTTCGGTAACATTAAAGATGACGCAGTCATTGGGACTCCTAGTCAACCTCGAGAAGTCCCAGCTGGATCCCCAGCAGAACATAGTTTATCTGGGGATTCGGATGGATTCTCGGGGTTTTCTAGCGTCTCCATCAACAGAGAGAATAGAGCGCTGCCTTACAAAGGTGTCAGTATTTCTAGGGAAAGAGCATTGTTCCGCGAGGGAGTGGATGAGTTTGCTGGGAACCATCTCCTCGTTGGAGCAGTTCGTTTCCTTAGGGAGACTGCACCTAAGACCCCTTCAGTATTATCTGAAGGAGAACTGGGATCAAAGTTCCCAGGACCTCGAAGAGTCATTCAGGATAACGGACAAGGTCAAACAAGATCTTCGGTGGTGGTTAGACCCGAAGAAACTCGGTCAAGGAATATCCTTGCACATAAAGAGCCCTCTCCGAGCGTTGTTGCAGACGCATCGGACGTAGGGTGGGGAGCAACGTTGGATTCGCAAGAAGTGTCGGGAACCTGGGAAGGAGCTCAGGTGTCCTGGCACATAAACAAAAAGGAACTGAAAGCCATTCACCTAGCTCTCTTGCACTTTCAAGAACAGATATCAGGATCGATCATTCAGGTCAATTCCGACAACACGACAGCCCTAGCATATATCAGGAAGCAAGGGGGAACTCATTCATTCTCCCTTTACGAGACAGCGAGGGAGTTGTTGCTTTGGGCGCAAGAGAAACAGATCTCTCTTCTAACGAGATTTATTCAGGGAGAGAGAAATGTTCGAGCGGATCTGCTAAGCAGAAGAAACCAAGTGCTCCCCACCGAATGGACTCTCAACCCTCAAGTGTGCGATCAGTTATGGGGGTTATGGGGAAGGCCGAACGTAGACTTGTTCGCAACCAACTGGAACAAGAGGTTGGAGAATTATTGCTCCCCCATCGCAGATCCAAGAGCAATAGCGATAGACGGCCTCCTCATGGATTGGAAGGGAATAGACGGGTACGCTTTTCCCCCCTTCAAACTGGTAGGGGAAGTAATAAGAAAGTTTGCCTCCTCAAAGGGAACGAAATTAACTTTGATCGCCCCCTTTTGGCCAGCCCTAGATTGGGTGACAGAGTTGCTGGAGTGGATAGTGGATCTTCCCAGATCGCTCCCACTAAGGAGCGATCTTCTCAAACAACCCCACTTCGACAGGTATCACAAAAACCTCCCCGCTCTAAGTCTGACTGCCTTCAGACTATCGAAGGACTCGTTAGAGCGAGGGGGTTTTCTCGCGAAGCTTCAAAAGCAATCGCAAGAGCCAGGAGACCATCCACATTACGGGTGTACCAGTCGAAGTGGGAGGTGTTTAGAAGATGGTGCAGGACGCATGAGCTATCCTCTTCCAGTACCTCTATAACCGACATTGCAAATTTTCTTCTTTACCTTAGAAGAAAGTGTGGCCTAGCTGTATCTACGATCAAGGGGTATAGAAGTATGCTGGCCTCGGTGTTTAGGCATAGGGGTCTGGAAGTGTCGGACAATAAGGATCTACATGACCTTATTAGGTCTTTCGAGACCTCAAAAAGTCAGAATAATAAAAATCCCAGTTGGAACTTGGATATAGTGCTTCATTATCTGATGTCTGAAAGATTCGTACCTTCCAATAATTCTTCTTTTAGAGATTTGACAAGGAAGTCTTTATTCCTGTTCGCCTTAGCCACGGCAAAAAGGGTGAGTGAGCTTCAAGCGTTAGAGGGCAGAGTGGGTTTTAAGAAGGAGGCTGCAATTTGCTCTTTTAAGCCTCTCTTCTTAGCCAAGAACGAAAACCCATCAAAACCGTGGCCTAGAAGCTTTCGAAGTGAAGGCACTCTCTTCTCTTACGGGGGAAGAACAGGAGAAGACCCTTTGTCCAGTAAGAGCGCTAAAATTTTATTTACAAAGAAAGTCTCTTTTGGGAGGTACGCAGGAAAGTCTTTGGTGTTCGGTCAAGGATCCTACAAGGCCAATATCAAAAAACGCCCTTACGTTTTTCATTAAAGACATTATTAAGGAAGCGCATCTTAAATGTGGTGAAGAACAATTTAAACTCCTCAGGGTAAAAGCACACGAAGTGAGGGCCTTAGCAACCTCAATGGCTTTTCATAAAACGTGGTCCCTTCAAAATCTAATTGAATCCACGTATTGGAAGTGTAACTCAGTGTTCGCCTCTCATTATCTAAGGGATGTGAGAGTTACTTATGAGAAGTGCTTTTCACTGGGAGCGTATGTGTCCGCGGATTTAGTGCTGGGAGGAGGAGCTGAGGTTAATCCTAATTAGTTAGGTTATGTAATTTTAACATTATGGTGTTTGGTTTTTATGGTTGACTGAAAGAGGGTATAGGAATAACCCTTTTCAGTTCTTAGATTTAACATGGTTAGGAAGGTCAGGTGGTCGGGATTAACTTTTGGTCTCCTCGTTGTGCATTATGTAAAGCCTAAAGCTCTGTCATGTAAGAGGGCTAGCCCCCATTGATAAGATACAGGTCAGGCTCTGCCATGTAAGCGGGTAAGCCCCATTGGTACGATCCATGCAGGTTCTGTCGCGTAAGCGGGCTAGCCCCCATTGACATGATCCAGAAGGGCTGTTCGGTCATAGGTGGTTTACCTCACTGAAGCTCTTGAGGCATGCAGACTAAATGACAGTAATCATGAAGTCTTCGGCCCAAACAGGTAAGAACCAAGGATTGATATCCTACAACAATTGTTGTTTCCCGTTATTAAAATTTTTTTTTTTATATATATAGCTGTCTCTCGCCCTCCACCAAGGGTGTCAATCAGCTAAGTATATATCTGCCGGGTAAGTTGCATGTATAAAAATGATATTGTTAAGATACAATAAAGTTTTTATACATACTTACCTGCAGATATACGATTAAGGGCCCACCCAGCCTCCCCTCAGGAGACAGGTGTAAGAGAAAATCTGGCTCAGAAAACGGGAATGGTCGGGATTCCGCCACCCAGCGGCGGGAATGGTAGATCACCTGACCTACCTGTAGCGTGTGCCGCGAGTTTTGAATTCTGTCGGGACGACGGAGTCTATAGCTAAGTATATATCTGCCAGGTAAGTATGTATAAAACTTTATTGTATCTTAACAATATCATATTTGCACCTGCAAATGACAAGTACGTAGCTCTGTTTTCAGAGATATAACAAATAAAATATTTAGAAAACTTGTAATAACAAATAAAATATTTAGAAAACTTGTAAGCATTGTACATTTTTGCAGAATGTTATTCAGCCATGTTCAAAGAGAAAGTTGTTTACATCCAGAACTCTCTAAAGGGAAATTATTCCTAACCTCCATAGAACTATGTAAGAACTAATCCAGAAAACAATTTGGTAATACTTTTGAATAAGCTTTTCAGGACCACAACACACTTGGTTGTTCCCTTCCTTCTGAAAGAACTTATTTTACAGGGTCCAGTAGTAACGGATAATGGAAATTTCATCCTGGATTGGATTTTTGATGGAAAATTTGACTGGAAGGATGTTGATCGGCAGATTATGATGATTCCAGGTAATTTAAAATATATACGTATTAATAATGTATTTTATGCCACTCACTAAATTATGTTACTATCTCCTCAAGATGTGTCAGTTTGGGATGAAAAGGGTAACATCAGATGTCAACAATGTTAATAACAAATTTTTATTTTCTTTGGTATATTATTTATTTACAAAATTTGTCAGCTCTTTCACATGGTGATTAATCAAATAGCATGGAAATTAACAAGTGTTGAAATGAAATTAGCATATGCAATATTTCTAAAACATATGATGGCCTATCATATATGTTCCACATATGATAACAAAATTCTACTATGTTATGTTTTTTTAATTGGACCTCGTATTGTTGTTACATAATGCATTATGCCCACTTATTTTCCTTGTTATAGTATCTTATACATTGCTTGAGGAAAAGCCTTTTATGTATCATTTCAGGAGATAAGATCAGTTATCTGAGAATTGAATTTTATTTTATATAAAATACTAGAAAATTATTTCCAACAAAGGTGACTATTGTAGTAGAAAGTTGGGAGCTATATTTACTTTATTTTAGATTCTTTGCATAGAATCTAAAGGTGTGCTTTGTAACACTTTAATATAACTTTTAAAGAATTAATGCAAATCATTGGATAACGTAGTAAGGCTAGAATTACACACACACCTTATGCATTTCAGCCAGAAGCATTGAATGTATTTTTTGTTTCAGGTTCCTGTTATGCATGGTTATTCATCAACTATTTTGACTGGAGTTATTTGTATTTTATTATTGCAGGTGTTGTTGAGACTGGTTTGTTTGTCAACATGGCCACAGTTGCATATTTTGGCATGGAAGATGGATCAGTGAAGGAACGTCAAGTGTGAGTTGGTTAATCAGATGTCATGTTTTCTTGTGTTGACAGAAGAAAATTACCATATTATTCATATATATTTGGACATTTATATATATATAGTTGTTCTTTGACCTTCTGGAAGGAAGCTGTAAAATGTACTGTAAATTAAAAATTACCACTTTACAATGCTGAATTGACGTTGGCGTCCACGTAAATATTCTACCGTTTAGTATATGGAAGGTTAAATTTTCAAGTATAGAACTGCATTGTTGGTAGTATGTACTGCACATTGCATGTGATAGTATATTATTGTATGAGACAAGATACTTGATGTGCATATGGATTTGCTGTGATAAAATTGGTTTACATTTGTGTTATTTAGCTGAATTCCATGTGTTCAGTTTCATATTTTTAAAACAAGTTTTGTGATTTACCTTACATGTTTTTGTAATACCTAAAATTCAGGAACTCATATAGAATATTATTTTCATATGTTGGTAATAATAAAATTGTTGAATGTTCATTGTCTTTTAATGGATCATTTTGCTTAAGACTGACAGGTACAAATCTTTTATGTATTCTTTTTGAGTTTTTGCTTTTTCATTTTATAAGCTACGTGGAAATGCTAATGTTCAGCATAACAAAAGAAAAATGCAGTATAAAATAGTACAGTTATAAATGTGTGTTTGTTCAGTCTGTTGCTAATTCTTCACACACTGATGAGTATATATAATTATCAATGATTGATTCAGATTCATTAAACTCATCTTTGAATTCCTCTGCATCCTCAGTAGTTTTTAAGATGATTTCCAATATTTTTCCAAAGCTTGGAAGATCTGAAAAAATAGTGTATATGTATTTTTGTTACTGTAATAAATAAGCTGAAGGTAACTAAATCTAATCTTGTAATTTCATCATTTTCGTTAGTCTTCTGTTAAAGAAGTTAAAAATGGAATTCTAAAAGTTGAGGTGATTGTAAGTGACATTTGAATATGTATTACTGTCTTTTTGCTTTCAGACAGAATCAATTCAGTTTTCCTGTACATACTAAACTTCACTGCAAATTGTACATTAAACCTCATGGTAAATTATTCGACAAATGAAAGATGTCATTGTGAACGAACAAGAATAAAATAATGATTATCTCAGATTAAACTCCTACTTGCATGGGAGATTGAAATAATTTATACAATATCTAAAGCCTTTTCAAACACCATCCCAATGCTACCCAACATCAAAACATTTGGGATTTATTTATTTTGCATTTTTTACGGATATCGTTAGAATTTTAAAGGATTCAACAGCCATGAAAGCATTTATTACTATACCTCTGTCTGCATTTCTTCTTCGATGTTGCTGCCATTGTTCATAACATGTTTGCACTATGGTTGCATTAATCTCCTCTTCTGAAATATCTGGTGTAGACTTTTCTTTGTCGTCATTAGTAATTACATCATGAATAACTGAAATTTGAAATAAATAAGATTTATATTCACGATTTTATTTCTATACTAGAAATTTGAGAGAATATTTTGATGGGATGCATTGTGTAAAGTTTGTGATTTTTTTTATTCTTGAATTACAGGTTACTGTATTTCAATAAGAAATTGTGTAATGTGACTGTATTACCAGGGAATGCAAGGAATCAACTTCAGATATAAAATAATGTCATTAGGGCTATGGTATTTTGTCATTTTGAATAGAAGCAAAATACCAAAGTATTGTTTTCATCTAATATTTACGTACGTTATAACCCAACACAGTTATTGTATGCTGGACTGTGGGGGCATATATAATTGATAATAATTAATTTTCCTCTTGGTACTGTATTTTGAAGTTTCTTGGAGCGATTCTTCACCATAACCAGTTTTGATGTAGTAGCCAGTTATTGATAAGTGAGCATATGATTAATTTTCTGAAATGCTAAACTAGTCAAAATTACTATAGCAGTCCCTGGCTTACGACGGGTTCGGCTTATGACGTTCCGAGGTTACAACGCTTTTCAATTATATTTATCATAAATTATAGCCAGGTTTACGACGCATGTTCCAGGGTTATGACGCCTACAACACTCATCTGGCAGGAGAAATATGACTCCAAAACTGCAAAATGATCAATATTTGAAGTGTTTGTTTTTTATGAAAAATGCAATAAGAATGCAGTTTACATAGTTTTTAATGCACATAAAGCATTAAAAGTAAGGTTTTCTTAGGAATTTTGACGATGTTCCTGCTTACGACGATTTTTGGCTTACAACGCGTCTCAAGAACGCAACCCCCATTGTAACCCGGGGACTGCCGGTAAATGAATGCTACATAATTTTTCTTGTGTACATTTCATTCATACAATGGTAAGTCCTAATTTGGAAAGTGAAATATGCTAATGAAATTCATGTGCAGCAGAAGTGGAATCATTTGCCTAAAATGAAATGAAGAGCATTATCATTTAAAAGCCGAAAAAAGTGTTAAGGAACTTTATGCGAGCTTCAGCTTTGGGATATATCAGCTTGCAGAACACATAATAGGTAACAATGTTCAGTTCATGCAAAAAAAAATAAAATAATGGAAATATTAATGCAATCTCAACAGCAACTCTTGCCAAAAAAGAAATTTTACATTGGTTTTCGGAGTGCTTTAACCCAAATAAAAAGACCTATTAGGTATAAAAACTGATTTGCAAGGCAAAGAATATCATTGGAAGACATGGTTGTGAAACTACTTGCCTTTCTATATGTTGGACTCACCTGTTTTCTCATTGGTGTTTCTCCAGTGGTTTCGAGCAAGCTGAACGCTTAACCTCCGCTTTTGCACCATGAGACCATCCAGCTTCGAGACTGCAGTTAAGGCAGCTTCTAGGCTTACGAACCGAATAAAACTGCAATGAGAGAGTTCTTGTTAGCAACAATCTTGAGTTAATTTAAAGAAAATTACTTCTTTATGAAATTGGAGGCATGAGGTTTTATAGAAGTTTTCAGAAATTCTTCATTTGGTACGTATCATATTTAGCAACAAAAATCTATAAATTGAATAACTAAAGTTCACAGCCATCTACAAACATGTTAGGAAACTAGAAATATTGTGAAATGAAAGCCACAACATGAGAAATATAGTTTCTTTAATTCAGTTGAAATATTTTCTTTGAGTATATGGTATTTAGCCTATGGATACATTATTAAAGATGAAATGCAAAAGTTCAAATAATGCTGAAGTTGAAAGGAAATTTGTAGAAATCCATCAAATAATTGGCTACTTACGCGTACTTGAACTTCGTAAAAGAAGATACCTTTGTTGGTATTTCAACTTCAGCCACACCACCACATGTAGCACAAAGATCTGTTAATTCTTCTTCAGTTGTTTCTATAGGGAGATTCCTGATAACAACTGTTATAGTTGGAGGCTGGGAAACAGAAAAATGAACTCTTAGTTTTGAGCAAGGGACAGTGGAAATAGTTTCAAAGTATAGTGTATATTGAAAGAAAAAATATATGTACTACTTTTATTACTGTAGATGGGCCAGACATAAAGCATAGTAAAGGGTTGCTTACTAAACGTTCATCTTTAGTTATCATTTTCTAACTTGGCTATTGTGAATGTGAGCTGCATCCATGACTGAAGTAAAACCATAAGTGGTATTAGTTTTCAAGTCTAAGTTTTCCATAGGTTTCTACTCTATGCATCTAGCCTCTTCATCTACAACTTAGTCTATGAGACTTACAGTCAGATGCTGGAGCTACACTTTGCTTGTGGTAATTAGTCAATCATTATGTGCAGTATTGTTAAAAGATATTAAATAGGGAAGCTCAAGTTTGTCACCTTGACAGCTGAATTACAGGCATTGTCACCAATAACAAGTCTCTGCTTGTGTACATGTAGAGCTGATACATTTAATTTGCTTGATACTAATTCCAGGGAATGAAAGTTTATTCAGTAAATAAAGTAAAATTAACTAAGGTGACAAGGTCGCTGTCAAGAAGAGTCAGAATAGCTTCAAAACTAGCAAACATTATCAAAGCTTGTAATAAGACCAAATTTGTAGAAAAAGTGTAGATTTTCAGTTAAAAATTGTGTCTCGTTGTGTAAGACTTGAACAGGATTGTATTTGAGAATGAAAAATCAAAGACTTATATTTAAAGTGCCTTGAATGTAAGAAACATTTTCTTTTTTTTACAAACAGCGACCCTTCAGTCCTTAGTCCACTAACTGCAACCCTTCAGTCCTTAGTCCCAAAAAGTATAAGAATGAAAACCCACCTTTGGAAGAGACCTGTTCATGTTTTATGTTTTAGATACTGGCGTAACTAATTGTAATCTTGGAGAACTGGACAATTCAGAACTACAAATAATTCAGTAAATCTCCATTTCAATGATTTATTGGGTGTAGTGAGTACTGGCTGGTCCTGCTAGAGAATATCAATGGTACGTATAATGATCCTACATATACTATGGACAAAGAATGAATATCCTTGATTTCACCATAATAGACTCACTGTTCACTAACATTCTGTTTACTAAGCAGATGATAACGATAAGATAAGAGCGATGTGATGAAATGTTGCCTGCTTTTATTTTTGTGAATGATTTTGGAGCCTTTCCGTAGCTGGTTGTCATTCTTCGAATTTAATGCCTAAATTTACTTATGAATTACACACACATGCAATTCATGTAGGCTTGGATATGGTAAGGGACTTTGAAGGGAATTGTTAGGGAAAGTGGTGAAGGAGGCTGAAATACGTGTGCAAGTGAAATAATGAAGGGAATTAATAGACGAGCAAACCCATTGGTTTAGCAGCCAAGGAGCAGTCAGTATCACTGTATATTAGACTGCTGCCCTTGTAGATGGAGTAGTGCAATCTCAGTACACCTCACATGGTGCACTGTAGGTATTACTTAAAGGTTTTAGCAGTGTTCCTTCGGCCCCTAGCTGCAACCGCTTTAATTCCTTTTACTGTACCTCCGTTCATTTTCTCTTCTGACTTTGCACTCCCCTGTTACACTTTTTAAACTTTCTCAATGTTAGTTTCCCTCAGTGCTGAATGACCTCATAGTTCCCAACATTTTGCCTTTAGTCTAAATTTATATTCTATTCAAGTGGCTATGATATTTGTAAGGGGATTATTTTGTTTATATGTTATTAGTTTGTGTGTTCGGCATTGTTCCTGTTTACATCATTCAATTTGCTTTTCTATTTATTCAGAGAGCGGTCTATTCTATAGGACCATGCTAATAATTAATAATAATAAAAATAATAATAATAAAGTCAAAATTCAAAGTAACAAATATTTCATTGGTACTTTATTACTTTTATGCAATATACTAGCATATAACTATAAAAGACTACGTAGTTTCGGACATTTTTCTTTGCTTGCATGAAGTTTCAATGCATAATTGCTTACATTTCCTAATAAAGATATGGTATACTATAGTCCATGTGGGTATGCCAACTGCAATTCACGTTCCGTACGATTTTTAGAAATTAGAATATAAAAACTGAGAGAAAGGAACACGCAAGTATGATATAAGTCTTGCTAAATACGCTCACTTGCTTCACCTGAGCAAGACAAGGATTGCCAAACGAGTTTACTGCAGTAGTTCCGTTAAAACCGAGTTCGGATACTAATTCGATAACTAGACATACAGTTGAATGACAAACCCTCTCACTTTGTCGTTTTAATCTGGACATATTCACATGAAATAGCAACAAAACTAATGATTTTTGTGGATATACCTTACTTAATTTTTCTGGGACAACTTAAAGTCTAGTTTCGGCCACTACAGTGGTAAAAGCTTGATTATATGGATGAACGACTAAATAACTATTCCCTCGTTTTATTCTGGTTATGATCGTATTACAAATAAGTAAAGAATTAAAGGGATTCGCTGACTGTTCAGTTAACAATTAACTTCGAGCTGAATGAATTCATTACGAGCTGCCCAAGAGCAAGATCCCACGCCAGCGTAAGGCTGGCTTAAATTATTCTCGAACGAAAGAACGAACAAGCAAATACGCTTTCTTTTCAAACTGCTCTTAGTCACATGAAAAAGAACGAAAACATTAATGATGCCAAGACAAACTCCTCGGACAAACAACAAACCTCTTTGGAATCACCCAAGCAAACATCTTGTCGCTGTCATTTTCGTCTAATCACTACTGCACGCGAAAAGAATCCAGGGGACGGAGCGCTGACAGAAAGTATGACGACGACGGGAGATAGGTAAAAAGATTTGTATACAAAAAATGGTGGAGTGAAGGGCTGCAACCTTGTTCAGACTAAAGGTCAAAACCTAAATACCAGACTATAGGCTGTATGAATCAAGGTTAAGAATCGTAGGCTAAAATGCGTTGGAACATTTCTGGAGGAAAACCTAGTTTTATTTTTCACGTTTTTATTTTCTTAATGTTATCGCTGTCAGTTTACCACATTAGTAGCGTGTACTGTTTCCCCTTCGAAGGCCAACGAGCCGGGCAATTTAATGCTCAAGACGAGAGAGAGAGGGGGAAATAAAGCAGGTTGACCTCATGGAAGCTCATAAGCGCCTTTAGACGTCTTAAAGGTTCGAATATAATCAAACTCAAACACTAAGCCCGCCATTATTCATCCATCAACTGTCTGCTTTGACTTGTGTAAAGAGAGAGGTGTACTTTGAATAAACAAGAAGGAGGAGGGGGAGAGAGAGCTGTAATTTGAATAAACGCAAAGAAGAGAGAGAGAGAGAGAGGACTGATACTTTGACTAAACAGGAGGAAAAAGAGCACGAAGATGATAATGATGATGATGATGAGGCGAAGGAGATGAGAGAGAAAGAGAGAGGAACTCAGAATGGGACAGAAGGTCGTCATTCAGGTGCAATAGCATGACGAAGGCGTACCGGGTCTTACCTTCACCTTACCTTCTTCATACGTCAAGACGACCCAGATATGGGGATCGGGGGAGAGTGGTAAGGATGGTAGTGGGGTATGGCCGATCAAAAGGTTTTTTTTAGGCGATGGGGGTTCACGAAGGCAAAGGTTTATGGTACCATGAAAAAATAACAATACATTGATATTTTATTTCACATTCAGCTGGTGACGTTTATTTGATACTTATGATATTTCACTAGAATCTACAAAAAGTGACAGTCACTTTGAAGATGTAATCAAAAGCCGACTTGAAATTGTTCATACAGTAACATTTTTTAACTTTTAAATGTTATGAAATTATATTAACCGAAATTAAAATCTTTCAATATGTATACTAAGTATGAGAATATATAATTAAATAAATTGATGAATATAAAAAACTGAAATAACGTTCACAAAAACACACCTATGTATGTATACTATATATATACATATGTGTGTGTGTGCTTTCATTGTTTTGTATCAAATTATTTTTTTGTATTTATTAAACTTTTTACCGTTATACTTTCTTTATAATATAATTATTATGGTAAGATTGAAGTCAGAATAGCATAATTTCGTCGCATTTAACGATACACACACACACACACACACACACACATATATATATATATATATATATATCTATATATATATATATATATATATATATAAATTTTTTTTTCACGCAACTGTTTTATATTCACAGATATTAAACCACAAATGCCGTTTGATATTTGGTTCATATACCTCAAGAATAACCTACAACCAAGGGGTTTTGTGTTTCGTCCCCGACAAGATTGCTGCTGACGAATGGTTTAGAAACAACAATAGTGGTCTATTTCACTTTTTATCGTGGTTTCCAAACCAGGCATCGGTTGGAATCCTGACGGAGACGAAACACTCATCAATTATAATTCTTTTTGGCCTTGAGTTATTAAGTTATTCCAGCGAACTGGACAGTAAACGGACTTTGCGGTTTCGTAATCGTTAATTATATAAGTTTGTGTTCACAAATACGTATAACTGAATCCAGATCTTAAATTGTTTGCTCCATACGATCGCATGAATCGCTAACCGAAGCCTAATAAAGAAGAAGAAGAAGAAAAAAAAAGTCTTAAAAAACAAAAGCCATATTCGCCTGCCGACACGCTTCCGCCATAAAACCACATTTGCTTAAACATTCCGCATTTTCCTTGTCAACTCTTGCGGTTTCCTGCGCTCCTTAGCCATGACCCGAACGCACATGTGCCTTGGTGGTAATATGGATCGGAAGTAACGACGGACGAAGAAGAAGAAGAAGAAGAAGAAGAGGGGTAGGAGGAGGAGGATGAAGAGGAAAACAATAGAAGAACGCTGGGAGGGGAAGTGTCTGGTACAGGCAGCGCGTGAACACAAGGAGAAAGTATTAATGATTGAGCTCGCTCGCTGAGGCTTAAAAGAATACGACATTGCCTCACGTTGGTATTTTCTCACAGGTGTATTTTTTCTTCGCTCATTCATTATTCTTGTCGTCACTGTGTCACGGTGTTGTTTAACAGATTCTTTCGGAATAGCAAATGAGTGCTTAAATTGGTGAAACGCTCCAAGACAAAAGCAAGGAAACTAGAAAGACTGAGACAAATGTAGCAATTAGCGTCTTTCGTCCAACTGTTGTTCACTGTGGCTTTTTTATTGTTAGGATAAAAAAAATGGTTATTAAGGCGTTAATTGGCACCCCACAGAACACAGTGTGGCCTGTTTCTAATGGCACTTTATGTATATATTCACACGCATCTTCATGGGTGCGTGCACATTTATTCATGCATACACGTCTGCATTTCATGAATTTCTTCCAGGTCACTAGAGTCATTGCTTTCTTTTCCAGACGAAATAAAGTCTCTAAAATAAACTAGTATGCCAGCGATTTTTCGTTTCACCAAGGAATGTAAAATTATGAACGGAAATTACATGACATTCTGAACATCCTTACGGCGCGGCGCTCGGTTTACAATATTGAATCATCAGAGCATATCTGCAGACTGGTTCTTATTAGCCTAGGGTTCTTGTAGCTTAAGATTATGCTCTCTATATTCCGGCCGGGGCTCTTGCTTTTGGAGCCGCCCACAAAGCCCAGCGTTTGTTGTGTGCTAGCGAAGGCCCCTAACGAGAGCTCGTAAATGTTGGTGGGGATAAGAGACCTGATGTGGACCTTTGGACTGTGCCCAATCTCAATAACTCAGGCGTGGATTAGGAGTACATGGGGTCTGAATCCGCTTTAGGTTGAGGTTTGTCACATCAATAATTGCCATATCGTGATTGGTACGAGTTTGATTTGAACAATAGTAATGAGCTTACTGTGTACAAAGTCATGAGTTTGATTTACATTGAAAGAATTGAATTGCCACTATAAACCTTATTTGAAAATATGGAAACTCGATTATAATTACGAGAAGAAATAAGATTGTATATATGACATCTTTACCACACATACAGACGCACCTTTTCAATTACCCGGACTGATTGAGAATCATTGAAAATGTTTATCGAGTAGCTGCTAATGTGATACGGCCAATGTAACAAGTCTAGCCACTGAATTTCCCTATTTATTTTAATTTTTTTTTTTAGTTATATTGTGCACATAACATTTATTTATCCCTCCTGATCGTGTAACCAAACAATGGCATTCATATTTGGCAAATCAATAATCTTTTTTTGCCTTTTCTTATTACATGATAGCCTGACCAATGTTTTGTACATCAACTTCCCTACCGCGCGCTATTTGCTTATTTTAGATTCACTCTATATTTCCGATTAATTTGCAGTATAATTTCTCAACTGTACTGGGGCTATGACTATTCTCTAGTACAGTGGTTCCCAAACTGGGGTCCGCGGACCCCTGGTGGTCCAGTAGAAGGCCCTAAGCCTAAGGGGTCCGCGACACATTGTAAACATTAATTTTTTTTTTCAACTACAGAAGAAAAAAACTGTGGCAATTTTCACCAATTTTACTTTGTATTGAATTAAAAGCAAAAAAAGAATATTGAAAATATTTTATGTATTTACTGGTACTTTATATATTTACTGGTGCAGGAATATGCAATTATTAAATGTACAACGTTGTACTGGATATCCCAGTATGGTAATAATAACTTTTGATTGGCTGGGGTCCTCGGCCGGGACTTACCATATCTGGCTGAGGGCCCCTTTTATGGGCAAGTTTGGGAACCACTGCTCTACCACTTCAATCACCTGACTACCTCTCAACATACAACTGCATCAAGCAACTTGTTAACGACAATACTGCGTCAAAACTTTTTCTGTCTTTAAGTTTCACAAGGCCATTTACTCGTTAAATGTACAATAAAAAAGAATGAAAAGATCATTTTCGTTCCTCCGCCTGATTCTCTGCTACTTCCGAATTTGTCCCCATTATACTTTCGTTCATAACTTTCTCCACTTTTGCTTAACTTACCAGTACTGAACTAACGTGCAGTTCTACTCTTTCCCTCACCGTTGCTTTCCCTGATACACAGACCTTAGCAAATGTGTTGTAATCACCTACGCATGTATGCACAAACACGTTTGTGAGCACTTATGTAGTAGCAGTTCACCTCAACGGTCACATTCAATGATGAGGAAAGTGTTTTTATGATAATTACTTTTTAATTAAATTCTTTTACGAGTTTTTACTCTGATAAGAATTCTGGAAGTTGCCGAACTCAAACCAGTTGCAATGCGAATAAAAGCTGCCCAGTTTCTTAGGCCAAATCACATCGCCTAACCCTATTCCCCCCCCCCCCCCCCCCCACACACACACCAAACCTCCCACACCCAAACCCCACTCCTCCTCCAACCCTCTTCATTCTCCAAAAGACTCAGTCTATATAGCAGGCAATATATTTGCGACTGTGCAGTTGCCAAGGTGTACAAGCCGTCTTCCACGTAACAGGCGAGAGGCGTCTTATGAAGATGAAGAAAGGGCTGCGGCATTTATCAGCATGAAGGTTTAATTCAAATGGGATTTTTTGCTTCGGAAGGGGATGCGGTTTTTTTACCAGGTACTAAACAAGTTCTTACGTTCACACACACACACACACACACACACACACACACAGAGAGAGAGAGAGAGAGAGAGAGAGAGAGAGAGAGAGAGAGAGAGAGAGAGAATAAGTACGTACGTATATGAACAGTCTCCACTGATTAACACCAATTTTCTTAACTTGTACAGCAATTGCATTTCATCATATGTCATTTTTAGTAGCGACTCGTTTTAATTCTTTCCCAAAATTACAGCGTACAACATAGCATACAACGGCTCTAAAATAAACTGCACATTGAAAAGATTTTATAATGACGTTCACAAACCAGTTCCAGATCCAGGACGAGGAAAATTCGACCAAAATTATGCTTGCGCCAGTTGGTCCCTACACTTTAACTGTATGCGTAAGGTCGAAGGACACTTTGTCCTTTATATCTTTCTACGTAGCAGGTTCAACGGTATTAGACATAAGCAAGGATGAATTTTAATTCCACAAACCTCTCAGAGATTTAATTTATAAACACAACTCGTTGTTACGCCTTTCATTGTATAAACAATTAGTATGTCTATCCCATCGGTCTAAGGGTGTATTACTATAATGTGATTATATAAGTGAGTCACTTTTCTATAATAGGCGCCGAAGCCTCACATTGGCGCACAAGACAGGATTTGACATAAAAAGAAACACCTCTAAAAAAATTAAAAAATATAAAAAAACTGCTCTATAAAACTCACTTGAAATATTTGGCGACTTCCAAAACAACGCTCCGCTTCGGAGCATTTGTGACTGCGTTGCAAAACATTGCTCCATCTATGAATGTTTGCATTGCAAAACTACATCTGTCAGGGGAATTATACACTTATGACTAATCTCAGATCGGGTAAAAAGAGGGTCAAGTATCAGGGCATAGCTCCCATCACGTAAAATAGCAGTTGTTGATGAAATGCACAACGAAGCTGGCAGCTTAATGCAAGGTTAATGGGTTATGATGAGACCTGAAAGCTAACAGGGGGAGAAAATGAGCTACCTTACAAAGCAGCATTACTGATGGAATTAGGGGAAAAGTTCTTGGCTGACAAAAAGGACGCTTGCCACGACCTGACAACAGTTTCGGCGTCAGAGCAGATACCAGGGACGCTGGGTTCCACTAGTAATGTGTGTGTGTGTGTGTGTTTTTTTCAACACAGAGGCCGGTGGGACGAGCGGCCTAATATCTCTGCTAACTAGCTCATTCCCGCTGAAAAAATAAATAAATAAACACTGCGACCTGAACTCTGCATGAAGAGTCTCGGATCACCATCATATCTTAAAAGATGAACAAGATGAGACGTAGTATGGGTTGTGTGAGCAGAATGGAATGAAAACATGAAGTTTATTTAGACATTCTAAATTAAATTCATTTCCAATACACGAGAGCCTTTGAAAATTAAAATGAGTTAACTATGGAATGAGAGAGGGTAAGTCCAATCACTGCTCAGGATTAAGTCTGGCTAACTGACTTCTGCAGGCTGAGGTCAAACTAATTATGGACATCAAAACTGAACAGACGAAATCAACGTACGCGTCAAGCGCACTCACTGAAGTCAATGAAGAAAAACTTCACGAAATTTCTCACAGCAAAGCATTCACACGGTTCACACATAGCCATCAATTCGCTCACTCGTTGAAGTCATACAATTAGCAAAAATAAAAAAAATAGTAAAACATTAATGTACGGGCGTAGAATATAAACTGGGTAACCCAAGATCGAGCTGGCTTGCGGTTAAATATATGACTCGTACGTTTTCGAAAAAATGTCGTTAAACGCTAGCCTACATTTCTGAAATACATTTAATCACTATGCTGTAAGGCTGACACACTTGTTTCCGCGAACTGTCTGTAAATGTTTGTATGTATATATCTAAGTCTTATCGCTTGGCGATAGACTTTTTGTGTTCTCCTTACGACTGTCATTCGTAAGTATTTTTTGGTTCCTCTCATCTCCCTTGGATATCTTAGTAGAGAGGTTCTTCTTGACTAAGGAGATGATTCAAACAGGCAAGTTGAACAAGATAACAACTTTATTCTGTAACTCCATACTAGGAGATGCAGCTCGGTCGGAAGACCGATATGTTTGATGGTTGGCGTGGAACTGCCATTCTAAAGCATCGCGTCGATAGCGGAACATTAGCTATCTCAGCAATTCATATAAAAAAACATACGTAGTCCGCCGGCTCGGAAGTTACAAGTTTCCGGCGTAGGTTAACAGGTCAACCGCTTCCCATGGAAGTTGTTGTGCAAAGTTATCATAAACATAAAAATGTTGACAAAGCTTTGAGCTAGATCAGGCTACTGCAGACAGCGCATAGCGTAATCTAGGTCTGCTTTGGTCACGTAGAACCCTCCTAATGCCATGACCTCAGGTCATGGGTTTATATTTACAGATATTGTAAATCTAACATATGTAATTATTACATTAGGCTCGGACTGCTACCTATTCAAGCCTTGAATAAAAAAAAATTACTTTAAACATTGTTCATAGGAGCGTGCTCGTAACATACGTCTAGGTATAACATAATAAGTGATTAAATGCATAAAAAGGTTCTGTTACTACCCTGTTGACATATGTAAGAATTACATTATATATATAACCAGTGACCTGGGGTCATGGCATTAGGAGGGTTCTACGTGACCAAAGCAGACCTTAGATTACGCTATGCGTTGTCTGCAGTAGCCTGATCTAGCTCTAAGCTTTGTCAACATTTTTATGTTATGATAACTTTGCACAACAACTTCCATGGGAAGCGGTTGACCTGTTAACCTACGCCGGAAACTTGTAACTTCCGAGCCGGCGAACTACGTATGTGTTTTTATATGAATTGCTGAGATAGCTAATGTTCCGCTATCGACGCGATGCTTTAGAATGGCAGTTCCAAGCCAATCTCAAACATATCGGTCGTCCGACCGAGCTGCATCTCCTAGTATGGAGTTACAGAATAAAGTTGTTAACTTGTTCAACTAGCCTGTTTGAATCACTCCTCTAGACAAGAAAGAACCTCTCTACTAAGATATCCAAGGGAGATGAGAGGAACCAAACATTACTTACGGATAACAGCCGTAAGGAAAAAACAAAAAGTCTATCGCCAAGCGATAAGACATTAGAAAGTGGTGGCAAGCGGAAAAACGAAGATCATAATTAACAAGACCCATTCAGCCGACGAAGGTCTACAAGAACTAACTTCCACCTTCAACATCAAACGAAACAGAGGAAACGGGATCTTCAATCAACGCAACAGTTTATGAAGACGCAACTATGTCCTTCATCGAGAGGAATACAAGCATTTAACACTGACGTTTGAGCAACAGTTATCACTTATCTTCGAGAATCTACACCGGACGAGGGCGGCATCGAACATCGACGGAAAGAAGAAAACAAACACAGGGAACATCACCCGTTCGCGAGCAAGGACGCAGAGTGGACAGCTATACGCAGTAGTGCCAGGACGGAGGCTGTGACGTCATCAATCTTGGACTTCTCAGAGCATCGTGCACCGAGAGACGACCGTGGCGTCATCACGACTTCCGACGCGAGACGTGGACAGGAACTGTGACGTCATCCCATGTCAACATCCTTCGCAATATAATCTGGAGCTAAGTACCATTTTTATCTATTCAGGTCTTTTCCTCAGTGAAGTGTTGTTCATCAAGAGTCGATCGTCCAGTATTCTGGGGTGAGTTGTTCGCCATATTAATCTTCTTTCATTACAGAACTTATCTTCAACTACGAAGTTTTCGCCGCAGATTAATTTTTTTTTACTTTTTCGTTGTCATTAACCATTTCTTGCAGGAATTCTCCGTATAATATTTTATCATATTATCTGTATTTTGTATCTTTTGGGGGATTTTCCTATTATTACACACTTATAAAGTACATAGCTTATGCGTTTACGTAGTGGTCGAGTGTACTCTTATAGATATTTTGATAGGATTGCAAGGAATAGAAGTGATAAGAAAAAAGTGAAAGCCGAAATGGCAACCACTCCGGCTGGCAACCCAACGTGGTGACTCTCGTTAGCGCGGAGGTCAGCGATCGTCCCTTTTCAAGGTCGGGTCAATGGGTTCCTGCCTCAAAATGTTGAGGCATGGATCTCATCTGTAGACGCTCATTTTAAATGCAAAAAAGCATCACAGACCCAGCAGTACAATTACAGGAGGCCAAGAGCTTCGTAGACTTCGCTAAAGGCGACGCAAGTGCGTATCTAAGGGGGGTTTCTTTCCAAGAAGCGCTTACATGGGACGAGTTCAAAATAAGATTACGTGCCGTGTATGGGGGTGAAGAGGCTTTAGATGTAGTATTGGCATTGAGAAATATCCTTAACCAAGCCTCCATGACTCAGCTCAATGTTGTCGAGCGGGCGGCGCTAATTGCCGACCGGCTAAATGAATTATCAGGATAGTTTATGTAACTCCGGGTGGGTTGCGGGTGCTAACATCAAAGTGAAAGATTTTATCCGTTTGATCTACCTTACGTCTATCACTGTAATGTTGCCTGAAGCGTTAGTACGGTGTTTGATAAAAAATTGCAGCCCGACAGTACGGAATTAGATGTGTATAAACAAATCAAAAAACACATGTCTAAATGTACCGACCTAGATCCTTCGCTCATTCAAGTTTTTGCAAAAAATGAGAACAAGCCACAACAAGTAAATGTGGTACATAATAATAATCAAGTTGCAGGGATGGTTGTTATAACTGTAAACGACCAGGTCACATGATTTCAGACTGTCGACGCGTTTTTGTTCAATACACAATAGTTCAACTCATCATATAACCGTTGCTACTCGAGGAATCAACAGCCAAACGCTACAAACACGCAACCAGTTGCTAGTGCAAATAAAAAGAAGGGTCCTCAGTACTATAAGAAGAAAACAACCAAACGGAAATTCTGCACAACAGCAGAAACAAACAAATCGTGCTTCAGGTACCTCTGTTCCTGGGCCGTCTAGCCAGAACTCGCAAGGGCAAGCGAATTTTCAGGTGTGATAAACAAAACAAATACCACGTAGTTCACTCCAAAGGGGGAGAGGGCGATGTTGGGTCATCAATATCAACATCTTTTGTATCAAATAATCAGTTTTAATCATTTATCAGATCATTGTGAGACAATTGATTTTCCTATGAAACACACGGCCGAATCAAAAAAAATCTGTGCAGGTTCCCGTAGATTTGCAACAAATTCATGCAATATTAGTCAAAACGAGTTGCGACAACCTTAATACATGCAGTAAATTTGGACCATAAGTCATTCACTTTGTTCTTTGATTCTGGTAGTCCACGTAATATAATGGATTTAAGGACTCATCATTTACTCTTTTCAAATTTCCCTATAGAAAAGTCCGGAATAAGGCTCTCAGGCATTGGGAATAATGAATTAAATGTTGTGGGCGTAAACTCATGTACAGTACAAGGTCGGTAAGCGCACGTTAGCCGATACCTTTGTCGTTTTGTACAAAACATTAATATGTATCCCGCAGTAATTATCGGATACCCGTCTATGGGCACTCAAAATATTATCTTAGCACCTGCAAAACACGGCGTGTATATCAAAGGGAAATTCTATAGGTCTTCTAATACCCTAAAATCTGTTTTAGATAATAAAGAGACAGACAGAGTTGTCACTTACATTACGGAACCAATCACCTGTCTCATGAACCAAGAAATAATACAGGCAACCCAACAGAACTCTCGCTCACCCGTAATATCAGCTTGCACGCAAACCCTCGAACCTAACGTAACTTCAAATATATTAGTGCGTGTAAAAAGAACCTTGCCAGGATCTGAAACATTAATCCTTTCCGAAACTCTGAAAACACACGGATTATCCGTCACACAAGCCGTTTATACAGTCGGCTCACAACAGCAATGTAATATCGAAGTCTGTAATCATTTGAATACACTTTAGTAATCCACAAAAATCAACATATCTTGGATGCCGAAGTTATAAACATCGCATTCTTACGTAGCTGAGATAAATCACGCTCAATCAGTTGCGGATGAAACCCTTTTGCAATCTATAAAGAACAAAATCAATAAAGATATTCAAGAAGAAGAAATTCAGCAGAAATTTTTGAATCTGTTAACTAAATATCATGATGTTTTTTCCACTACGAATGGAACTTTAGGAAAAACGGATGTCATAGAGCATCAAATCAGGCTCAAGGACAAACAGAAAGTAATCTATGTACCTTCGTACCGACTTCCTATGAAATTTCAGAATGAGATAACAGAGGAAGTAGGTAAAATGTTAAAGGAAGGAGTCATTAGGAAATCAAACAGCCCTTATAATTTTCCGTTAATAGTAGTACCGAAAAAAAGATCGAACTTGGCGGATATGCGTAGATTTTCGTCGTTTAAACGAAGAAACAATCCCTGACAGATTCCAGTACCATGTACCGATGATATCCTATCTTACTAGGCCAGAATAAATATTTCACAAGCCTAGACTTACTAAAAGGATTTCATCAGATTCCGATGGAACAAGAAAAGTATCCCATACACTGCCTTCAGCACAGCCAGGGGATCATTATGAATTTTTGCGTATGCCTTTTGGTTTACGTTGTGCTCCTATAACTTTTACTCGTATGATAAACGTCGTGTTTGGAGACTTGTTGGGAGATATCCTACATGCCTACATGGATGACTTAGTAATCTTTTCCAACACATTAGAAGAGCATTTACGCAAATTGGAGTTAGTGTTACAAAGGTTAAGGCAGCATAATTTAAGGGTAAAGATAAGTAAGTGTGAATTTTTTAAAACAGAACTAGTCTATCTAGGTTTCACGGTTTCTAGTGAAGGTCTTAAAGTCGTCCACGATAAGGTGTCGGCTATCCGTAACTTTCCGATACCTATTAACGTCAAGGGAATACAGCAACTTTTTGGGGTGCAGCGGATACTATCGCCGCTTTATCCGCAATTACTCAATCATAGCCGCTCCCCTAACCGATCTTATAAAAAAGGGCGTAGATTTCGTATGGTCTGAAATTCATCAACAGGCGTTCGATAAATTGAAAGATGAACTGTGTAGTTCTCCTATCTTGAAAATTTCCTGACTTCAATAAGGAATTTTCATAGCAACAGACGCCTCAGACCTAGGAGTAGGTGGGGTATTGCTTCAAAAACATGATAGACAGTTTTTCCCTCTAGCTTTTTATTCACGTAACTGAGACCGTCCGAAAGTAAATATGCAGTAATAGACAAGGAAGGGCTCGCTATTGTTAATTCACTCGTGCACTTTAAATTCATAATTTACGGTTATCCCGTCAAGGTTCTCACTGATCATAAGCCCTAACCGACTTCTTTAAAGGCTTTAGTCACAGCCCCAAGCGAACTCGGTGCACATGATCATTCAGGACTTTGGCGCGAGGATCGGGTATTTACCTGGGAAAGCAAATATCATTGCTGACGCATTATCACGCAACCCCTCTTCATCTTGTACGAGCCATTAGCTGAATTAATAGATATCTCAACCTCCATGCCCGTTGTTAAAAACCATATCCGAACAGGAAGATCTGGGCTGGAGTGCTGAACTATTACAGACGGAACAAAGAAAAGATCCGCAAATAGAAAAAATCATCATTGCGTTAAATGGAAATCCGAAGGAAAAAAGAATACCTAAAGTATAAGCAGCAGAATATATCCTACAGGAAAATATCTGTGTAGATCTGTGACGAGGAAAACCCGTAACACACCGCAGTTGAATAACAACCAGGTGGTGGTGCCTATCTCACTCATACCCACTGTCTTAAAGTGGTTGCATGAAAATCACTGCACGGACATCCGGGTTATACCTTGATGTCACAGAAAGCCAAATCCTTATTTTATTGGCATACGATGCTTAGAGATATAAAAAAAAGCACATAGCAAATTGTCCGCACTTGTCAAGAATACAAAGGGCACGAGACACCTGTCAGCCTAGGGGCTTACCCCGTGCCAAATCAACCCTTTGAAAGAGTACATTTAGATTTATTAACAGGATTTTAACGAGTCAGACAGAGGAAATAAGCACCTCCTAGTAATTATAGACGCTTTGACTCGATATACAGAACTTATAGCGCTTAAAACAAAAAACCGCGGTTGAGTGCGCTAGAAGTTTTAACGAGTGCTACATTTGTAAACATGGAATTCCACACATCATTATCTCAGACTCGGGCGGGGAGTTCAATAATCATTTCCTTAACTCCTTGTGCGAATTCCTTAGTATAAAGAAAGTCAATACCATGATCTATCACCCAGAGTCTAATGGGCTAGTGGAAAGGGCAAATCGTAAGGTTTTAAACATTTAAGGGTCAACTTAGGGGGGCAGATCCAACTGGGACATTGCCATACCTGCGGTACTAAGCACACTTAATCACTCGTATCACGTGTCTATAAAAATGACACCGCACGAGGCACTGTACGGTATCCCGGCCCGAACGCCTTTTCACATCTTAAAGCCTACAACTAATTTATCAAATCCTCTAAAGGATGTTATGGATGCAAGCATAAGTCGATATAATATAATTCGTAAGAATTTAGAAGAAGCACAGATCCTAATGAAAAAAAAATCATGATAAAATAGCTAAGCCAACTAGAACATATGCCGTGGGCGATCAGGTATACATACAAGTATACGTGCGTAAGGTTAAATTATAAACTGACACCTAAGTTTGAAGGCCCGTTAACATTTTAGAAAATTTAACGGCCAATAGAGTTAGGGTTCAAAATGTATCCAAACCCACTGATGTGAGAATAGTCCCATTGGCACATATCAGAATCTAAAGAAAGGTAGATGGAGTGAGGGAAAAAATGTTGTATTTATGAAACTTGTATAATAATTCTATATATATATCTATTAATCATATTGTATGTTAACCTATTCTTTTACGCGAGTTATTACATCTGTTTTACTCATTGCAGGTTTTCAAAAAATGAATCTGTTATTGTTGGGAGTGATATTGTGTATTCAGACATCTTTGTTGTATGGAAAGAGTGCTAGGACTAAAGACATAGAATTTAATCATGGCTCGATTATCGAGAGAATCGATGATGTATTCATCGTGTCAAGTAATATTGTTATCGAGGTAGATATGCACGCCATTTTCTTACCTGAAGATGACGTCCTTAACTAAAGAATGACCTGATGAGGTTTGGTATTTCCCTTAAGGAAATGCATGAACGTAATTTTCATGCTAACTCAGAGATTTCACTAGCTCAAACGCTAAGCGTCGCGGAAATGTTGTCTTATGACATACAAAATAAAACCGCCGAGGCAGAAGAACTCGCTCGTGACCTGCTGATGTGGTCTGTGCGGCACAATACTCTTGAACGCCGCAACCCGCTTATTCTAGCTGGACTAAACATCTTAGGATCAGTTGCGAATCTAGGCTTAGGAATCTCAAATCGCCTCAAGATAAATAATCAAAATAAAAGAATTGAGTTTTTGCAACACAAAACGGAACTGGCCTTATCAGAACTTCGCAGCCAGTTATCTTCGATCAATCAAATAATGAATATCGTAATGAACATTCAAATAATATCGATCAGGTCATGAAGTTCAACATTTGCTGGCTACTTTAGCTTACTATAGTTCGAAAATAGATCATATCCGTGTGAAAATATCACATTTTATTGAAAAAGTCAAAGATTACGTAGAAGCAATTACGTTAGCAACAAAGGGTGGTGTATCTCCTCACCTCATGCCTATAAAAGATCTGACGTTAACTTTAGAAAACGGACGGGAGAAGCTAGGTTATATTCCTTTATTGGATGCCCCATAAAGTAGTTAATTCATATAGCCTAATATCAGTCAGCGTAGAAAATTATAGAATTATGATCACGATTCCTTTTGATTCTTCCGATGCTTGGCAATCATACAAAATAGCACCGTTTCCTACTTTTATGACGAATAACTCAAATCCAGTAATATCCAATTTAACAGGGCATGTACTGATTTCTTCTGATAAGAAATCATTTACAGTCATTAAAGACTTAGATAAACTCACTCACTGTTCAGAAGCCATGAATAATAAAAATTTGTACAGCTGACTCTTTTGAATTCTATCCTCATATCAACGGATTCATGTGAGTTAGACATAGTGCTAAACGGCTCTCTCTCTCATACAAGCGAAGGTTGTCTGGGGAAACTTTTATCCTTTTTCGGTAATAAATTCAATTACAGGATGAAATAATGGTTCCTGGATCGTTATGATAAGGCCGGATTCGACGTTCGAATGTGTCCGGACACATCCACGCCCATGCCCCTATCTTCGTAGCAAAGCCGATGGTTGTACGGGACATCTACAAATTTATACCGTCAGAGGGGTCAACACGATAATACGTGAGAAGGCGTATTTCGCGAACTACACGTGGGCTACAACAATCATCCCATCACTACCTCTCCCATACAACGCGCGAGTAGCTCATCGTCTGACGCAACTGGCTGAGATGACCCACGCGTCATCGACTTATGCAGGTGGAGAAAATCTTCGCTACTACATTCTGCTAGCCGTGTTCAGCGTGACGGCCATATTGGTTATCGCCGTCAACATCTTTGCTTGGCGTAGGCTGAGGCGTAAACAGAAGGATCTCCAAGGGAACGTACTGGCCCGTCTGGATGACGTACCCGTTAAAACTCAAGTCTTTTGCGTTTAGGGCGCCTCCTGAACCTGGCCACTTCAGTTCGTGCCTAGGGAATTGTCTGGAATTGTGTTGTGTGTGAAAAGCGGTCCGTATGCTGGCAACAATGTAGGACAAGAAAAGACTCACGCCTTTGCATTTGAACAGTTAAAATATCTCCAGGGCACCTAATAAATCATTATAGCCCAATATTATACATTAATATATTCCTAAAGGTATTTTTCGGGCACCTAATAAAATATCAGCCCTATATATTGAATTTCTGCAGAATTACATTGTTATACTATTATACAATTATATTTATCTATTATAGTAGTGACAAGTACTCTTTAACAATTATCCATGATCATGCTATAATCATTATTTAGTAACCATTATTCTTAATCAGGTTACATGTTATCATATTAATCATGTATACATGTTTTTGATTTTTAACCATTTTATTATTTTTGGGTACATAATCATTATTATTACCAAACATGGATCTATATTTTCCATGCATTTATCTTTGTTTATGAATATGTCAACAAGGGTATGTAACAGAACCTTTTTGTGCATTTAATCACTTAGTATGTTACGAGCACGCTCCTATGAACAATGTTTAAAGTAATTTTTTTTTTTTTTTGTTATTCAAGGCTTGAATAGGTAGCAGACCGAGCCTAATGTAAGAATTACATTATATATATAAACCAGTGACTGGGGTCATGGCATTAGTATTTGGGTCTACGTGACCAAAGCAGACCTTAGATTACGCTATGCGTTGTCTGCAGTAGCCTGATCTAGCTCTAAGCTTTGTCAACATTTTTATGTTATGATAACTTTGCACAACAACTTCCATGGGAAGCGGTTGACCTGTTAACCTACGCCGGAAACTTGTAACTTCCGAGCCGGCGAACTACGTATGTGTTTTTATATGAATTGCTGAGATAGCTAATGTTCCGCTATCGACGCGATGCTTTAGAATGGCAGTTCCAAGCCAAATCTCAAACATATCGGTCGTCCGACCGAGCTGCATCTCCTAGTATGGAGTTACAGAATAAAGTTGTTAACTTGTTCAACTAGCCTGTTTGAATCATCTCCTCTAGACAAGAAAGAACCTCTCTACTAAGATATCCAAGGGAGATGAGAGGAACCAAACATTACTTTACGGATAACAGCCGTAAGGAAAAAACAAAAAGTCTATCGCCAAGCGATAAGACATTAGACATATTCATAAACAAAGATAAATGCATGGAAAATATAGATCCATGTTTGGTAATACTAATGATTAGGTACCCAAAAATAATAAAAAGGTAAAAATCAAAACATTAACATGTATACATGATTAATATGATAACAGGTAACCTGATTAAGAATAATGGTTACTAAATAATGATTACAGCATGATCATGGATAATTGTTAAAGAGTACTTGACACTCTTTGTAATAGATAAATATAATTGTACAATGGTATAATAGTATAACTATGGAAATCTGCCCGAAAAACACCTTTAGGAATATATTAATGTATAATATTGGGCTATAATGCTTTATTAGGCGCCCTGGAGATACTTTAACTGTTCAAATGCAAAGGCGTGAGTCTTTCTTGTCCTACATTTTTGCCAGCATACGGACCGCTTTTCACACACAACACAATTCCAGACAATTCCCTAGGCACGAACTGAAGTGGCCAGGTTCAGGCGGCCCTAAACGCAAACGACATGAGTTTAACGGGTACGTCATCTAGACGGGCCAGTTACGTTCCCTTGGAGATCCTTCTGTTTACGCCTCAGCCTACGCCAAAGCAAAGATGTTGACAGCGATAACCAATATGGCCGTCACGCTGAACACGGCTAGCAGAATGTAGTAGCGAAGATTTTCTCCACCTGCATAAGTCGATGACGCGTGGGTCATCTCAGCCAGTTGCGTCAAACGATGAGCTACTCGCGCGTTGTATGGGAGAGGTAGTGACGGGATGATTGTGGAAGCCCACGTGTAGTTCCCGAAATACGCCTTCTCACGTATTATCGTGTTGACCCCCTCTGACGGGTGTAGTTTGTAGATGTCCCCGTACAACCATCGGCTGCTACGAAGATAGGGGCATGGGCGGTGGTACTGTCCGGACACACGGACGTCGAATCCGGCCTTATCATAACGGATCCAGGAACATTATTCATCCTGTAATTGAATTTATTACCGTAAAAGGGATAAAGTTTCCCCAGACAACCTTCGCTTGTATGAGAGAGAGACCGTTTAGCACTATGTCTAACTCACATGAATCCGTTGATATAGGATAGAATTCAAAAGAGTCAGCTGTACAAATTTTATTATTCATGGCTTCTGAACAGTGAGTGAGTTTATTTAAGTCTTTAATGATTGTAAATGATTTCTTATCAGAAGAAATCAGTACATGCCCCGTTAAATTGGATATTACTGGATTTGAGTTATTCGTCATGAAAGTAGGAAACGGTGCTATTTTGTATGATTGCCAAGCATCGGAAGAATCAAAAGGAATTGTGATCATAATTCTATTTTAATTTTCTACGCTGACTGATTATTAGGCTATAATAGAATTCTACTTTATGGGCATCTAATAAAGGAATATAACCTAGCTTCTCCGCCCGTCCGTTTTCCAAAGTTAACGTCAGATCTTTAATAGGCATGAGGTGAGGAGATAACACACCCTTTGTTGCTAACGTAATTGCTTCTACGTAATCTTTTGACTTTTCAATAAAAATGTGATATTTTCACACGGATATGATCTATTTTCGAACTATAGTAAGCTAAAGTAGCCAGCAAATGTTGAACTTCCATGACCTGATCGATATTATTTGAATGTTCATTAACGATACTCATATTTGATTGATCGAAGATAAAACTGGCTGCGAATTCAGATAAGGCCAGTTCTGTTTTGTGTTGCAAAAACTCAATTCTTTTATTTTGATTATTTATCTTAAAAGGCGATTTGAGATTCCTAAGCCTAGATTCGCAACTGATCCTAAGATGTTTAGTCCAGCCAGAATAAGCGGGTTGCGGCGTTCAAGAGTATTGTGCCGCACAGACCACATCAGCAGGTCACGAGCGAGTTCTTCTGCCTCGGCTGTTATTTTGTATGTCATAAGACAACATTTCCGCGACGCTGAGTGTTTGAGCTAGCGAAATCTCTGAGTTAGCATGAAAATTACGTTCGTGCATTTCCTTAAGGGAAATACCAAACCTCATCAGGTCATTCTTTAAGTTAAGGACGTCATCTTCAGGCAAGAAAATAGCATGCATATCTACTTCTATAACAATATTACTTGACACGATAAATACATCATTCTATTCTCTCGATAATCGAGCCATGATAAATTCTATTTTCTTTCGTCCTAGCGCTCTTTCCATACAACAAAGATGTCTGAATACACAATATCACTCCTAACAATAACAGATTCATTTTTGAAACCTGCAATGAGTAAAAACTATGTAATAACTCGCGTAAAAGAATAGGTTTACATACAATATGATTAATAGATATATATATATAAATTATTATACAGTTTCATAAATACAACCATTTTTTCCCTCACTCCATCTACCGTTTCTTTAGATTCTGATATGTGCAATGGGACTATTCTCACATCAGTGGGTTTGGATAACATTTTGAACCCTAACTCTATTGGCCGTTAAATTTTCTAAAATGTTAAACGGGCCTTCAAACTTAGGTGTCAGTTTATAATTTAAACCTTTACGTTACGTATACCTTGTATGTATACCTGATCGCCCACGCATATGTTCTAGTTGGCTTAGCTATTTATCATGATTTTTTTTCATTATGATTTGTGCTTCTTCTAAATTCTTACGAATTATATTATATCGACTTATGCTTGCATCCATAACATCCTTTAGAGGATTTGATAAATTAGTTGTAGGCTTTAAGATTGTGGAAAGGCGTTCGGGCCGGGATACCGTACAGTGCCTCGTGCGGTGTCCATTTTAATAGACACATGATACGAGTGATTAAGTGTGCTTAGTACCGCAGGTATGGCAATGTCCCAGTTGGGGTCTGCCCCCCTACGGGTGACCCTTAAAATTTTTTGTTTAAAACCTTACGATTTGCCCTTTCCACTAGCCCATTAGACTCTGGGTGATAGATCATGGTATTGATTTTCTTTATACAAAGGAATTCGCACAAGGAGTTAAGGAAATGATTATTGAACTCCCCGCCCGAGTCTGAGATAATGATGTGTGGGAACCATGTTTACAAATGTAGCACTCGTAAAACTTCCTAGCGCACTCGACCGCAGTTTTTGTTTTAAGCGCTATAAGTTCTGTATATCGAGTCAAAGCGTCTATAATTACTAGGAGGTGCTTATTTCCTCTGTCCGACTCGTAAAATCCTGTTAATAAATCTAAATGTACTCTTTCAAAGGGTTGATTTGGCACGGGGTAAGCCCCTAGGCTGACAGGTGTCTTCGTGTGCCCTTTGTATTCTTGACAAGTGCGACAATTTGCTATGTGCTTTTTTTATATCTGTAAGCATCGTATGCAATAAATAAGGATTTGGCTTTCTGTGACATCAAGGTATAACCCGGGTGTCCGTGCAGTGGATTTTCATGCAACCCCTTTAAGACAGTGGGTATGAGTGAGATAGGCACCACCACCTGGTGTTATTCAACTGCGGTGTGTTGCGGGTTTTTCCTCATCACGGATCTACACAGGATATTGTCCTGTAGGATATAATTCTGCTGCTTATACTTTAGGTATTCCTTTTCCTTCGGATTTCCGTTTAACGCAATGATGATTTTTCTATTTGCGGATTTCTTTTCTTTGTTCCGTCTGTAATAGTTTCAGCACTCCAGCCCAGATCTTCCTGTTCAGATATAGTTTTAACAACGGGGCGTGAGGTTGAGATATCTATTAATTCAGCTAATGGCTCGGTACAAGATGAAGAGGGGTTGCGTGATAATGCGTCAGCAATGATATTTGCTTTCCCAGGTAAATACCCGATCCTCGCGCCAAAGTCCTAATGATCATGTGCCACCGAGTTCGCTTGGGGCTGTGACTAAAGCCTTTAAAGAAGTCGGTTAGGGCTTATGATCAGTGAGAACCTTGACGGGGTAACCGTATATTATGAATTTAAAATGCACGAGTGAATTAACAATAGCGAGCCCTTCCTTGTCTATTACTGCATATTTACTTTCGGAAGGTCTCAGTTTACGTGAATAAAACAAAAAGCTATAGGGAAAAACTGTTTATCTATTGTTTTTGTTTAAGCAATACCCCACCTACTCCTAGGTCTGAGGCGTCTGTTGCTATGAAAAATTCCTTACCGAAGTCAGGAAATTTCAAGATAGGAGAACTACACAGTTCATCTTTCAATTTATCGAACGCCTGTTGATGAATTTCAGACCATACGAAATCTACGCCCTTCCTTATAAGATCGGTTAGGGGAGCGGCTATGATTGAGTAGTTTGCGGATGAAGCGGGCGATAGTAACCGCTGCATCCTAAAAATTGCTGTATTCCCTTGACGTTAGTAGGTATCGGAAAGTTACGGATAGCCGACACCTTATCGTGGACGACTTTAAGACCTTCACTAGAAACCGTGAAACCTAGATAGACTAGTCTGTTTTAAAAATTCACACTTACTTATCTTTACCCTAAATTATGCTGCCTTAATCTCTGTAGCACTAACTCCAATTTACGTAAATGGTTCTTCTAATGTGTTGGAAAAGATTACTAAAGTCATCCATGTAGGCATGTAGGATATCTCCCAACAAGCTCCTCAAACGATGTTTTATCATACGAGTAAAAGTTATAGGAGCACAACGTCCAAAACAAAAGGCATACGCAAAAATTCATAATGTCCCTGGCTGTGCTGAAGGCAGTGTATGGGATACTCTCTTGTTCCAACGGAATCTGATGAATCCTTTTAGTAAGTCTAGCTTGTGAAATATTTATTCCTGGCCTAGTAAGGATATATTATCATCGGTACATGGTACTGGGAATCTGTCAGGGATTGTTTTCTTCATTTAAACGACGAAAATCTACGCATTATCGCAAGTTCGATCTTTTTTTTCGGTAACTACTATTAACGGAAAATTTATAAGGGCTGTTTGATTTCCTAATGACTCCTTCTTTTAACATTTTAAAACTACTTCCTCTGTTATCTCATTCTGAAATTTCATAGGAAGTCGGTACGAAGGTACATAGATTACTTTTCTGTTTGTCCTTGAGCTTATTTGATGCTCGATGACATCCGTTTTTCCTAAGGTTCCATCCGTAGTGGAAAAAACATCATGATATTTAGTTAAAAGATTCAAAAATTTCTGCTGAATTTCTTCTTCTTGAATTGTCCTTATTGATTTTGTTCTTTATAGATTGCAAAAGGGGTTCATCCGCAAAACTGATTGAGCGTGATTTATCTCAGCTCACGGTAAGAATGCGATGTTTATAAACTCGGCATCCAAGATATGTTGATTTTGTGGATTTACTAAAGTGTATTCAAATGATTACAGACTTCGATGTTACATTGTTGTTGTGAGCCGATTGTATAAATGGCTTGTGTGACGGATAATCCGTGTGTTTTCAGAGTTTCGGAAAGGATTAATGTTTCAGATCCTGGCAAGGTTCTCTTTACACGCACTAATATATTTGAAGTACGTTAGGCTCGAGAGTTTGCGTGCAAGCTGATATTACGGTGAGCGAGAGTTCTGTTGGTGCCTGTATTATTTCTTGGTTCATGAGACAGGTGATTGGTTCCGTAATGTAAGTGACAACTCTGTCTGTCTCTTTATTATCTAAAACTGATTTTAGGGTATTAGAAGACCTATAGAATTTCCCTTTGATATACACGCCGTGTTTTGCAGGTGCTAAGATAATATTTTGAGTGCCCATAGACGGGTATCCGATAATTACTGCGGGATACATATTAATGTTTTGTACAACGACAAAGGTATCAGCAAACGTGCGCTTACCGACCTTGTACTGTACATGAGTTACGCCCACAACATTTAATTCATTATTCCCCAATGCTGAGAGCCTTATTCCGGATTTTTCTATAGGGAAATTTGAAAAGAGTAAATGATGAGTCCTTAAATCCATTATATTACGTGGACTACCAGAATCAAAGAACAAAGTGAATGACTTATGGTCCAAATTTACTGCATGTAAGGTTGGTCGCAACTCGTCTTGACTATAATTGCATGAATTTGTTGCAAATCTACGGGAACCTGCACAGATTTTTTTTGATTCGGCCGTGTGTTTCATAGGAAAATCAATTGTCTCACAATGATCTGATAAATGATTAAACTGATTATTTGATACAAAAGATGTTGATATTGATGACCCAACATCGCCCTCTCCCCCCTTGGAGTGAACTACGTGGTATTTGTTTTGTTTATCACACCCTGAAAATTCGCTTGCCCTTGCGAGTTCTGGCTAGACGGCCCAGGAACAGAGGTACCTGAAGCACGATTTGTTTGTTTCTGCTGTTTGTGCAGAATTTCCGTTTGGTTGTTTCTTCTTATAGTACTGAGGACCCTTCTTTTTATTTGCACTGGCAACTGGTTGCGTGCTTGTAGCATTCTGCTGTTGATTCCTCGAGTAGCAACGGTTTATATGAATGAGTTGAACTATTGTGTATTGAACAAAAACGCGTCGACAGTCTGAAATCATGTGCCTGGTCGTTTACAGTTATAACAAACCATCCCTGCAACTTGATTATTATTATGTACACATTTACTTGTTGTGGCTTGTTCTCGTCCGGTGTAGATTCTCGAAGATAAGTGACAACAGTTGCTCAAACGTCGGTGTTAAATGCTTGTATTCCTCTCGATGAAGGACATAGTTGCGTCTTCATAAACGTTGCGTTGATTGAAGATCCCGTTTCCTCTGTTTAGTTTTGATGTTGAAGGTGGAAGTTAGTTCTTGTAGACCTTCGTCGGCTGATATGGGTCTTGTTAATTATATTCTTCGTTATACGCTGCCACAACATCTAAGTCTTATCGCTTGGCGATAGACTTTTTGTGTTCTCCTTACGACTGTCATTCGTAAGTATTTTTTGGTTCTCTCATCTCCCTTGGATATCTTAGTAGAGAGGTTCTTCTTGACTAAAGGAGATGATTCAAACAGGCAAGTTGAACAAGATAACAACTTTATTCTGTAACTCCATACTAGGAGATGCAGTCTCGGTCGGAAGACCGATATGTTTGATGGTTGGCGTGGAACTGCCATTCTAAAGCATCGCGTCGATAGCGGAACATTAGCTATCTCAGCAATTCATATAAAAAAACATACGTAGTCCGCCGGCTCGGAAGTTACAAGTTTCCGGCGTAGGTTAACAGGTCCCAAACCGCTTCCCATGGAAGTTGTTGTGCAAAGTTATCATAAACATAAAATATTGACAAAGCTTTGAGCTAGATCAGGCTACTGCAGACAGCGCATAGCGTAATCTAGGTCTGCTTTGGTCACGTAGAACCCTCCTAATGCCATGACCTCAGGTCATGGGGTTTTATATTTACAGATCTTGTAAATCTAACATATGTAATTATTACTATATATATATATATATATATATATTATATATCTATACATACATACATACATCATACATCATACATACATACATACATACATACATACATACATACATACATACATACATACATACATACATACATACATATAAGGAAAATATATTTCTTAACGAAATGCTCTTCTCCTAAACAGAAAATAAGAAATAAAAATGAAGATAATTTTTTTCATTATTTCCTGTTAACCTCCTTTTTTTCAGGAAATAATATATATATAATACACATTTTTTCTCTTCTCTCTGTAAATGTATGTACATAATACACGAGTAACCTAGATTCCAAGGAACCATAAATCCCCCAATTCAGCCAAGCGATCAATCAGTCTGAGAGAGAAAAAAAAAGAAACTTGAAAATTTACAACAGAAACTGCTTGAGGACCTTTGTGGTTCTCCTGAACCAAGACTGGACAAGAAACTAGTTTTGTTTTTTGTTTCATTTGTTTGGTCTACTTCATTCTTTTTTTATCACTGGCGAGTTTTTATATTTGCGTTTTATCAATATCAATTTTTCTAGTTTAACACCTTTATTTTTTTTTAGAAAGATTGTTTATTTTGTCAATTTTTTTATCTTATTGAATTTTGTTCTTACAGAAAGTTATTGACAAGAGTAGGTTTCTCTGAAAGTACAAGAATTTTATTCGAAAATTTTTTAAACTATACGTAGTGGTCTCCATATATACTGGGTCACACAAGATACAACTGTTTATGTACAGAGCAGTGCATTAATTCTCATAACCTGTGTAGGCATATATATATTCATAAACTGTCATATTAATGTGTGCATTATCTCTCTCTCTCTCTCTCTCTCTCTCTCTCTCTCTCTCTCTCTATTGGCCTCAGTGACCTTTATAACTGTGACGACAGATAGCTCCTGATAATACAATACATACATATACCCTATATATATGTCTATATACATATTTATATATATATATATATATACATATATATGCGCATGTAGACATGTATGTGTGTATTTGCCACAGTTTGAGAACCTGATATACAAAAATGAAAGAACTCCCGTGGTCATTCTTGCTGGCAATGTCATATTCTCCAAGAGATTAAAAGTCTGGGTCGAACTTAAGATATTGCAGTCAAGAAAGGTATGACCTTTCAAATTAAAACAAATGCGTTAGGCTGTGTGTGTGTGTGTGTGTGTGTGTGTGTGTGTTGTGTGTGTGTGAGAGAGAGAGAGAGAGAGAGAGAGAGAGAGAGAGAGAAAGAGAGAGAGAGATTGTTTGTCAGACGGGAAGCCAATGTAAGCAACGTCAGCTTGATATTTTTGCATGAATACGCGGATACTGGAGGCGAATTCGTGGCCGCGATATGATTTTTCAGCATATTTTATCTCTTACTTCAGTATGCTGACTGCTAAAAGAAGTGTTTTTAATTATTGCACATTTTCTTGCAAAGTCGATAAGTCGGGGTAACGGTGTTTTCATGTATCTAAAGCAATGGCTATGAGATGATGAGGTTGTGAAACTTTTCTGTCACCTCTCTCTCTCTCTCTCTTACCCTGGGATCTACTCTTGAGCTGAAATAAACAATAAACGTGGAGCAAACCGCAGCTTGTCATATACATGTCACAAACAAGTTAATAACCGTCGACGACCGTTCACGCCTTTGGAAAATGCTGGGTAATCTCATGAGGCACTGGTTCAAATTACCAGTAAATCGTTGACATGTGTGCAACCTGTTTGTGATGTGTGTGCAATAATTTGCCGACGTACGATTATAACGTGTTTTGCAGCAGTGTGCACGCTCTGGCTCACGTCAACTTCCAGCAGACATTTATAAAGCCCGGATGTTAACCTTAGCAGAAACATTCTTTCCTATCCTGGATTTTGTAAACATGAGGAAACTTTCATAGTAAATTCTACAAGTCCCATCGCATCTAAGTTTCTTTAAAAGAGATAATGGTCCTAGGCTCGTCAGAGCTCCACCACTAACAAGCTCTCATTAGGCAAGAGCCCGTGCTGGGACGAGGCCAGCTTAATCTCAAGCAGGGGTGTCAAATTTAAATCCTTTCGAGGGCCAATTATCCACTTGGTTATAGTATCGAGGGCCATCAAAGATTTGGTAATTACTTATTCCTTAATCCTTATGACTCATTTATTAATATTTGCAATGAAAGAGCCTTATTGCCAGCAATTATAATATGAAATAAATTAATAAATTATTGTCATATAAATGAAAGGTAAAACTTACTCTCTCCTTTTAACAGTTTAGTAACTTTAGTTAAATTTTTTTCACTTCTAACAGTTTTAGTAGCTTGAGTTGAAAAATCTATTGGCACCTCGCGGGCCACTTAAGACCATCCCGCGGACCATGAGTTTGACACCCCTGATCTAAAGCAAACCAATAACCTACAGTAGGTTACTCTAAGCAGAGAGATTGTGCTTGTAATACCTGAACAATCAGGGTGGGTCCAAGCAACAGGCTGAAAACAAGTCAGCGACCGTGAAAAAAGAACGAACCTTTTGGCAAATGCTCGGTAATCGGATGAAGCGTCTAGTCTGAACTATCGACTAATCGTTGAGTTGCTTCCAGTTTGCTGATGATGTGTGTTCGATAAGTTTCAGGCCTGATTCTGATTCTAAGCATCGGTTGTTCAGTTCGGATACATTGATTTCAATATATATATAGATAAATTCATTATATGAAAGATCGATTGATATTTCCTCCATTTACTCTCAGATATGTACAGCAGCTTGTTCACATTTTTGCGAACTCCCGTAAAAGAGAGAGAGAGGAGAGAGAGAGAGAGAGGAGAGTGAGGAGAGAGAGTGTGATAGAGAGAGAGAGAGAGAGAGACTTTAAGCAGTGCGTTTGACAGATTTAGTTGCGCTGTTAACGTGAACGTAGATTTTCTGTTGATGATAATTTGATAAACACGAAAAGCGCCAACTGACCACTGCCCGTCAAACTGCACGGCTTGAAATTCTCTCTCTCTCTCTCTCTCTCTCTCTCTCTCTCTCTCTCTCTCTCTCTCTCTCTCTTTACGGGAATTCGCAAAAATGTGAACAAGTGTTTTGTATATATCTAAGAGTAAATAGAGAAAATATCAACCGATATTTCATATAATGAATTTATCTATTATGTATGTTAATCAATATATCCGATTTGAACAACCGGTGCTTAGAAAATGCATGGCATAGCAAGTCGTTTTCACCTAACATTAAGAACCTTGCACAAAACAGACTATAGGAATCAGGAACAAGGGGTGATGAAGGTGGTTTGAAAGACCAACTTTGAAGAAAATACGACAAACACAGGTGAAAGTAACTATTAAATCAACTTAAACAGGCCAACAAAATACTAGTGTGACGTAAGAAAATACGCCGGTCACGTGACATGAACCTACCCCGCCGATAACCATTTTTATCACGTTATCTCGAGTATCTAGATTGTGTGTAATGTATTTATGTCTCTTACTTTGTATATTCCATGTATATGGCCTTGAGCTGAAATATAGGTTATTATTATTATTATTATTATTATTATTATTATTAACAAACTTCTTTTCTTAAATCATAGGTTTAATATCATATCGTAGGAAA
>NC_087206.1:23784786-23787286 GCF_015104395.2 Macrobrachium nipponense
TATATTATATATATATATAATATATATAGATATATATATATATAGATAGATAGATAGATATACTAGATATGCGTGTCTCTATAGACACACGATATATATATATATAGTATATATATATATAGATATATATATATATATATATATATATATATATATATATGCATATATGTGAGTATGTGTGTGTGTGTGTATGTGTGAAATATATACATATATGTATATAAATAAAAAACGTATATCTATTATATATACAAATGAGTGCATATTTATTATTATTATTATTATTATTATTATTATTATTATTATTATTATTATTATTATTATTATTATATTATTATTATTATTATTCATTATTCTAATAATATTATTATTATTTGAAAAAGAAAACAATTCTAAGAAACAGATTTGGAACAGATGTATGTCACAGAAGAGACTTCAAATTTGCGTGAAGAAGAAAGCGAGACATGAACAACGAATGAAGATATACCAGCAAAGAAACAGATGCACAAAAATCACTCTACAGCCCAACATGCAACCAAATAACGATGGCAAGGAGACCGTTTAAATTCTTTATAGGCAACTATACAGACGTTATGTGGGCTTTAAAAACGAAAATTCCGCGTAATGACAGCAAAAAGTCATCGAGGCGCGCATGCGTACTCTTGCCATAAGGTCATCCCTGAGTAGAAAGTCCCCGCTCATCACTTGCATATGACCTCCTGCCCTTTACCCTCCGTGCAGTCACATGGCAGTCTGCTATGTATTTCTTCACATTCTATCACTAATATTCTGCTAATATTCAAGCCCTACTCAATATCATCCCTAAGTGTGATGGGTAATTGTTTCAAGATGGCTTTCCGGTTCTTTAAGAGGAAGCACTTTTGATTTGGGGGAATTTTTCATAAAATAGGGGAAGGTTTCCCGAATCTAGGGAAAACGACACCAAATTAGGAAAACCACATCTCTAACGTAGGGACAGCTCCCTATATCGGGGGAATTTTCTTCTAATTTCATCTTAAAAAAAATTCCTTTATTTATCTCGAATTCAAGAACACTTCCTCCATATCGTTTCAGGCGCCGTAAAGAATGAAAAAAAAAAGAAGATAAAAGGGCGATGATGGGAGAACATAAAATGCAGCTCGTGAGACTTTCACCTGTGTTGCAAGGGACTGTGTGTATGTCTATCCGTATGTCTGTCTGTCGAAGGTGGTCACGTTCACGTGATCAAACAAGGTGATTAGAGGCCTCACGTTCGTTGTCGGAAGGGCGTAATAATTCAACGTCAAAACACGGCCATTTTTCGCAAGGTTTGAAAGAAGAAGACGAAAAAGTCGTCAGACCGTCGCATGAGAAAGCAATAAGAGGGGAAGAGAAAAAGCCGGAATATGTCTCTCTTTAAAAATGTCGGCTACTGACCTTTGTAATATTATACTTCCGACAAACATTCACGCGCTAACGTACAGTCTTGCACACCAAACACATACAAACAAACACACGCGCGCGCAAATCACATATATATGCGTGTGTGTGTGTGTGCATATAAATATATATATATATATATATATATATATATAAATATATATATAGATATATATATATATATATATATATATTATATATATATATAAATCCTCCTGGTCAAACCCTGTTTCTATCTTTTTTCACATAATCATGTTCTACCTGACCACCATTTTCTCTAAACTCCTGAAGTGTATTTTCTACAGCAGCATCATCCCCCCCCCCCCCTCTCTCTTCTCATATTTTACTATTTTGAGTGATTTCCAATATATATATATATATATATATATATATATAAATTGGAAAATTACTCAAAATAGTAAAATATGGTAAATTAAGAGGGAGAGAGAGAGAGAGAGAGAGAGAGAGAGAGAGAGAGAAGAGAGAGAGAGAGAGAGAGAGACGTAAGGGAAAGGCCGTCCAGGGAAAATGTGAAAAGGCCAATCTGTTTACACAAGGTAGAGAAATCGAGAATCTTCAGCAAAGATGAAGTCTTCAGAGCGAGTCATTAGCAAATATGGGTGCCATGATTTCGCCGAGTGAAACACCGTTTATTGGCTGATGCACTTTTGAAGGAAATAACATCCCCTAATATGTATATATATATAGATATATATATATATATGTATATATATAGGTATATATATTTATATATATATATATATATATATATATATATATATATATATATATATATAGAGAGAGAGAGAGAGAAGAGAGAGAGAGAGAGAGAGAGAGAGAGAGAGAGAGAGAGAGATAACATAAATATATACATAAAATATAGGTCGTGAAGGTAAACCTTATTCTCTTATGTTCATAACGGTCATTTTTAAGCAAAAATCTTTGGAAACAAGTCAGCGTTAATTATGATTTCCCAACTACTTCGTCGATAGAGATACCAGCCTTTAATAAGTGTCTCAATCTTTTCTGATTTCCCACTGACTCGAACTCCTCCAGAGAGTAATTTTCTTTTTACCATCAATGA
>NC_087206.1:23789786-23799786 GCF_015104395.2 Macrobrachium nipponense
TACTATATAATATATATACATATATATACATATTATATATATATATATATATATATATATATATATATATATATATATATATATTGTGACGAAGTAGCCTAGAGTATCAGGGTCTGGATACCATTAATACTTGGGGAAAGTTATTAATGGTATCCATTAATATTTGTTAGCCCAAATTGCCAAGTATCTGGTTACTACACTTACCATTTGTATTTGTACTTGTTAGCGCAAGAGACCCTTTTATTCCTGGGTCTAGGACACCCTTTGTACTTGGGGCACAGTTTGATCAAGTACTTGGTTATTGCTTACCTCACTACATACAAAAGCCAGACACCTGACCTTCATCACAAATACTAAACGACTGAATACTCTAAAGGTAACAGTGTGATCCCTTATGGAACTGAACAGTCAAGAAAACAATCAGTCTAAGTTCATTAAAATGGGTGTGAGGTAATCTTAATTAAAGGGCATCACTCCTTCTGCAATTTCAAATCTAAGTATTTCGCCCGATTCTGATTCATTTGAGGGAAACGACACAATTACCACTCTATATTTCTACCTAACCAAAAAATAAAACACCTTATATTATATTGTTATATACTGGTGGAAGTAAATGAAACTATTCCAAAAATTTTAAATACAAAAATTTATTCTAAATTCAAAATTTATCAGTGAAATTCACAATCTCAGAGAAATTGTTATTACTTGAAAACAAAAGTTTAATTAATTCTTGCATTAATGATTAACCAAAATTAAATCAAAGTTTATCAAGAAAATTAATTAAATTAAATTATAAAGCAATAATTAAATTTGAAATGAAATTTAATTAAATACAAATTAATTTGCAAGTGTTAAATTCAAACAATTACACAATAGAATATTACTCAAACTAATTAAACAAAATAAAGATAATGCAAAAAAAACATAATGCATAATATGAAAACAATTAAAACATTGACAGTACAAACATTAAGCATATGAAATAGACATGTCAAAAGAACAAAGCAAAAGAAAATTTGCATAAAAATTATAATTTTAACCACACGTAAAATAAAACCTCGAAATGCACTTCAAAACATTTGAAAAATACCTGTATATGCAGTTGCCACTTATCACTCAAAAAAGGCCTGTTACATAAGTCTACTCTTTCGTGGGTGCCTTCACAAAACTAATAAAAATAACACTATGTCAGATTCCCCACAAACAACATATATATTAAAACAGTTACTGAGTGACCAGGTCAAATACAAATGTGAGTTACATTAAGTTAATGAAACAAACTCGCGAACGCGAGAGAGAGAGATTTGAGAGAGAGAGAGAGAGAGAGATATTTCTAACGCAAGCGGCTAGGTCTCGGAATCGAATGAATCGTTCTCTATCCCCGTAAGCATATGGACATATGGCCGATTAGCATCGAGTTCAAGACGAAAACATATTACGTCATCTCTCTATGTTAAACATGAATAACCTCATTGTATGGAAGGTTCTCGAAGGACTCGATGCTGCCTGGGAGGTCCCTACGTATGTTTGCGCGGATAAAGAAATCAGGCTGGCTCAGACATTCTCAAGGTGTGAATAACAACCTTCTCTGTTACTCTTTCTCTCTCTCTTACATACATTTTTCCTCTCTCCGCCTTATGTATGTTTAAAAATGAAAAGTTACACTACTTAACATGTGTTATCTTTAAATGTGGGAATCTGAACACAAAAACATACATTTCATAACATGATACACAGGTTCTGAGGTGAATTAATCATATTACCAACACTATAATTGCATTACAAAACTTACAAGAATTACAAAACCTTATAAGAATTACAAAACTTATAAGAAATAATATATATATATATTATATATATATATATATATATATATATATATATATATATGTGTTACATACAATATGTATAAATACACGTACACACACATACATACGTGTACATATATATGTGTATGTGTATGTGTACAAGTCCGTGCGCAAGTGAGTGTGTAATTCATTTGTTCACTTTCAAAACATTATTAAAAAAAAACAAATAACCCATTAGTGTCAAACTCGCCCCACCGCGGAATTACTTACACCCAGAGGGAATTACATGACAAATCACTCTTCCCTGACTGGATTCGAGTCTATGCCTTTTTCAGTGGCTGGGAGTAAGTTGACCTTATCTGCTCTCCTGATGGCTGAATGGATCAAGTCACTGTCGCCTTAATCTCAACCGGAAAGGCCCGGGTTCGAATCCAGGTTACGATAGGAGAGCATATCCGATATAATTCTTCTCGAATGTAAGTTATTACCAATGTACAGAAGGTCATAAGGTTATTCCTCTCTCTCTCTCTCTCTCTCTCTCTCTCTCTCTCTCTCTCTCTCTCTATATATATATATATATATATATATATATATATATATATATATATATATATATGCCTGTATATATATAAAGGTATATATATATGCATGTATATAGATACATATATAAATATACATGTAATATGTAATATATGCTATGTGTCTATGTACTTGTATATATAAAATATATATATATATATATATATATATATATATATATATATATATATGTATATATTCTCGTGATAAAACTAATTTCAGCACCAAAATGGGAACAATTGAATTTCACGATTCCCACAACTTCAAGTATCCATCGCCCCGAACGACACCATAAACTAGGAAGCTCCGAAATATATGAATAGAGCTCTCTGTTAATGATGCACTTTTTCCAGAACGTGAAACCTGAACCGAACTTCCCATGAGGGGAAGGAATGAGTCAATTCGGGGCTGGGGGGAGGGACATGGGTGGGGTTGGGTGGCGTAACTGGGTAGGGGGGTGTTGGAGGGTGGGTTGCTTGGGATCTGGTAGGGAAACTGATTGCCGTGGAACACCCTGGTACCGTTCGCTTCCGATTCTCTCTCTCTCTCTCTCTCTCTCTCTCTCTCTCTCTCTCTCTCTTTGGTATATCGTTCATGTAAGTGATTATTGTGGATTAATTCATACTTACGCTGCGAAAGAAGGAAACACGGGCTTCGTAAATTTAATGATTATATGCATCGCAGTGAAGGTAGACTTATGTCGAATGAAATTTAGTACCATCGAGCTGAGGCTTTGAGAAATGCCGAAATTTTCTCTAAAAATATGGCTTTTATCATAAAAAAATGACCAATATGAATAAATCTAATAACGGCAAAGGAAAGAACAATGAACCCGCCAAACTTACATCGAAATTACTGTATTGTGAATATGCCCCTCACGCAGAAAACTGCCATATCATCAGGAGCGCGTCGTACCCCTAAGCATAGTGCGCCTTTCACCTCTTCTACCTTTCACGTACACACTCCACTCGCTTCCTGAATGAAGAGAAAGATTAATAGCCTTTTATCGTCCGACAGATTTCTTTAGATTACCTTGGTGGTGACGATACGGCGGAATAGATTACCTAGCTTACCAGTTGAGATAAGGAATACTTCACACAGCTATTTGAAGACTGGAGCAAATTAATGACATGACATTCATGCCTTTATCTTCAATTCCTAGGAACAAGTGACAGATAACTGTTCCAGAGACTGGAACGCTCTCCAGTAGTGATGCCGCTAAGCTTGGCATTTTCTCTTAAGAAGAAGTTGCTCTAGACTCCAGAATGTTAGCCTTCGAGTTCTCGGCAAAAGATTTTGGGATGAGGTTGCTAACTCATCACCCTTCTGCAACCTGGCGGCTGTTACCCATCACAGTCGATTAATAACCATGTAAGTACCGAAAGCCCTGCTAGAGTCAAAAGATGCACAAGTGATGTTTTAGGATATAGTATCAAGTTGTTTGATATATATAAATTATAAATATATATATGACTGGTAAAAATGTTGTTACAACAAAATTCCATCTAATAAAAGGAGGCCATAAAGACACCAAAATATAGAGAGAAAAGTACTATATTTCAGAGACTGCTGTCTCTCTCTACAGGTATATGTATACCTGAAGAGAGAGACAGCAGTCTCTGAAATATAGTACGTTTTTTTCTCTATATTTGTGTTTTTTATGGCCTCCTTTTATATATATATATATATATATATATATATATATATATATATATATATATATATATATATATATATGTGTGTGTGTGTGTCGTGTGTGTGTGTTGTCATTGTCTTTTCTTCTTTTGTTGCGTGGTGTGTTGGTGTGTGTTGTGGGTGTGTGTGTGTGTGTGTGTCGATGTATGTATATTTAATATTTACATAAATATTTCTATAATTTTCAAATGTAGCCATTTATATTTTATTAATACATTTATAGTTGTTTACTTTGAGCGCAGGAGTACAATGCATATACGAACTTATTCGAAGAGAGAGAGGGAAATAAATTTTTGTCATTGCTTATTGTACGGGAACACCAAAGATGACCTCAATTATCCATTGCTCTCTTAACTGGTTAATCTATGTTAGAAATAAAAAAAAAAAAAAAAAAAGCTTGTAAAAGACGCTCAATATCTTATGCAAACATCTAGTTGCAATATGATTGTATTAAAAACTGTAGGCGACTATTTGAAAACAGTATAAGGAATATAATTATAAAAGCAAGTTAGATAATTATAATTATGTTAACAATAACCCATTTATGTTTAAGAAATATATGAACAAATTGAAAATCAAATATTTGTACATAAATATTTCTATAATTTTCAAATGTAGCCATTTATATTTTATTAGGTCAACCACTTGCAAAGCCCACCCTCCCGGTTCGCACACAGCCTAGGTCTGGTTCAACAGCAGCTTGTTCCCCCTCGACTTGCTTCGAGAAAAGTTGCGTTTCTAAATCAAGAAACCCGGCAATGCAAACATTAGGGGAGAAAGGAAGTGTAGGGCTTCCTCGGGAATTCTACTGTCTTGAAAACTGTAGATCTCCGGTTACCGTAATTGGCTTAAAGGTTGTTTTCTTATCCGAGACGCGTTGGCTTAAGACAACCCTTTAAAAGTGCGGCACTGCTTCGTCGGTTTCGAATCACTTCTTCGAAACTTCTATTCCGGAAGGCAATTGGAGTCATTTTTAAATAATTGCCGTTTTGATCGAAATAATGCTGGTCTAATCATTATTTTCTTCATTTTCGTTCTACAGAGAAGAGATGAACAGCAGGAAATGACGATAGAGAAACTGGAACCAGGAACCGAAGAATGGGAAGCATCTAGTATCATCGAAAACCTCACCAAGAAGAAACCTTTGTGGTGCTAAAATCGAAAGAATATTTTCCCAAAGGTACGGCAGAGTTCCCTCTCTGCATCTCTGGCGAGCACTTTTTGCTTTCAGATTTTTTAACGACTCAGCAAATGAAGTAATTTTTTCGCATGCCAAGAAAAGACTGGCACGTGCCTACCTCAAGGTACGTGAAAAATTAATAAAATGTCCTCTCGGAGATGGTTAAACAAAAAAAAAAAAAAAAAAAAAAAAAAAAAAAATAAAAAAAAAAAAAAAAAAAAAAAAAAAAAAAAAAAAAAAAAACGGTTTTGAGGCAGTCTGCAGAAGATTAATATTCTGAAGGCAAAATGAATTAATGCCATTTTAAATCTTCTTATGAGACGGTTAAATTGATAAAGCAATAAAGTCGGGAGACTTCCTCCTCTAACCTAGATAAAAGCCACAAATATTTTCCAGAATTTCCAAGCCTCAAGATTTCGACATAATATAATAACATAACATATCACCTGAACAAGTGAATTATTATTAAAAAAGTGACATAAGAAGAGCTTAAACCCAACCAAAATAGAAGATAGGAATCAAGAGAAACAGAATGAAGGGAAATGCGTCCGCGGTATTGAACTAACTCTCTGACCTGAAGAATTTTTGGCATGTGCCCTATATACAGAGGCTATCTTAGCAACTGACCTATTATATATAGAGCCAGTGCAGTTGTCTTATTCTTCTTCTATTGTCTTGTGAATAGACATCTGGACTATGGATGGGGCTTAAGAAGATATTTAGATGAGGTCAACTGGCTGAATGTCTGTCTGTCACAAAAAAGAGGATGTGTCTATTGTTTGCTTCTTAGGACTAAATCCCTCGCACTTATGGTACTGGCACAAACTGGATGAACGTCATAAGGCCCATTTTACGATGAATCTCTCTCTCTCTCTCTTTCCCTTTCTTTATCTGGTCTGTCGTAATAATAATCATAGTCCAAAAACAAAACAAAAAATAGCCGTTTATTTACTTATAATGTGCATTTGTGCCATTTACGCTCAATTGACAGTCTAAGCAAATATACAGCAACGGAAGCTTCATTCCAATGGGACGTCACGTTCTGAGAAGTTCCAGATATATATTCATGGTGAATGTTAATATGGATGGCAAGGGAATGAAAACAGTAGTTTTGAGATGCTTTGGCCATGTGGACAGAATGCGGTACAATGGTAAAAAGGGCACACAATTCGGGAGTGCCATGAGGTAGACGGAGAGAAATACTTACAAAGGCTTGGATAAATGGCTTAGAATAGTTATTGAGTGGAACTGAGTTGAATATAAAATTTAGGCCAAAAGCCAAGCACCGGGACCTGTGAGGTCATTCAGCGCTGAAATGGAAATTGACAGTAAAAGAATTGAAAGGTGTAACAGGAGGAAAACTTCGCAGTTGCGCTATGAATCAAGTGTTAGGAGAGGGTGGAAAGTAAGATGAAGAAAGAGAATATGAAAGGAGGTACATTAAAAAGAACGAAAGTGGTTGCAGCTAGGGGCCGAAGGCACGCTGCAAAGAGCCTTAAGTAATGCCTACAGTGCACCGCATGAGGTCCACTGACGGCACTACCACTATACGGGGTTAAAATAGTTATTTGACAGGGAGTCATCTACATCTGATGAACCTTCTGTGTAGGGTTAGGAAGTGGCTGATGTGAAAGTTTTCTGCACAAGGGGCTTATCTAATATTCAGCAGTTTATTTTTAAGAATAAATGGTGGCAGTAAGCATTGTCTTTGCATTTCTCCAGAGGTGTCACTGGTAAAGAAAAAAAACTCTTATTACAAATAGATTCAGAGCAATGAAGAAAAGATAAATAGTGAACTCCCAACATAAAGTTCGGGATCCTCTTTTTTTAAAAAAAAGTGCCTCAGTCTCAGCCAATCAGAAATTACATTGAATTAAATGTCAACTTTTAATTGGCTGAGAGATCACGAGATGAGATAGGTGGTGATATTGCATATCGATTAGCTCTTACGGACAAAGACTACATCTCTACCCTTGTAAGAAGGCCAAATACCGATTAGGGAAGGGGGGGGGGGGGCATAAAGATCAATTAATACTAACTGGACTATCTAGGTAACACACAGAAAGGTTAAATAAGTGTATGCACATTAGCTTTTAGACTTACTGTCATGATTTTTATGAATGAGGCATTGTTATTTTTGACATTTTACTCCCTTGCGTCTTTGAAACCCATTAAGGGCAAAACGTGGGATTGCTATATAACTGAACGGCGTAACTTCCAACGGCCAATTATAACCGATGCCACCCTAAGGCTGCGAATTGAATGCCTTTCTACCAAAAAGAGAAAAGAATTGTTGCTGAACAAAAGCCTTGAGACCGCTATTGAATTTACGATTATTGATTTTTTTAAAACGGACGTGATTACCGCGTTTAAAGTTTACTTTTTTAAAACGATGTTGTTTTTTGAAAATATCTTGATAAATGGCCGAGTTCAGATAGCAAAAGTCTGCTTGCGCAGCGATGAGCAATAACCTAGGAAAGATTGTTATTGGCAATAACTCACAATATTTCATTTAATCTAATTTTTTTGTACATCTTTAGTCTTCATGAAGAAAACCTAAATCACTCTAATTGCCGACTGAATTGCCGTTTTTTTTTTTACTTAGAAAAACAAAACTGTGGGCAAGTCAATCTGTGGATTTTACTGGAGTTGGGAGCAATTATTTTTTTTTATTTTATACTTGTATAGGTATGGGTTACGTGGCTGTAACTTTAGTTCGAAAACTTGGCTCTTAATGTGGTGCTGGTTGTAAGCAATGGCTTGAAAGTTGTCGAAGTCATTCAAGGTTAAATCACTTAGAATAATACTAATAATAATAATAACAGAGGATGAACATGTGTTCCGAGTTATTTATCCAATTACCTAATATCTTATAGTTAATTATTAAAAACATAGTTGTAGAATTTTTTTATTAAACAATACTAATAATACAGAGGATGAAGTTAAATCACTTAGATTAATACTAATAATAATAATAACAGAGGATGAACATGTGTCCGAGTTATTTATCCATTTACCTAATATTTCATGGTTAATTATCAAAAGCATAGTTGTAGATTTTTTTTTTCTATTAAATCTTTGCATCTTTTTTTTTTTAGTCAAAATCTAAAACTCAATAACAAAGACATGAATAAGCTGACATAAATAAAAAATGACAATCATACCAATATAAAAAAATTATTATTTTTTGAAAGCTCAGAAAAATATATAACCAGCCACTGAAATCAACTAGAGGCAAAAACACTAAGGAAACTGACCATTACGTAATGAGGCAATTGCCAAACACTGTAAACCGTTCCGACGAAAAAAAGTGCCTGGGGTAAAAATGCTTTCTCCGAAGATTTACTCAAACCGAGAGTCACTCACTGCTTGACGCAATGGACACTCGACACGGGCCTCGTTGTAACCTATTGTCTCTTCCACCAGGTCCCTAAGTTGCAAGTTATAGCACTGGCTTGTTACACTTGTTCTGGATGTATACATCGGTGGGTACCCGCCCAGGCACAAATACGGGCGCTATGTTTTTTAATTGTCTGGAGTTTCAGTAGGCCTATCTTTTTTTTTATGAAATTGCATGTAACCACTCGCTTTTTTTTCCGGGCTTGATTTCAACAGAGAGAGAGAAGAGAGAGAGAGAGAGAGAGAGAGGAGAGAGAGAGAGAGGAGAGAGAGAGCGTTGAGTTTAAGTGCACTTAATCATTAAAAAACCATGAATGAGGTCTAAATTCTTAAGAGTAATCATAATGTACTGTATAAGCTGTGACGTGAATACCAATTGCCTGATAAACATCTGTGTCTGGTTAACGATAATCTATTCTCTGCTCTGTTTATCAACATGGTTAAGTGTAGCCTTAATCGTGGTTCTCTCGTAGTAGCAGACAATTGCTAATAAAAGACCAGTAAACCTGTATTGATGTAAAATATTTATTTGTTTGTTGGAATGATTTTTTCTATATTAATCTCAGCCTTGCTTTTCTAAGTTTTCTGCACATGGACATTTCTATTTTGTGGAACCTTTCAGGACTACTACTACTACTACTACTACTACTACTACTACTATGCTACTGCTACTGCTACTGCTACTGCTACTGCTACTGCTACTACTACTACTAATAATAATAATAATAATAATAATAATAATAATAATAATAATAATAATAATAATAATAATAATAATAATAATATTGAAAACAATAAAAGATAATTCTTACTGGGTTTTATAGGCACTTTCAATACTTACAAGCCATATGTCAATTGACCAATTCTAACCGTAAGTTGAACTAAAGGCGCTGTCACACTAGCGAAATTTCCGTTGACTTTTGAATTTGACGTCGACTTTTCATGTTTTGACGATGACTTTCTGGTGTCGTCGTCACGAATTTTGAAAACGGTACCGATCGAATTCAACTCATCGCTACCGTCGACTTTATTGTTTGTTTACATCTCGGAGAGCGCGCATTTCAAGTCATCAGATGCAAGATGGAGAGCTTAGTACAGTGGACAAGATTGGCAGAACAGTTTTTGGTCGAAGATATGGGGGAGAGACGATGCTTATGGGACCATAAGCATGATAGTTTTATGAAAAAGGGTCTTAAATGGAAAAATTACTAAGAGATCACCATGCGAGTCAGGGAAAACTTTCCTGAACTTGCTGATCTTTATACAGATAAGCATGCTATATTGTGAATATCAGATTACTATATAACCAAGGTCTGCTCCCATTGTTTTTTTTTATTAT
>NC_087206.1:23802286-23807286 GCF_015104395.2 Macrobrachium nipponense
ACTTGTGAGGGTATAATGAAGTACCAGTGGCTGCGTTCTATATTAATGCTTCTTCCTTCCTGTGACAATTAGGCAATTGATACAAAACCTGAAATTATCTGAAATCTGAATTTCTCCCGGAAAATGATGAATGCATGAAAACATGCTCACATACGGATACACTATCTTGGCCATGTTGTAATCCAGTTTTTTTACTTTTCTAATTTCATGAGAAATCGTGAACTTGGTAGAAGACTGGTCTGCTCAGTCCTCATGTCATGCAATTCAAGAATGTGGATGTTTCCGCCGTCTGTATTTCCTTCTTTGGGTGACCGGGTTGATTTTGGTAGAAACTAAAATGTTTCCTTGGTGCCCTGATCGAGATCATGACGTCCGACCTGAAATAAAAAGAAGGGGAATCGTCCTTTGAGGGGTATCGTACCGCTATCACGTAAATTCTCGACAAGCCCCACCGCCACTTTCGTGATGTCGTCATTCGAGTTAGAGCTTTTTAGGAAGTCACGCAACGCAACGGTTCTCTTGGATTCTATCGCCGCGACGAAAGAAGACGATAAGGAAAATTGCTGACACGTGCTGCTCAGCCAGAGATAAAAGCGGAAGGAGAGCCAGTTCTTGCTGAGCTCAACACAATCGTACCGAAAGGGGAGTCACGCTGTTACGTCACCAGGGTGCACGGATGTGTAATCGAACGTTGATGAAAATCGTCGTACTTTTCGTGTCACAACGCAGACAAAGGCGCATCAAGCTGCTGCGGTTTCGAACATAAAACGAAATTGCCCTTTATCTTTCATCACTGTCACTAAAAGCACCAAGCCAGACTTTTAGTCGTTAAGGAAAATTATCTTACATTTTTGTCGCATTACTTGTATAAACTCCAATTTCATACGAAAACGAAAGTCATCACAACTGAAAAAGACAATTTAAAGTTACCGAAAGTACGAATGAATGGTATCGAAATATTACACATGAATGAAATCAATAATTCTAACATCTAACATTTCATGAATAGTGAAATGCATGGAATATTTACAGAAAATAATTTTAGTGGAACAACGTTTCTAATTAATGTCAACAAACTCACTTCGTTTATTTACTTTTGTTTGTGTGTTATTTCTGATGTCTGCTTACCCAAATTTTTTATCTTAACATTGTCATTCACCTCTTTGAGTCTGTGGCCTTCGTGGCTTCTTATGTAAGAGTGTGCACACTCTTGGTAAAAAAAAAATAACAATAATAACAATGATGATAATAATATAAGAGTTACAAATGACAGGACTGGTAGAATGTTCACGGTTATTTTAGTTTCCGTACAGAATTAAGGAACAACTTTTCGCCTTCGTGTCTAAACGACTACTTCTATGCAGCAGTGACGACACTATTTACATAAAGGTATTTATTTCCCTTCTAAAATACCATTCTACTGGTAACAACATACCATCGACAACGCTGTATGAAACTGAATTGATCAGACATCTATTCCAGCAGGACTGACATATCTGAATCTCATCTGCGGACGCAAGTTTCCTCCTGAGAGTGTATCTTCTGTGGGAAAAAAGGTTTGGGGGGAAATTTAGCAGGAGGCTTCGTGCAGGAATGTTAGAAATGCGCCGATGAGCCAGAGGGAGGCAACGAGGGATTCATCCGGCAGCAGAAGGACACGACGACGACGAAGCCTTGAAGCCACAACGGACCCCGAAGGCAGCGTTTCATTTGCGGCAACCCGAACCGAACTGAACCATCATCTGAATTCGGCGCTCCTGGCGACGACGCCTCGCCCCTCAAGATGAGCTCAGCTTAGGAAACGTCGGCTTTTCTCTTTAAATGTGGTGAGGCTGACGACAGACGTTATCATTACTGGTTACTTACGATGAACCACCACCGGCTTTCCTCTCGCTGGAATCCTCTTTATTTGGGAAGAGCATCGTGTTGCCCGAACCGTCGGCCTTCGAGCGAGGAATAATCTTTGGGATGCAGTTGTAGCCTAGATGAAACACAATTAGTCTATGGTGATTTTACCGTTTTCACAATGATATTATTAATACTATACTACAAATTTTACTTCATAAACCTGGGGTATTATTGTAGGTATTCTATCTTTCCTGTAAGGAACTTGATTTCCTTTGAATTATTATTCCATTTTTTTCCTTCAAAGAAACTGTTTCATTTAATAAACTTCATTTGCTTTAAGAATTATTATTATTAAGGAATTGATTTTTTAAAAATAAATGACTATTCTTCTCCTCTCAGTGGAACTTGGTTTACTTAGTAAGGTTTTCTATTTTTTTTCTTCTGCGAAGCTTTGTTGATTTTGTCATTCTATTGTTTCTTCAAGGTCCACCGACAGAGGAGATGCCTGTCCAGTACTTTACGAAGTAGAGAGTATGCAGTGAATTTTGATTACATAAAACGTTAATGTAGCTTCTAAATTTGAATATGCCGAGTCCCTATGTTTAATAACCCCTTATTTTAGGCATGTACAAGGCTTGGAGGACTAATGATGCGTGTTGAGAATATTACTTCAACAGTTAGAAAAAATTTGTATGATCATCACTGATGACCTTGGCTGTATAAAATCAATCATTCTAGCGGCTAAAAGGGATTTTATTTTTATTTCTTAATCTGATAATGAAGAGGCAAAAAGCTGTTTGGCGTTCTTTCACTGGAATATAAACAGAAGACCGTAACTGAGCTGTCATAATGTCTTACGTATTTTTTCAAAATAAGCCTCCAGTAATTATTATTAAACAATTCTTTCTGGATTTAAAACTTTCAACATCAATCTTTCTTGTGGTTTGATTGTCATGGGGTCGGGGTGGGGGGAGGCTCAGGCCAAGAGTAATGGTATAGGTTTGTCTGCGCTATAGCTCTTTGCATTTAAAAAAAATACGAAAAATTAGCATTAACGTTATATTTGTTGGAACAATTAGCATTAAAGGCACATTTCAAACAATTTTATATTGAATTTGGATGTAAGTTGACCTTTATGAACACGACTGTGCACAATCGCACTGTATGGCTTCTTCTAGCACCCAGTAGGCCTATTAAATTTTTCTTCAATATTGGCTATACTAGCGCCAAGTCTGACGGACAAGATAAAACGAAACGACAGCAAACGTGTTCGTACGTCATTTGGCAAACGTTTGTTTCTCAAACGTGTCCAAAGACACCGCCGGATGTCGGCAATTATAAGGAACGTCGTTACAAAACAAGTAATTCTTGAATGACGTATGTTGTGACCGGAGCACATCACGCACAGCTAGACTCATCGGACGAAAAAAGCCGTTTTCTAGATCGTTTGCCCTCCAAGTGAAAGAGACGCACAGCAGCAGCAACTGCAGCTTGCGTCCGACACACAAATCAGACGCAAAGACGACGCTAAGAAGGATTTCGGTGCGCGATCCGTACGTGTCTATCAAAATTGCAAGATCTAAAGGGACTGAGAGCATTAATATTCACCTCGGGGCCACTTGCATAAGGTTGGCGGTAAGGGTACATAGAGAGGTGGGGTGTGGGGGCGGGGGTGGAATGGAGCGTCGATAATGGGTCGGTTGCTGTGTAGTATTACGAGGCTTAGTCCTTTTTTAATTTCCGATAATTGAGCATAGCAACTTTGGTGTAGTTGTTTATCAAAGGGCATTGAGTATTATAATGTAATACAAGCCCGAATCAAATGAGCAAAATTCTTTTCAGATAAAAGGGTGTATTCAGTAAGTACAATAGGAATATGAATAGGTGACGCAAAAACCCGTGCGTCACATAATGGCAAATGAAAACGTGTACGACGTAACCAAATACAAAAATAATCGCATCCATTAGCATTATACATATACGTACAGTCATATGTATACATATAACATACATATACATATAATACATATAACGTGTGTATGTTCTATACACTATGCACATGCAAATAATACCCTTTGTGGGTAAATCAGGAAATGGATTAATGTCCCTGAGTATGTTATGTATCCAAGGCCAAACACGACAATCAGATGTGAGCAACGAATTAGGACGGGCGAACAGAAGCAACCGATGAACACAAACGTCGTAGGATTACGTCTCTTTATAGAAGGCAATTGTGTGGATGCAGCCTGTGCCCGGATAAGTGAAGTAGAGAGCGCGTCATGCGCAGTGCGCAGTTGAGCCAAAGGGTGCAGTTAAACTTAGCCTTGGCTTAAGGCAGCGATACACAACATTTATATCTTCAAGGAATCCCTGAAACAATTTTCCAGAGCCTAGGGAACCTTTATCTACATGCGCCCTCTCTCTCTCTGTATATATATATATATATATATATATATATATATATATATATATATATATATATATATATATATATATATATATCTACATATATATACATATATATATATATATATATATATATATATATATATATATATGTAAATTACTATCATTCCTGTATGTATCGATATATATCATATATATATCATATAATTATATATATATATATATAAATTTACTATCAATCCCTGAATATATTATATCTAGATATATAAATTACTATCATTCCAGTTATATATATATAGAGATATATAATATAAAGATATAATATCTATTATATAATAAGAAATATACATAGTAATAATATATAAATATAATATATATAAATAAATATATATATTGTAAATTATATCATCCGGTATGGATATAGATATATATATAAAATATATATATATATATATATTATAAATACTATCATTCCTTGTATATATATATATATATAGAAAATTACTATCCATTCCCTGATATATATATATATATATATATATATATATATATATATATATATAAATTACTTGATATAAACCATATATCTACACTGCTATTCGAGCTGTGTAAATTCAGGTCAGCGTTATTTGCAATACATATTTATTTCAAGACTTTTTGCGGAACCCCTGATGATGGAATGAGGAACCCCCTCAGAGTTCTTAGGAACCCCGGTTAGGAATCGCTGGCCTAATGGTAGCAAACCC
>NC_087206.1:23812286-23879786 GCF_015104395.2 Macrobrachium nipponense
TCCCATCCTTCCTGGGTCACCAATAGAGGATTACTGTCCCACCGGCATATGCTTCGCATATACACTCTTGTAAGACATCTTATGTCCATATTTTACCAGTGACCAAGAGCACAGAAGGAAGTACTCGAAATATATTGTTGGAACGTTCAAATAGTGTTTTATGGGCCTTTTATCTTCATATTATACTGTTGTATTACAGTAAAACAAGAAACATTCATATATATATATATATATATATATATATATATATATATATATATATATATATGAGAGAGAGAGAGAGAGAGAGAGAGAGAGAGAGAGAGAGAGGTCAGCTAAGTAAAATTGACAACACAGATATAGAGCCATTCCTAATGCGTGTTACATTTAATAAGCCTAAGATATAAGAAGAAATAAGTAAAAATGACGCAACAGATTTTTCTTAGCAACTGTGGAGGGAAAACCAAGATGGCAGACTGACACAAAAGTGGAATCGCGAGACGAGTCGATATCAATAAGGTTACAACGCGGATGAGTGTATGGGTGAATGTTTTCTACTTCAAATGAGTCTGTGGCTGATTTGTATTCCTTTGAAATAAGTCTAGGGCTGAATTTTTTTCTTAAAATGACTTCCCTTTTAAAATGGGAATTGCTTCATTTATATGACAGAGATTTTGATACAACTCAGTCAAAGAAAGATATAGTGGGATTAACGTAAATACACGGACGCGTAAAAACTACACAAATATGGAAAAGCTGCTGAAATGGAAGATGCATGCGACACTTAAAGAGAGGTCTAGTCTAACATTTATTTATTAGTTTATTTTGTGCGTTTATTTACATACTTGACGCGGAGTTGCACTTTTGAGAATCAGCCCAATATAATTGGTAGCCTAAAGCAACTTTCTCCCGACTATTCCAAGGCATCATTTCACTGAGTAGGTACATAATGTATAAGGCAATGAAAACAAATCAAAATGTATACATAAGTATAAAAAATAAACAGTAGACAATAACCAATAACAGTGTGGAACACCCACGAAGAGAGTCGTGAGTTACTACATTCTTCCGGTTACAATACAGCGTTTCCGAAAGTCGGTTAACGAACGGAAAAGGAAAGAGACGACGTTCTCTTGCTCTTTAAAAGGCTCTGGCCTTAATAACTCAGGTCTCAGGTTTTGGATGTTCTTATAGGATGTTTGTGTTTTGCTTCTCTCCATTTTTTGCGGCTTTTGTCATGTTTGCACGGCTACTCGCTCGAGTGTTGTATTTATATATGTATATACGTATGAGAGAGAGAGAGAGAGAGAGAGAGAGAGAGAGAGAGAGAGAGAGAGAGAGAAGACCCCATGATGTAAATTGCGAAAGCAATTAGTGCACTGTGTAGCTTAAACTTCAGACTTGGTTACCGTGGAATGTGTGAAGTAAAGCACATGGTCTCTCTCTCTCTCTCTTTCTCCCTCTCTCCCTTTCTGTATATATAATATTATATTATAAAGTGACGTTGTGCGGCTATTTGGTGATATATATAATGTATATATATATATTGATATAATGCATTACATATTTAACCCAGGAAAAATCTAAAGAAAACAGATGGCGAAAAGATTAATGATTAATGAGGTTGGATCTTTCAGATATTCAAGAATAGATATCCCGTACAAGTTCTCTTAAGTTGGAATTCAGTGACAGACTGAAAAAGACAACTCAAACATTGAGTAAACCGAATGATATTTGGATATCAAACAGACTGAAATTACACGCAAAAGAAAGATTGTACAAAAATATGTAGTATTATCTGTATTGTTATACGGACATTGGTCAAGGTATGACAATGAAACTACAGCCAAAAGATTTGATCGATTTGAGAGTAAAGTTGTAGGAAAAATATTAGTAGTCATGGCCTGGTAAAGTTAGAAGTAATACGTAATGGAAATAAAGAAAATTCCGAGTGTAGATGAAATAACGATGGAAAGTGGGGGAGATGGATATTCATAAATTATGGGAAAGCCAAAATCAATAGAAAACTATTAAGTTAAAGGAAATTTAACCCAATGCCTGAATGCGTTCTAGTCGGCAGGGAAGCCCATAGCGCATCAAAAGAAATTGGTCCATGCATTGATTAGATCAAACCAGAGGTAATCTTGCATTGGTTCACCTTCACAAACATTATGAAATGTATATCATGTAGTTTATTGTATTTCCCTTCATCCTGGTCTTTCGACTAAGATTTATGAAGATGTAAGCTAAAAAAAACACAAAAAAAATATTTGTACGATAAGATAGATAGAGTGCGCGCTGGATGATAAGAGGTGTAAGCGATGAAGCCTTTCTGTATATGTGCATAGAGTGGCTAATGCTGTGGTAACAATCTACACTTGAGGTTCATCTACGATCCCACGGTTGGAGTATATATGTGGGAGATATCAGTGCGTTTTCTGTACTCTCGAATCTAGTATTTCAGCGTTTTTGTTTTAACAATAGACGGTCCCAGCAGGCAGAACAACAATAATAGCTACTATACTAAAAATAGATTGCTTAATGCAGCATTACAAAATTAACATGAATATATGTGAGAACAATAAAAATAAAATAGATAAATGCACCTTTCCGTAAAGCTGTTCCCTCCCCCCCCCCCCTTCCCCCCCCCCCCCCACAAAAAAAGAAAAAAAAATGCGCCTAAAACAAATGAATATTATGTCGGTTAATAAGCAAATAATTTGTGCTTATTCTTGAACGCATTCCATCTGCATAGCTGTGGGTAGCCGGGAAGCTCGCGAGAACAACTATAATGAGTCAAGGAGACTTGGTTGAGCGAAAGCCAATGAAATATTCACGAATGTAAACAAAACGAATCTATTAAAACATGTGTCAGAACACATCGGCCATGTCCAGCAAAGTACGTTTGTTAATGGGCGGAATCAAAGCAGGTTTCGTTCGAGAGAAAACGCAGCAGGACTAAAACAGTTATGTGAACTTCGATTATAAAGGTCTGGCGAAAGAGGCAGAGGCTCCAATGAGCGAGCGAAAGAAAGAAAGAGAATGGTAGGTTCTTTTAACCCTGACTCTCTCTCCGTAGAAGTTGGCTTGGCTCTGCTCGGCCGAGTCAGTCTGCCGAGGCCCTGCCATCCTGTCAGTATTGCAAGTGGAGTGGCGGGAAGAGGTTGTCTGATTCAGTGTTCCCACGCGTGTACAACGTATTTCATCATCAAATCTCTTTATTCAATAGTTTCTTTATTTCGTTCACAAACCTAGCACATACATCATAAACAAATAACTGCGGATTACGCATTTTCTTTGGCTAAACATGAACTGGTTAAATAATTCGGGAAAAAAGGTTTTTGATTATCTATAAACGTGCTTGTGAAAGCTCACTCGAAAATGTGCGATACGGACGGAGGCTTGCTCTTAAACGGCTCCCCTCTTCCATTGCCGGTGTGATTCCAACTAAAATTAAAACAAGGACGCACGCTCCCGAGGAATAGATGCAGATTGACCTGGCCCCACCCATCTCGACAATATGAAGAATGAAAATGTCCTCAAAACACCACAGTTGCTGACACGGTCTAAAAAAAGGTAACTGATGATGATTCGTCGTTTTCTTCACTTTTCAAGTAGATCTTGGCCTATCTCTGACGTGTTTATCGTCATTTAGCCTTCTTTTATCTTCGAGACTTGTTAATAATCATAAGAACAGTAATTGATAAAAATAATTTAATTTATACTATTATTAAACGAAGATTAACTTAGCCGTTTACAATGCGGGAAGCTTGGGATACCACCCTGTCTGATTGGGTTAAATTCGGAGCTACATTGAGGGAGAGAGAGAGAGAGAGAGAGAGAGATGCCGGTTAGTCATGGCCTGTGTAGGAGAGAATTAGTATCACGTGGTTTATGACGGCAAGGAATGCAACATTTGTTCTAGACCATGGGTGTGAGAATAGTCAAATACATTTACTATTACGTATTATGAAATTAACTATTGTTTCTTTCAATATGCAGTGGTGTATTATTATTAAGCGTATTAGGTACTAGCGTAGCAGCAGTAATGTTGTTAATGACCACTGCTAACAAGTCCGAGAATGCAGTTCAGGAAATATGACATAGAGCGTGAATCTTTTTTTAATCGCTATTGTAGGAACTATTTGCGTCACCTAAAGATCAATAGGAATAGTTTTATCTTGGGATTGCAAGCCGTGTAAAAACTACGGGTCTTATTCGCGTCTTCCATTTGCCCTTGAGATTTGTAGGACTAGTATTAGTATATACCTGTTTAGTATTAGTATTTACCTGTTTAATACCATTGTTATCATTAACATATTATACCATAGGTCTATAACATGGGTCTCAGAAGTAGTCGATTCGAAGGGAGCTATGGGGTCGATATATCTCCAAGGGTCGAAAGGGATATAAACGCCATGGAGGTCGACTGGGACTTCGGGAATTGATAACAAAAGAAATTAAAACGTTTGAAGCATATATTTTTTTATTTAAATAATGCCTCATTTGTCATTTTATTCTATATTCAATTTACTGAAGCATTAAGATAATATTTTGAGCACTTTGTCATTAGTTGTAATTAAAACACAATGCATCTTTGTAACACCAATTCCCCAAGGCTGAATATTGATATTCATTCAGCATAATCACTTTATGAAATGCTATTTTAAATAAATAGAGTATCGTTACACAGCAGGAGTAAATCTTATCGCGAAACAAAAATGAAAGAATGGGCAAAGGGATATTATTATACCTCTGAAAAATATAATAACTATGAGAATAGTTATGAGTACTCTATATATGCCTTTAGGGGCGATGAGAGATAAAGGAATCCATGAAAGGTCGTTGGGCTAAACCTTTGGATGGCCACGGCTAAGACCCTTTATTAGGTTCTATTTGTAGGAAATATCTTACCGATCCTGCGTCACACGAATTATGCTATGAGAGCTGAAGTTGCGTCATCTAAAAAGCATAGGAAATTTCAGCAAGCTACTCTTTGGTGCAAGGAAAAATAAAATGACATAATTATATATGTGTATATACATACATATATATATATATATATATAATTATATATAAATATACACACACACACACACACACATATATGTATATGTATATATATATATATATATATATATATATATATATATATATATAAATTGAGTGTAATTTATTTTTCCTTCCACCAAAGAGTAGCTTGATGTATCATATAAAAGCTATTTAGTGAATTCTTTATGGGATGTTTGGTGTGAGCATTAACGGTTTCATGACTTTAAAAGCCATGTGCAAGACGAACGTCAAAATGCTATTCTTAATGACGTCATAGGTCTAAACCTATTGATGCAAATACAGTGCTAAGCTGTATCAAGATGCCAGACTAAAACTCCTTGTGCAACAGCTGACTTAACAAACAATCTTGATTGATGTCAAAAGGCTTTGTTAGCTGAAATCAAATTGTTACAAGAAGTAACAGAGAAAAACAGCTAGATGCCACCGCACTATGTTTAATGACTTCGTAAAGATAAGAGTGTGATCACAAATGGTTATGCTGTTTAACTCTGAAGAAGAAAAACCGTATAACATTACTTAAGACTAAAGTGTTAGTGACATCAAAATGTCATTATTACTGCTTTGAACCTAATCAACTATTTATACTGACGTGAGAAGCTGTGTTTAGTGCCTTCAAAAAGAGATTATATGTTATTGACAAATCTTACGTTAAGAAATATCCAAAATCTACATTCAATGACATTTTAAGTTATAAGGATGGCATTCAATGCCATCCTTATAACTTTAAGGACATTAAAATGCCAAGTTCAGCCACTTAGAAAAATCCAAGTTTAGTAAAATAAATCATTCTGGTGATGTCATAAAAGAATGTTTAGCTGTATTAAAAAGCGATGTTTGTAATAAAAAAAAAGTTTTATATGACACAAAATTGATACGACATAAAAAATGATGTTATTTAGCGTCAAAAGCTGTACTACTTGTGGCATTCAAATAATAGATGGTGGAGAAGAGTATCTTCATATATTCATCGCGATGAACCTTAACTATTATACTTTTAAGAAAATATCTTGTGAAAAAGTAATATGTAGAGTATACTATGCAGATATAATGCAAAATCACTATGATAATTAAAATTAAGGTCAATATGAGAAAATTGGAACTTTTATTAAATATGATTATACTATTAAGAAATCAATTTGAAAATATGTAATCTGTACAATTCACCATGATAATACAATGTAAAATCATTATTGTATTATGTTAATAGTTAGAAAAATTGTACCCTTACCCAATAAAATAGAATTGTGGATAAACCACACTTTACATTACTCTTACTAATACTGAACTTTCTAAACTAAACTATTCCCTACCACGGTTAGCACCCATCAACTATCAGTAAAAAAAAAAAAAAAAAAGAAAATTGTTTAGTGGCTTCATAAACATGAACTTATTGACATCAAAATGTGTTTGGTGACGCTCTGAATCCTTTATATATTTAAAATAACATCAAAATAAAATGACACCCATAGTTTTGCGTAGTGACATCCAATTGCTAAGCCAAGAAACATCCAAAAGTTTTTAGCAACATCAGAATGTTAGACTGACATGCAAAATGGTACACCAAGGGACTTCAATTTCCTGTGTTGCGTAACAACCAAGCTATTCTTAGGGTGTTCTTTAGCGACTTCTAAATTCGCGTAGCTTCATCATACTTTTATATGAAATGACATCTGAAGTTCGTCGGATGACATCAGATTGCTATATCAAGTGACACAGTAACTCATCTTGGGAGATTCATTCTTATAAAAAAGAATACTCGAAAATATCTACGGACTAGCGGACCGTAACGCGCGTCGTGACTGGGGCATTCTCCAATGCACTGAGAGAGAGAGAGAGAGAGAGAGAGAGAGAGAGAGAGAGAGAGAGAGAGAGAGAGAGAGAGAGAGAGAGAGAGAGACTGGCGTTAGACGAGCTGGTTTTTATGACTAACGGTATGGTACTACTTGGTTGTTCCACCGTTGTTTCACTTTCAGCTACCCAAACCGCTTAACTTTTGTTTTATTTGGTACTGACATTATTTTGAATAATACTAGTATTGACAAAAACAGCAAACGTTATTTCAAAATACACATTATAAAGGTCAGCAAAACGGATATTGATACAAGAACAGTGTAGACCCAACCTTATTACAGCGCAACGTTGTAGTAAAGTGAAGTACACTACCCAACCTACTATTACAACAGCTTCCACTATGATAAATTTTTTATTTTATTTCGATTAATGCCTGCTAACGTTCTATATTAATGTGTTTAATAATATCTTAATATGGAGTTACAGTCGTGCGTGTCCACACGTTTATATATGTTCCTCGTATGTTCAATCCATGACACCGATTCAGTAATAGTGTCGAAGTCGTTTTATTATTATTATTTTTTTTTTTGCAGTAGTAAATGTCATGAGAAGACTCTAGGTCTTTCGGGGAGAACTATAAAGAAGCTGCAAAATTTAAGAAACAAAAAAATGGGTCAAGCAGAGAGAGAGAGAGAGAGAGAGAGAGAGAGAGAGAGAGAGAGAGAGAGAGACTTGCCCCCGGCAGCAGAATCAGTAGTAAGCCTAGGGCACCAAGAAGAGTCAAGGTGGTTTCATTCAGATCTCGACCGCACAATCCAGCGGTTACTAGAGTAATAAAACTTTTCTCCAGCGTACTGGAAAATTGGTCACATGCACATACAGCACAGACTTATTTAATGAGGTATGTGCATGTAGGGCGTATGTCGCGCACAGTGTTGATTGGACTTTTAAAATTGCAGCGGCATAATTATATTGAAACAACTTACCACGCAACCCTGCAAGTAACTATTCTCTTTTAAAACCAGATTACACCTTTTTTTCTTTGCGATACTTCTTCCTATTTTAGTCTGGATTTCGAGAAACGCAAGCGTTGAGAAATACCGGGTTTTGCTCAGTCGCCAAAACCGGTTTCGGATGTGGAGCATTCTCTGGATAATTGCTATATACTTGATCTAAATCCGCTCTAGTTTCCTAAAATTATTTTTAACAGTTGTGATTTCAGTGTAATTGTTAGTATGTTGATGACAGGAAATTTTATGCATACATACATACATACATACATACATACATACATACATACATACATACATACATACGTGCACATATGAGAGGAAATAACAAATAGAGATGGCGATTTAAATGATGAAAAATTTTATACCTTTCGAAGCAAACTTTTTTCCTCATGTATACTAATGTCATGCACTGACCTCTCTCTCTCTCTTCTCTCTCTCTCTCTCTCTATCTCTCTCTCTCCTCTCTCTCTCTCTCTCACAAATGAATGAATGAACGAACGAACGAAGTGAGGAAACATTTCGTCTCTTCTCGGCCGCCCCAACACGCCAACATCCTTCATAAGATTCTTTCACTCGCCTATCTGTATCCAACGGAGGTAGGGGCTGTTCGTAGGTGTGGGTGAGGAGGAGGACAGTCCTTAATTAAAGCGCTGGTGGTGGTGCCTACTTAAGTAAGGTAGCTCAGTGACTCGCCTCTGCGAATTTTTAACTTGTTCCTCTTTCCGCCGTCTGGCCCCCTCCCCCCCACACCGCATCTTTTTAGGGGTGGTTTAGGAGGTAGGAGGGGGCCGTCGTCGGTCACACTAAGGCCTCATGGACTGGCAGAGGGACGCCTACAAGCGATCGTTTTTTACGGAAAAAAAAAAAAAAAAAACTTTCCCTCGGCGGGTAGAAAGGCATCGGCGGACGAGACGGTAGAGTTTAAGAGAAAACGTTGGCATACTTTGCGGAAGAATTTATTCCTTGGCTGGGAGGAGCGCACTGAAAGCATTGCCTTGTTGTTGTCGTAGCTACTGTTATTGTTTTTGTTGTTTATCCTTTAGACGTTGCCGCCGTTTAAGATTTAGTGACGGGAGAGGAAGAGGTGGTGGTGGTGGTAGTAGTAGTAGTAGTAGTACTAGCTCTTTAAAAGCGGGTGTCAGAAAAGTCTCAGTACTAGCCGTGGTCGTCTGTTTTATTATTAGTAGTAACAGTAGCACTAAGTTAGCCAAGGTTACGAGTTGTATTAACAATGGTGATCACTGGCTGACTGATACATCAGTATTCATATTGGTGGCATCTGTAGCGCAATAACGCTATTATCTCGGTTCTGAAATTCATTCACTTTTTCGTCAATTCACTTCGTCTTTGAGTCTTCGGCTTCGTAATTTAAATTGAAAATTGTTGCTTAATAATTCTGTGTAAATGAATGACTGAATTTCTTATAAAGATTTTTTTTCTCTAATTTTCTGATAATTCGGTTCTCATAATTATCAGAAAAAGTGGAGAAATTTTTTTATAAGATAAATTTGGTTAAGTCTGCCATTCTTTTCAATAAGACATGTAACTATCCGAGAAGGTCAGCGTCCTGCTAATTAATATTAATAATAATAATGTTTCAGCGTCAGACATATATAACCAGAGACAAATATAGTGACGATAAATAATTGTTATGACAATGCACCAAAAAATAGATACAACCGGCCAGACATTGCCATGTTTTCAAGTAATAGTGTGTGAGCGGAGAAGATAAGAGACGCCGAATAGAAACAAAGCAAATCTTGAAAATAGTTCTTCCACTTCATTTTTGTTCTTCCTCGAGGGCTTCCCACGCAAGACTTCCGGCTTTAAATGTTTTTGAAAGTGGGGCTTTTAACGACATTATGACTTTTATATTTGCAATATGTCGCACTGAAATGGCGACTGTTGCAACATATTCCACATTTGCACGTTTCTGGAGGAAATGTTCTTAAGGCGCCTGTTTGGCAATCAATTCCGTCGTTGCAGTGATATATATATATATATATATATATATATATATATATTATATATATATATATATAATGTATATACAAATATATACTATATAAATATGTTTGTATATATATAAACATATTGATACTTGTATACCTATACAAACATTTACGTGTTTATATACATTTGTATATGTTTGTATAAATAGAAACATATTTATATTCATATGTGTAAAAACATTATGATATATATATATATATTATATATATATATATACATTATATATACATAAATACACGTATATTCACACGTATATTAACCCACATATGTATACATATTACATCTATGCTATTACTCTAGTTTGTATTATATTTCTTTACCCTCCCAGTAGAAAACGGAATGTCCTTGGTGATAGTAAACAAGTTTTTATTTGTTTACTTGCCCAGGAAGCTGATGTTTCGCGTTACGTAAGTGGTTATTTTTTTCGCCAGTCGTAACGTAAGAGTCGCTATTTCGAAGGAAAAGTTTATTTATACGCTAGCCGTAACGGTACGCCGGTTGGCAATATTTACCTACGTTTTTATTTTTCCTAATCAGAAAGTAGGTTAGGGGTCTATATGTGCTTACCTGTGCATACCAATGTACTTCCAAAGTACATCCTAACTGTACCTGTAGAGCAACATTATACCTCACCAGGTAAGAGGGCTGTGTACCCCTTGGACCCGTCTTAGAATATAGAACATAGGGTTTAGACCAAAGGCCTAGCGCTGTGACCTATGAGATCATTCACCGATGAAATGAAAACATAGCAGAAAGGTTTGAAAGGCGTAACAGGAGGAAAACCTCTTTAGTGCACTATAAAACATCTGCTAGGAGAGGGTGGATAGGAATATGGAAGAAACAGACTATGAATGGAGGTACAGTAAAAAGAGTGAAAGGGGTTGCAGCTAGGAGCCGAAGTGACGCTGCAAGATCCTTAAGTAAAGCCTGCAGTGCACCGCGTGAAGTGTACTATGGACCCGTCTCAACTGTTGTGACTACTTTTAAAGTACCAAAAGCTTGTTACATATTATTCGCAAACATGATTTTAAATTTGCTTCCTCGGATATTTTTGCTGAAAAGTATATACGTTCCGTTTTCAAGTTCATTAAGATTGGGTGTTTTCGGTTTTAACCTTTGGGATCAAAGAATTAATCAATAAATTTTCCAGACGGGGTTCCCGTTGCAAAATACGCGCACTGCAATTCCACCATGACATTTGAAAACGTAAGTTAGGTTATTAAAGTATTGCAAACAATGGTGACCCCGCTTGGAGAATTACGTTAGTTTCCTCTCTCTCTCTCTCTCTCTCCCTCCTCTCTCTCTCGCTCCTCTTCTCTCTCTTCTTCTCTCTCTCTCTCTCTCTCTCTCTCTCATCTCTCTATATATATATATATATATATATATATATATATATATATATATATATATATATATATATATATACACACACACACTGACTAGGGGTTGGCTGATCTGCTGTAATCTGACATTCATGAAGGCGATGTTTTATCAGAATAAAACTGATTTAGGCAGAATTATTGTGCATGTAATGTTAAACAGACACTTTATTTTATTCTTGTAATTGTTAATGTAACAAAAGTTTTTTTTTTTTTTTTTTTTTTTTTTTTTTTTTTTTTTTTTTTTTTTTGTGGGGCAACTTTACGTTAACGTTACCATATCAAATATAAAGCCAGGGAGAAGGGGCGCTTTCTATTCTCACTTTATGCTGTGCGGTATAAATTAACCTTTAATTTCCACCAGGTGAAGAGAGAAAGGGACAAGGGAAGGAAAGTCATGTAGTACCTTCTGAGAAGCGTTTTCGTTTAGATTATGGAACGTGAGTACGAGTCGAGTCCACAAGGTAGCGTTCAGTGACATCACTGTTGCTGTGATCTGTACCTAAAACAGTGCCACCATGCTTCACCATAGGACACACCTAAGTAGTATTATAATGTTACACTTGCACGAGGTGTATACACCCATGCCTGTCGCAAGCTGACTTAGAAGGGTTTGGAGCGTAGGCTTAATATTCCTGCTTTGTGAAAACAACAGCCCCCTAGGAGGGTAGTGCCTTCAGTGGACCTCATGCGGTGCACTGTAGGCATTACTTAAAGTTCTTTGCAGCGTACCTTCGGCCCCTGGCTGCAACCACTTTCGTTCCTTTTCCTGTACCTCCTTTCATATTCTCTTCATCTTACTTTCCACCCTCTCCTAACACTTGATTCATAGTGCAACTGCGAAGTTTTCCTCCTATTACACCTTTCAAACCTTTTCCTGTCAATTTCCATTTCAGCGCAGAGTGACCTCACAGGTCCCAGTGCTTGGGCTTTGGCCTAAATTCTATATTCAATTGAAAACAACAGGAGCGTTTTTAACTTCCAACAAATCCTCGTATTCTAGCCTGGTGCATTTAACAGTCAGTGGTAATGAGGTCCAAAAGCCAGTTATGATGAATTAGGATGTATTCGTTGTTGAACAAAATAACTTCCATTACAGAAGTTCAGACTATAAAGATTAAGTTTGCAGTGTGTTCTAGAAGTATTACACATGCAATTGCTATGTAAAATTCAGAGACTGCAGACCAGCACCGAATGCAATTAGTATCATTACCGAAATACTCTGTTATTTACGTTTTCCATCACAAATAGTAGGAAGTGATTAATATCATAACCCAGGTGCTGTACATAATTCACGCATTCTTTTCGCAAACAACGGGAAGCTGCGTTTAAAAAAAAAATAACAAACGTCAGTAACAACTAATAGTGAACAAAGCAATAAAACAACAGATTTAGATCTAGACGGGGATCCCTCCCCGCCGCCCCTCACCCCCCATACGCACAAACAATAATCATTTGTTCTGTGAAACAGGAGGAAGTGTTCGATAAATTAGTGAAGCCATTTGTTCATTAGCTCTTATGTAATCCACCTAACATACAGACAGACCACAAAAAATAAATAAATACAAATAAATAAATAAATAAAATATATTACGAGTCTGCGAAGTCCAGATTCTTGAAGCACTTTCGTTAATAATCACACAGAAATGTAAATTTGGTTTTCACTATTTGTGCCTTCTCTCGACAAGCAGGAGGGTCATTAACTTGCCTACACAAACAGAATGAACAGTAACTTGCTTGCATGGACAGAAAGGTTACAAGCAGAAGGGCCATTAACCTGACTGCAAAGGCAGAAGGCCATTAACTTGCCTCCACAGACAGAAAGGCCATTAACTACTTGCCACAGACAGAGAGTCCATTAACTTGTCTCCACAAACAAAAGGGACATTGACTTAGGCTGCAAAGACAGGAGGCCACCAACTTTCCACCACATAACAGAAAGGCCATTAACTACCTGCCAGACAGAGAGGCCATTACCACGGACAGAAAGGCCATTAACTTAGTATCTTCAGACAGAAAGGCTATTAACTTGCTTCCAGAGAAAGAAAGCCATTAACAAGCCACCACAGAGAGAAGGGCCTTTAACTTCCACCACAGAGAGAAGGGCGATTAACTTGCTTCCTCAAACAGAATGTCATTAACTTCCCGCCCCAGACAGAAAGGTCATTAACATGCCACCACAGAGAGAAGGGCAATTAAGTTGCTGCCACTGACAGAAAGACCAATAACTTGACCCCAAAGACGGAGGCCATTAACTTTCTTCCACAGACGGAAAAGCCATTAACTTCTTGATGAAGCCTCTACGACTCAGTGGTTCCCAAACTTTTCCAGTACGTCCCCTCTCAGTAGTACCAAACCTACCATGACCCCCGACCTAAGCCTTAATTTAAACATTAAATTAAAGATTAATCACAGCAGAGAGAGCAATAACAACAAACAAAAATGCTTAGTCATGCTTATTAACAGGGACAGATTTAATAACGTATTTTCACTAACAAAAAATGCCTAAATATAAAAAAAACTTCCTCAAAATCTTTGATCCTCCATGAACCCCAGAAAAAGGCTCATGACCCCTTTGGGAACCCCTGCTCTACGTTAAGAGTGATGGCAAGTGAAAGGGAAAGAAAAGCCCTCCAAGACGGTGTAAATGGTTGTCAAAATAGCTGGAAGCAAGAACAGACATCGGAAACAAAAACAAGATTTAAGCATTTATTCAGATATAAAAAAAAACTATTTGTGAATATTAAGTCAGTTGATTCAAGGGTCATGACATAGGTACCTTGAATTTCAAAGACTTCGTCACACGAACATAAAAAAAAGTCTTAATGCTTCCGACTCGTAAAAAAAAAAAAAAAAAGAAAAAAAAAGAAGAAGAAAGTCTAAATGCTTCCGACTCGTTTACAAGACCGAGTGGGTTCGTTCCCTGCGCTTGTTTTCTTGCCTAGTAAGGCATTCCAGGACCTCCCAATCCGATCGACTTTTCGTAAACATTGCTGTGGACCCTGGTGCCAAGACGTGTTATCCTTCTCTCGACAGTCGAGGAAAGGATTGCTTTGAAAGCCACAACCAGGAGCGTTGCTTGTGATTTCACAACCAGCGGCGTCGAAACATGCTACAAATAATGTCGTTACTTATCGAGGCTTTGGTTTCTCATGATTATATATGTGTGTGGGGGGGTGGGCGTAATTGTGTATATATATATATATATATATTAATTTATATATATAGATATTTAATATATATATATTAAATTCTATTATAAATAATTATATTATTATAGTATGATATAAAATATATATATTATAATATAAATATATCATATATATATTATTATATATATAGATATTATATATATATATGGTGTGTGTGAAATTCGAAATTTGGAAAGTATATAGATTTTCGTTTAGCAACAAAACGATAATAACAATCATCATCAAGAGTCGTCACTTTAATATATTCAGTCATAAAATGTCACGTTTCGCTTAAACAATGCGTTGCGTATGACACGTTATTGTACATTTACTCATTAATGAATATGAATAGGTTTCGATCCGAGCCTCTAAATAGATCACCTTCAGCAAATGAGTTGCTAATTTGTACTGTAAATTCTCAGGAAATTGTTTTATGCGCTTAATTTCGAATTTCTCCTCGGGTGATTTTATGACTTATTAAATTTCTTTTCTGCCGCTTTTTATTAGGTTACGTTGAACATCAACACTGGTCTCCAACTAGTTTTTAAGACCATTAAATAAAATTGGGATTTTTGGTGAATTCTATTGCTTTTAATTAATAGATTTTCTTATATTTCTTGCATCTAAATCTATATATTGTATATATAATATATATATATATAAATATATAATATATATATATATATAATATATATATATATATATATATATATATATATATATATATATAATGGATTTAGTGCTCTGTGCCGATTCTACTCATTACAATTTAGAAAGTTTTGAGAGAGAATTGCCTGTCTTTCATTTATCATCGGAATTATTTTGCGTTTCCTTGATGGCAAGAAAGAGATTTTAGGTTCCTTTGATAAAAAAAAAAAATCCTTCAACTTATATCGCGAGATACAGCATAACTGGAAACATGTTAAAAGTGGGGTTTGGGTTTGGGGGGGGAGGGGTCGTTTATACGATCATATTGCAAACTATATTGCTGCTAATGATTATGTCAGGATCATCATCATGACTACTAATACCAATAATATTACTTATATTACTGATGCTATTCCTATTCTTTTATCATCATTATCACTGCTACGGCTAATACTAATAATACTTCTTACAATGTTGAGGCTAATCTTTTTCCTAATGCTGTAACTACCACATACATTATTATTATTATTATTATTATTATTATTATTATTATTATTATTATTATTACTGACAATTGTGAAACATTTCCTTTTGATGTCGGTAAAAGTAAATGTCAATTAACACGAGGAAAATAGAGGTTGATTTGATTAAGAATTTCTATCGTCATTAAACTTCCGCTGCAATGTTGAAAGTGCTTTGCCGGAATCATCAGAAACACAATTGAATGTTTGGGTAATTCATCTGACGATGCTTTTGAAAATTAGCCTCATTTGGAATAAACTACTCTTAATTTGATCAATTTGTCAAATTAACGTTTCAGATCATTTTTCTGTATTTTTATTTTCTCGGTGAAAGTCGGCTGTTACTTTTGATCATTTTTTTTTCTTCTATTCAAAGAAGGTTGCCTTAAAGGAAGCACTTTTTTTATCTTGATTTTTCTTTAGCTTTCCAAAGGTGGAGAAAGCCACAGGTTTTCTTGATTTCCTCAATTTTTCTCATGTTTTTTATGGCGGGGGTGAGGGGGCGGTGACACCCAGGGGCCGGCTGTGGCCCTTCCAAAAACGGCATCATTGAGATAAAGCAAGCGACCGGACGACGACAACTTGTCGCTTCAACGACAACAGTGAAGTTTCTCTGAGCAAGTCGCTTCATTTAACAAAACCTGATCGCCCGCTTTCTACAAGACTTGAGACATACCAAAAAATACATAATCACGGGTCTCGGATGTCTTTAAAACGAGAGAAGTGCAACGTAGTAGAATGAATAGGCTTCGCAAACCAAGATTTTTATAATTGAGAAAATCAATACTTTTTTTTAATGAATTTTTGGCGAACGTGAGATCATGGCGAGAACAGTAATTACCACGCATATAAAAGAGAGTAAGACTGGGATTGACCCTTAGATTTTAGATGAAATAAAAGTACCGAGATATTGAGTGAGATTATAAGGTATATTGTAAAAGAGTCAAGCTTTAAGCAAACTTGAATTCGTATGTCAAAACATGTCAGGCAAATACGTACACAACACACACAACGTCAGGCCACAGATGTAGCCATCAAATGACTGCATGTGGCACCCGTGAGTCAGGATAGGCTACCCTTGCACTGCTCCTTCTGAAGACTTTGGGTACAAATAAGAAAGAGGAAAGCAAACTTTGAAAAATTTCGTTAAAGGGAACTAGCATTCTTAAGAAAGAAAGGGAGTCAAAATAAATGCTATTGAATTTCCATTTTGTATTCCTATTTCGTCTTCAGAGACGAGGTTGCTAGACTCATGCCACTTTTGCTGGACTCCAGCAGACACTGGTATTCATTTACAATTTAGTGGTCCTACTTCTTGATCCAGTGACCTCACTGAATTTACACCGCCACTACTAACGGTGTTTTTCTATCTTCTTCTCCATAATTGGGGTCAACACTTTTGGAAAGTGAAGATGACTCAATATTTATCATTATTGGAAATTCTGCAAAGTGTGGAGTCTTAAATGTCTGGTCCACTGACTCTCGGAGACATTTTTCCACTGAAGTGGAAGAGATTTCAGTTGACTGATTGTCTGATCTGCTTTGAGCTTTCATTTGCCGTGACCTGGTGTTGAGACTTATTAAATTTTTTTGTTTTGTTTTATCCTCACTCTACGTTCGGTCATGACTTCCTCCTTCTACTGCCATGCTCTGTATTTCTTGCTTTATTCTCCTTTATTCGTTTCTGTTAAGTCTGGGCAAGTCCAGGACAGCGTTACTATAGTAGATTCACATCAACCGTGCAGCTGCTGTCTAGGCCAGTCCCTTACGACGCTCCTGATTGGCTGTTGATAAGCCAATCACAACGCTGGAGGAAAAAAAAAGGAGCGCCTCAGGAGCATGGTTGGTATGGTGTTTGCGTCCCACCTCGGTGGTCGCGGGTTTGATTCTCGGCCATTCCATTGAGGAGTGAGAGATGTGTATTTCTGGTGATAGAAGTTCACTCTCGACGTGGTTCGGAAGTCACGTAAAGCCGTTGGTCCCGTTGCTGAATAACCACTGGTTCCATGCAACGTATAAACACCATACAAACAAACAAAAAACAAGGCTGGAAACTCTGTCTTTCGAGAGAGCTCACATAGGCAGGATGTATGTTCCACCTCTCCTGATGGATACTTTTGAAAGACATATCCTTCAGGAGAAGTGGAACATACATGCTGCCTATGTGAACTCTCGAGAGAGACAGACTTTCCAGCCCTGTGATTGGCTTATCAACAGCCAATCAGGAGCGTCGTAAGGGACTGACCTAGACATTAGATGCACGGGTGATGTGAATCTACTATGGTGCCACCGAGATCTACTTTAAGAGGATATGGAAGTTATATTTTTTGTTGGTCTCTTTGTGTTTCTCTTTTCCATAAAATGTCAGCAAGTCTGATTCTCACTCAGGACCCTCAGATCCTTTTTGAAGTTTTTATTTATTTTTTTTACTGATTTTCTCTACTGGACCAGGGACTGATTTTATCATTTTTACGTAGGTCTAGATATGAGGACTTGCAAATTATGTTCATGGCACTGTTGAACCAATACGATCATTTCTAGCTGTGTTCAGCATAAGAAAAGCCGATGTAAAAATTTGTTTTCGCTGCATAAAAAATTAATGCGTATATATAATATATATATATATATATATATATATATATTATATATATATATATATATATATATATATGTGTGTGTGTGTGTGTATATGTAATATATATAGATATATATATAATATATATATATATATAACTATATATATATATATATATATATATATAATATCCAATGTAGCACGAAGGAACACGTACTTGAGAATATCCTGAAATCCACGGTAGAAAGGTAAGTGAATCAGGGACTTGGCCACAATTACTTTTCGTAGTTTATTCTGCATTTTCAAATTCAATATATCACGAAAGTACTTGTTCCAAGTCCCGTTCACTACCTATCTACCGTGGATACACACACACACACACACACACACACACACACACACACACACACACACATATATATATATATATATATATATATATATATATATATATATATATATATATATATATATTCATCGAACTGTGTAAAGCACCAATCTTTCCCGTCTAGTTAAAGGTGCCAGTCAGCAAAGGTTAAGTATCGAGCAATTTACTACGGCCAAGGCCTATGACTACGGCCAACACCAGAAAAAGACCGCGAACGAAGTGTGTGTAAAGATCAGAGTTGAAAAGCAGTTAAAGGGCCCGGTAGACTCTCTAGGGAGCTCTGCGAGCGAAGTTCAAGCTGGTGTGAGGCTCATCCTAGTCGAAAACGAACGTTTGTTCAGTAGAGTAAAGACCCAATCAAATGAGGAAAGCGACAAAGATAGTCTCATTCACTGACGTAAAGAGTCAGTTGGTATATATACAAAGTAAAGAAGTATACAGTGCTTTTGTAAATTGACTGGGTATGAATGGCTTACTGCCTGAAGTATTAAGTGATCCTAGACCTATACGGCGTGGTGCTTTCTGAGTAGTGTTCGGGGACATCAAACGTGCTTAGGAATTTGTAGAGACAAAAACCCACTATACAATAGCAATTAGGAACAATGCCAATATACAGCAACAAAAGGAGCTTAGGAAAATAGGACAATAGTCATTCCTGAAGGAGAATGCGGAATTCTATCATCAACGGAAATACGATGTGCCGTAATTACGGAGACAATAACGAACAGTGTCGCAATAAACGTTATAAGTTCTGAACTTCCTTTTTAAACATTTTTAAAATCTAACGTCAGCGTAAGATGAAGGGAAGCAGCCTCTTATAATAAAAACTATTAACGTTCTTGTAATGCTAACATGTCCTTGGCAAGAGTAAATCAGAAAAGAATATTTTAATGTAATAATAACAGCTGTTGCGAGATGTTTATCTCAGCGCAACCTCGTTTACATTAACAACGATCAGCTCTATGAGTTATTTGCGTAGTCAGCTAAATATCAGCCTACATATTCTCATCTTCTGTTTAGAGCCTCTCTCTCTGTTTAGACTACGAGGATCGCCCTTATGTTTTCCTTTTAGCTAGGTTAAGCAAGTGTCGTTATACCTCACTTCTTCTAAAGAGATAGTTCGAATGCGTCAGGAAACAGAGAGGGAAGCAAAGAATTCCACGTACCTTGAGGTTGAGCTTCACTCTTCATCCTTTTCCACATTTTTGTCTTGAATTCCTCCCAACTGGTAGATAGGACCCTGCATTTCCCCGTTCTGTCGGCCACCTACGTGAAAGAATAGCAGTGTTATTAAGTGGGAATATTAAGACTGCTGCTGTTACACTTATTACAGCATAAGAGAAAGACTCAATGAAACACACACCAACGAGAAGCAAAATACGGTGCTTATGGCAAGTCTGTATATATATATATATATATATATATATATATATATATATATATGTATATATATTGTGCGTGTGCGCGCGCGTTTGTTTGCATCTGTCTAATAACCTACGTATATATGGTACATGTGTGTGTGTTTATCTGTTTATACATAGGTATATATATATATATACGTTATATATGATATATATAATATATATATATATATATATATATACATATTATATATATATGTGTGTGTGTGTGTTTTAGTCTATTTCGCCGTACCCGTCGTCCGTAGTTTAATTGCATAGTCAAGGAGGAACACATGCGCTGAAATTATGGAAATATTGGTTTACTGCTATCAGTTTCTCGGTTTGCGAAAACAGATGAAACATTTTCGTTCTTAGCTAAAACAGTCAACTTGAGGTAAGCGAGAAAGCCCGACATTTTACCGTGAAAAACTGTGCAAAATATACACAGTATTCCACATTTAAATGAGAAATACAAACATCTTGAAGTCTAAACTTCTACACAGAATAAGTAACTTAAACTTTTACACAAGATAAGTAACTTACTATTTGGATAGATTGATTAATAAGGGTTTAAATATCAAATGTATTGAACCATATTGGTTTGAAATTCCTTACGGAGGGGGATTGTATAGCGCTGGGGAGGGTTACTTTCACTTTCAAGAGACCCAACCAAATATGGGCGGACAAAGACTTACAAAGGTTTCAGTTTATTTTTCTCGGTTTCGTTGCTAGTTAACAGAGTTGTGGAAACTTCAAGGACTTTAGAGAGAGAGAGAGAGAGAGAGAGAGAGATTAATTTCCTTTTCATATTCGAATCAACTTCCGTCGGATGCAAAACGCTGCGTGAAAGAAGGTTAATTGTGACAATGTCACCAGATGTTCCGCACCGCAAGAGGTTAATTACTAGTTCTCGCATTGCTTGCCGTGGCGTGACTGAGTTGGTACCCACAAGAAAAAAGACGACGACAAGAACGTGCTCTGTCATTGTCGGGGAATGATCATTTGCGACTTGAGATTCGTTGGGGGTTCAGCATCCTAGGTCCAAATGCTGTTGTGTGGGATTTGTTCCGGCATCTGTTAGGCTTAGGTTTACTTGGCTTTTTGTAATTTTTGTAAAACAGTAAGTAATTGCTCAGTTTTGAGAAAAGTCACATGATTATTACTAAATCTGTGAGTGTGTGTGTCTTCGTGGTGTGGTTTCAGTGCATCTAAAAAAAAATAAAAATAAATAAATATGGGTGACCCATGTTCGATTCCGGACGAGGAGGGACAAAAGGACGTGGCCGTTTAGATCCAGTATGTCTGACGAGCTAAACAGTGAATTAGGTAGTACCCTATTGCCTGCTACTTGGCTTGTTATCTCGCGTCACCTACTCCTCTAAACGACCGAGTCTCTTTAAAGCAACATTAGAGCAAGGACAAAGCCTCGAGCTCTTACCCAAATGATGTCGACTGGATTGACAATAATTTAGAAAAAAATTATGGCTGGACAAGTTCCGAGATGTTAACCAGTAGACAACTATGACACGTCTTATCAACTAGCAGGTAACTTGAGAAGTTTTGTAAAACTCTAGCGCAGAGGCAAACTTTAGAAATCTTGTAAAACTCCGAGCGCAGAACAAGTCGGTTAATTACGATCTGCGTACGTAAAATAAAGTTCAATATACAACTCAAGTTCAGTATATAACTCAGTAGGGAATCCACTCGCATAGAAAAAGATTAGTATTATTTGGAAAAATCCGAAGTTGAAATCCTGTTGAATATTAATGTCAAAATTTCCGTTTCAACAGGAAGCCAGAGGACTTTCAGTCCGGTACGAGTGTAGGACTTGCACAGCCATAGTTTAAAGTTGGTGTGGAAAAATCTTTTCTTTGGCATATAATTGTCTAATGGGCATCGACCCCACATACAAGTGGGAAAAGATGTTGGCTGATTGGATAGCGTCACTGACTGTCCTGATTTCGTCCCCGTCCACTTGGACGGTGGTTCGATCCCATGGGGGGACGAAATTATTATCAATTAAAAAATTCCCCTTCGGTACATATATGAAAATATATCATTTGGGAGGTAAAGTGAATTTAGATATTAAAGGACATTTGTAGCTTGAATTGATATATATATATATATATATATATATATATATATATATATATGAGAGAGAGAGAGAGAGAGAGAGTGTGTACAGATGGTTGTTTATAAGAACCTTTATCAATAGTAATGACCTATTTAATAATCTTACGTCGGGTATGACCTCTTTGCTCTGAATACAGTCTTGTCGGGCGATAGTGACTTGTCCCTTGTACTCTTAATGTGTGTTTGAAAAGAACATCCGACAGTCATCCATCTATTCGGGATGCTAAATCACTTTGAACAGTACACTCCTATACAGTGTCACAGTTTACGTTTCCTCCCATCTTTTATAAAGCATTATGCCGCTAGACTATTTTTTTTTTTATATAGTATTGGTGGCAAGCCTTCAGTAGCGCATGCGTGTTGGTGCTCATGACTTCACGAACGTGGACGACTTATAAATACTGAATAAAAAAAGCACTTATTCTATTCCATAAATAGGTTCCATTTGGAGACTAAGGAATAACGGTTTCTTGTATGTATGTATGTATATGTATATGTATGTGTATAGTATATGTATGTGTGAACTTTTTTAGGTAAAGGGGAGCAAAAGTTTTGAAAAAAATGCGATAAACTTTCAAACGCACCAGAATACAAGGTGTTTTTATTAACCAGAATTATTTTTAACAGCAATTTAATACGTAGAGAATATTAATTTAATCACCTTTTGCTTGTACATATAAGAAAGGAAAGTTGAACAAGAAACTATGCCTGTGTTAAAATATAGATGATTCTTAAGCTTTTGAGACTAAAGAAAACTTAATTGATCAAATGAATGCCTGCTAAATCTGTATTACTCATTCTCACAGAGAGAGAGAGAGAGAGAGAGAGAGAGAGAGAGAGAGAGAGAGAGAGAGAGAGAGAGAGAGCTGGCCATTTGCACAGTTCACTTTGAAATGTGTAAGTTTCTCAGTTCATCACATTCCGTAACTTTCCAAACAAACGGATCTTTTTCATCTCCGTACGCGTTCCGGTAAGGTGCTCGGGCAACTGGCGATATGAGAAACGAAAAAAAAAAAAAAAAAAAAAACGTTATAAAAATATAATGGTCAATCATAGCCTGGACCCACAAAATCCCGGTCATAACCTGCGTTGATCAAAGGGTTTGTTTTTCAATTGTGTTTTTCTGTTCTTTAGACGAAAGTGTTTGATCATATTGGCAGCCATCGCTTTGAAGGTAGATTTCTGGCTCTAATTCGGAGCGTATGTTAAACGCTGATTAAAACGCATTTAATTATCTTTCTTTTGACGTCATCGAATTTAGACCAAAAAGCAGACATTTATTATTATTAGTCATTCTTATTCAAAATGATTTACAGTAATAAACGGAATTTAATGCAAAAAAATAGACTTTCAAAAGAAGTGTTTTATGTAATCTTTTTTGATTAATTAGACCTAAGAACATATTTTATTTTGATTTGATCACAGCTTCAGAAAATGTAGAAAAATTTAATTTTCAAAAGTTCTGATTAAATCTAATTAATCCATTTAGATTAATTAGACCCATGAACATAATTTATTGTCATTTAATCAGAACGTTAGAAAATTATTTAATTTTCTGAAGCTTATGATTAATCCAATCAGTCCTTTTAGAGTAATTAGAACAATGGACATAATTTATCGTGATTTAAATCAGAACCTTAGAAAATTAAAAAGTCGAATGAAACAAAAATATAGGACCTGTAAGTAAAACACTTAATCTGGAACACTTTGAAAAGAGGAATTTAATGCCATTTAATTTGACTTTAACGCTGGATATGGAATGCATTCCACGATATGGGATCTGTGCTCAAATAAATAAATAAAAAACGCCTAAGTTGAGTTTCTTGCTTTCACAAAGAGATTATTTTAGACGCAGAATTGTTTTAGTGCGTAGTACAGGCGCCGTAGTTCTCAGAAACAGGGTTAGTAAGGATGGTAGCTATTGTAGCGGAAACGTTTTCTGTCACTTTGTTGAAATGCCTCCGTCCTTAAAACATGATACGAGGTTCGTACTTTTATCACTTGAACGTCAAAACGTCAGATATACTTTCATTAAAAGCAGGCATCAATTTTCTTAGATTCTGATGACATGAGGAGAGAGAGAGAGAGGAAATTACTTAGGGAAAAGTTACAAGGATTAGGATGTTTCAAAGACAGACTTGTTAGTCCATCCGAGGAGACATCGTGTGTTCACTTATCTGTAGGAGCAGGTTTTACTGTGCATTCACAGTGTCCTAATGATTTTGTCTCTCGCTTTCTTTTGAACTCTTCCACACTGTTGCTGAGAGAGAGAGAGAGAGAGAGGAAAATACTTAGGGAGGGAGCGAGAGAGATGGGTGTAATTAGTATCAAATGACTGAACACTTATAAATAATTCAACTGAATAACAATAGTATCGATTCGGGCGTGATGCTTTTATTGCCAAGTCGTTTTTATTTTTTTATTTCTACGATCAACTACACAATCGTGTTTGCCCTGAGACTACACAAAACACAAGAACTAAAATTGGTTCCCTTCATGCAACTACTGCCTCTCTATCTTTCTTTGTTTCTTTGATTCGTTCCTCTTCGTCATCAAATCAATCTATCTATCTATCGATCTATCATCTATTTATCTATTTATCTATCTATATGTATGTATATATTTCTATCTATCATCTGCATTTATATGCATGTGTGTGTCAACAAAGCACAATTGTAATGAGACTATACAAGTCAAGGACAATAACACTGGGCTATAAATAATAATTACTCGGTTATCCTTTGCAGCGTGAATCACCTCGAGAATTCTTGGATATATATATATATATATATATATATATATATATATATCTATATGATATATATATATATATATATTTGTGTGTGTGTGCGTGCGCGCTCGTGTCTATAGAGGGAAAGAGAAGTCATGTGTCCATAATGTATATAATCTGTAATTGTTTAATGCGGCCATTAAATGAACTGTTATATGCAGTGACTCATAGGTATCATGCAGCTCCGTTACTGTGCCTTGTCAAGAAGAATTTTGAAATGCATTTTTCCCAGAAATGACGTTGAATGCATATGAAAAGTAGCTTTCCATAAATGGGTAAAGCCGATTATTTTAAGGGTTACACTTTGAAGTGTCAGAGAGAGAGAGAGAGAGAGAGAGAGAGAGAGAGAGAGAGAGAGAGAGAGAGAGAGAGAGAGCAGATGGTTATCAAGACTATTAAATTCCTATCAGGTGAAGGCATCTCTGCAACCACGTCGCACGGAAATAGACCGCTAAAATCGGCTCTGGCAATAAGCAGCACTCTACACATTCCTAGAGAGAGAGAGAGAGAGAGAGAGAGAGAGAGAGAGAGAGAGAGAATGTTGGCTGAAAGGGAAAAAACCATTGGAGAGAGAGAGAGAGAGAGAGTAAAAGTTGAAGACGAATGGAGAAACAAGTTCGGGGAGGGAGTAAAAGCTAAATATATTTTAGGAAAGGAGTATAAATGAGAGAGAGAGAGAGAGAGAGAGAGAGAGAGAGAGAGAGAGAGAGAGAGAGAGAGAGAGAGAGAGAGAGTCGTGGAGAAAAAGAAACAAAGCCTTGAGGAGAAGAGTATTAGGGGCAAGAGACGGGGCAAATTAAATTCTAATGGGTAATTTTCCTTTAATGAGAATTCCTTTTAACAGACCGATCTAATGGCGTTCCGACTAGCGTTTTGTTCTTCTTCCTGGTACCGAGATGGTATGGATTAGCGCGGAACTACTTTGCTCCTTTGTCACAGGGCTACTCCAGGAAGGATGAATTAACTTTCGGAAATTGATTACTCTCTCTCTCTTTCTCTAGTTGTGCGTATTGACGTTTAATCATCATTATCGTCGCCTAGGACTTCTGTGAAATTCCGCTACTAATGTAAATTCCGTGCTTTTACATTCTCAAATCCCATATCAAAGGAGGCTCCATTTCTCCGTCGAATCCAGGTAAAAAAAAAAAAAAAAAAAAAAAGTCAGGAAAAAAATATAAAAAATTCACGGGAAAAAAGTCACAGTAATTTATGGTGGCCAGTAATAAAGTCACAGGAAAAAGTAACCTAACCTACCTAAACCTAACCCAAACTATCCTGACTTAACCTAACCTAACCCAACCTGCCCTAGCCTAGCGTAGCCTAGCATAGGTTGTGCCTTTTTTTTTTACTTGTGACGTTATTACCGGTCACCTCTTCATCTTCCCATCTACATTGGCTTATGGAACTTGAGTAATTCCCCTTATTGGCATTCTTCATGAAGCTTTATTCTCAGATCAACTAAACCTTTAAAGGTACAGTTTCATTGTCATACCAACCATGTCTGTATAGATACAAGTCGTACTAGACGAATTTATAATCGTTATTTAGTTTAGCGATATAATAAAATTAAAGTACGGTCAAGTAACCTGAAGCTGCATGAAATTGCAACAAAATTATTTTAGTTTCAAAGTACAAGAGTTGGATATAACTATTGTTTCCAGGAATAATTACTCAAATATTTGTACTATTGTTGGAACTGAACGACTATCAGATTTTATGATTTAGTACTAAGCAATCAATAAAATAGAACAAACCAGTAGGAATCTCTCATAAATAAAATATCACAATGTTGAAGTCTAGTACTAGTAAACGTGAGCGTGCTAAAATGGAACAAACAACCAGTGGGAATACCTCACTTGATACAACAGTAGCACGTATTCCCGATTATATTTACAAACAAATTCAACGCAAAAAGAATAGTAGTTTTTTTATGCCAGCTACCTAATAGACCTATAAAAGTCCCTATGATTATGTCAACAAAGCTATTTCCTCCCTATCCTTATGGGTAAAAGTTTAGATAATTTTTTAGCGTTCATATTAGTCATCTAGTGGTCTTAATCAATAACATGGCCCTCAAGTATAAAGTAACCTTGACAATATGCAGTGACTTTGCAGTCTAATAATGATAAAACATTATCTCACTCACTTTTTATCAGGGTTTGGAAGCTACGTTTATTTGGCAGTTATCGCACAGTAGGGTCTTCGCCGTCCATGTTTTTTCTCTTAAAGAGAACAGTATCTTCGAGGCCTATCTGTCATCGATTTATCGATAAAATGAAATGGGATCGCAGCAGCCCTGGGGCAGCGTGTGACACGAGCAAATTTCCTGGCATATTTGCTCAAAAATTTGTAACACGTATCTATATCAGTGGCAAAATTTAAGTCACGCTTATTCGTGATAGCCTGACATAACCTCGAGGAAAACAGTAAAATTGATTCTGTAGCCTGTACAAATGTACATAGAAATATTGACCAAGTAGTGCATCTCAAAAATGTCACCGATATACCTTCGCCATGATTATGAGCCGTTGATGTATCCGGTCGAATGACATCCGTCTTGAACATATCACATTTCAAAGAGGAATCTGCAGAAGTGTATGAAAGTCGCCAAAACATATCACCTCTGAGAAGCCTTACCGGTCTCTCTCTCTCTCCCTTCGTCTTGTATCGTGTGCTGTTCGGAAGGATAAAAGTCTTTCATGACGATGGTATCTCGAGTAGCACATAGGCTTCGGTAACAACGATACTGTTCTACTACGTAAGCTTCGATCGGTATCAGTTGCACAATAACGCTCCGTAAACATAAGCCGTTTGTAGTATAACGGATTCAAATTAGACTTCTAATACATTCATCCTCCTCTCTCTCTCTCTTTTATTCAGCGTAATCAAGTGTATGTGAGGTATGAACTTGAAGGTTTAACGTAATTCAGAAGTAACATAAGGAACAAGAATTAATGTTACAAACAAGAAGTCTTAAATGGGGGAATTACGGTCAGATAGGTCTTAATGGGAACAGGCTTATTCGGACCTTGGCTGATTCGGGCCAGGCTGATTCGGCCCATATACTGGCTCATTCGGACCTTTATCCAGGCTTATTCGGACCTTCATATGATTGGCCGATTTTAATGCAGTTTTACCTCCTGAACAAGAATTTTAAGTAATATTTATTCGGACGACTGTAATTAACCCCCAGGGGCTCGTATTAACACGGCGAAATACATTTGACGCCCCAATTCCTGGTGGCTTTCGTATTCGCGGGGACGAACGATACGGAATGCTTATATAGAAATACCCATTGCTATAATATAAAATTATTAGTATGGGTCCGAATCAGCCTAGCAAATGGTCCAGATCAGCCAAGATTAAGGTCCGAATCAGCCACGGTCCGAATCAGCCAAGGTCAGAATAAGCCTGCATCCGTCTTAATTAGAGGTTCAAAATGAAGACAAGAATGTCCGCTAATGCTAACGGATCTCAACCCTATAGATATGACGAAAGTATGAAAATAACATTGACAAGAACGACAATTCACTATTGTATATGAATCACAGAAATTTCGGTTTGTTAGTAGTCATAAGAACACTGTAAAGCAAAAGACCTTACTGCGCAGGATTACAACCTTATCGGCCTAATTATAGTCTCGAAGCTATGCATGCTTGATGACTGTGTCCTGCCACGCCCTAGACTCAGGATTGAGGGACGGAACAATAATGTTTAACATGAGGCTCAAACGGCACAATCGAACACGAATCGTGCATGTATCTAAAACAACTGACACGTCTCTATCTCGTAATCTGTATCAGTATAGCAGAAAAAAAAAAGAGAACACCAACAACGACTGACTTGGGCGGGAGGAAAAGGTACGAGAGGATATTGACTGAATGGTCGAGCATTTATATATCAACCATGATTCATGTTCTGGTTACAGTGCTCTGATTCTGTTTGGGTGTTGGTCTTGCATGTGTGGGTTCTGCTTCTCTTTTTCATCTTAGTTTTACAATTCTAAAATCAAATCGTCAATAAAAATGCAAATTATTATTATTAATAATAATATATTAGAACACGACTACTGAATCACGCTTGTGGTTTCCGTGTTTAATTAAAAGCCCCGCCCTGTGGGTGCGTGTGTTTGTTTGTGTACATATAACGTTCCAAATTTACAGGCCGTTAGCAAAGGATAATGACCTTTATAAAATGTATTATGCGATGAATACAAACAAGAGTATATTCAGCACCACTTCGCTTCAGTTTACATGGGTCTACTTTTGCAAGGCTTCTAACGATTGGTTTTTGGGGAAAATAGGCTTAGAAAGATGGGATGGAACACTTTTTCGTAAAATACACCGAAATACGAGAGACCTCAGCTTTTATCAGCTCTAGTGTTGAAACACTTTGTTGAAGAAAGTGTAAGACAATACAAGAAAAACGTTGGTTGTTATAGTAGAACTGAGATGACATTAGGCTGGAAATTATGCCCATCCCCCCTAACACAGCTCTCTCTCTCTCTCTCTCTCTCTCTCTCTCTCTCTCTCTCTCTCTCTCTCAAGTATTTCGTCAAGGATTGACGAAGAACTGTTCTGAATAACCAGGAAAAGCATTTACAATATGCATGGTGCATTTCATGCAGTCTGAACACTCGTCATGAAGTCACTTGATCACACGTACGTTTCATGCTAGAACACTCCATTGCGCGTTGATAATCTGATAAGACTGATTGATTGGTTCTTGTAAACTGTGCATTGTTAAAAAACCACAAGGCAAAAGTTGAAGAAACGCTTCGAAGAAGACTGGGTAATGAATACAAAATTTTCTCACCGCTGTCACGTAGGCTCCTTTTTGTTCATTCTTACTTAATATCATTTTGTCTTAATGGACTTGACTGCTTTTACACAATACTGACTGCATCTGTTCATGTTTATTACAGCTCGCAGTAATTTTACGAGGATTTTAAGAGTTCAAAACACAACTTTCTAATCATATGAAAGAAATATTATGAGCGAATAACGCATCTCTTATGTCAAGCTTGTTGCAGAATTTGGGTGCGGCTTTGCTCAGATTCACGATAAAAAAAAAAGGTAAAAATGTAGGCTATTTTGTGAAAATAAAATGTAAGGCTATTTGGTGCGAAGTTTGGATACATAATACAATAGATTGCTAGAAGACGTGTTTATGAGAGTACCTTTGTAAATGACTTCAAAATTGACTGAATTATAGAGTTATGTCAGGGAATAAGATCTGAAAGCAACCGGATTTCCCGAATGCAGTAATCTCGTATCCACATTTAATGGGTCTATGGGAACATAAACGAAAGGAAAGTGTACAAGAATTTTGAATAAGATGAAAATATACTCTAGGGAATGGTTATGACATTTCGAGGTAATTTGGTGATTTTTACCTTGCATAAAGGTGATTTTTACGGCCAGTCACTTATGGCAGGAAGTGTGAGGTAGATGTTACACTGTTTGATTTTGCATTTGGTGATATTCAGTTATTCATACGTAACAAAAAAAAACAACAAAAACAAGTTTCTTATGTGAGTACAAGGAAACGCAATTTTTCTCACTAAAATTAGAAGATTAATGAGGGTAGACTTAGTGTCAATGTTTATTTTTTATTAGTATTCATATGTTGTATTTTACGTTACAAACTCACCTGTAGACCAAAGGCTAACATATTTTTTTCACCCCAAGATACCTTTATGCAACATTAGATTTTTTAAATTCTCTCTCTCTTGCTCTAATCTTATAGTCGTCAGATAATGCCACTAACCAATCAGAGATGCGCGCATTATCCAAAAGTGCCATTTATGCAACGTTAACACGAAAAATTGATTTTCTCATTATATTTCCAAAACAAAGCGACCAGCCACACCGTGGAAGTGCTATCATATCAGATGAGTCACCTCTCATCTCAAAAAATGATGTCCACCCCCTTCCTTCCCTCACACCCCCTCCCCTGTCTAGAGCACTTCACTTTCTTTGATAACCTGACTGACAACAAATGTTTATACGGCCTAAGCTACACCTCTCTCTCTCTCTCTCTCTCTCTCTCTCTCTCTCTCTCTCTCTCCTTCTCGTCTCTCTCTCTCTCTCGTTGACCTAGATTTTGAACCCAATTTTTATTTTTTCCGACGGGTCGTGCGTTGTTTTCTGGCGTGGTCTCAGTTTTCTGTCCTGAAATAAAATCAATGTTCCGTGTAGATAACCACCTCCCCTTTCTTTTCTTTCATGTATGGTGGCGTGTTTGATTTTATTCGTCGTAGGCCAGTTTTTTGCACAAAGAATTGACAACTGACAACTGTAGACTTTGGGGAAGCGCTCCTCCCCACCCCTCTCTCTCTCTCTCTCTCTCTCTCTCTCTCTCTCTCTCTCTCTCTCTCTCTCCTGTTAGGCCGAATGCAGTCTGGTCTGTCCGCTTTAAGTTTTCCAGAAACTTGGCCAGCGATGAAAAATTAATTTCAGCACGAAAGGTGGGGCAGATATTTTGTATCATGTCTAAAAATTGTCATTTTGCTAGGTTGTGAACTGAATAAAAAAATCACGTTGTCTGCGTCGAAGCAAAAATTGCCTCTCACCACCACTCTTATCAGCGAGAATATTGATTAAGGGCACCAAGAGCGACCCGGTGTTGCCAGCTCGCGTCGCCACCCTCCTGGGAAATGAAGTTGCAGAAGCGCAACGGCATGTACCTTTGGATAAAATCGACAGTTAGTCATGCGCTGTGCTTTAAATTTCAAGTATGCTCAAGATTATGAACTGATTTTCAAGGAGGTTAAATCTTAATGGCCAGAACCTAAAAGAAAATATTCTCTTTGCAAGTTTTATTTATTTATTTATTTTTCTTATGAGGGGGAGGAGCCTGGTCACTAGAACGGAGTTGGGGTTGGGGCCGCTACTTTCTTAGTGCAGGTAAATTGGTAAATGCATATGTAATTAGTCTTACGAAAGGACGAAAGTAAACCAGATTTACTGCAAATAAAGAACTGACCTTAGGGAAGTCAAATAGGATTATGTTATTAGCTCAAAAATGGATTCAGTGCTCCGGCTTCTTTAATTAATGTAGGCCTAGTATGTGTAAAGAAGAGCTTACAAGACCAGCTTTGATCCATCAATTACTGACATTTTTCGTTGTCTTTATTTTTAGTAAAATGTGCGTCTAATAATGTTACTTTCTTTCTCCATACAACCAGGGTGACCGCATTTTGAAAATTGAAATAAGGGACACCTAAATTGGAGAGGTAGTCGAACAATATAGATGCACAGCTTACGTGAAGTTACGCAAGCAGTGATGCAGCGCGAAGTCCTTCCCAGCTGGGTCCAGATTGTCCAGGACCTACTTCATTGACTTTTCTTATGTTTTAAAGTGCGTTCATAGTAGATTTTGATACAAACAGCTGTTCATTACAAGTGTCAAAGCATTACAATATTGCAATCAAGCATGTTTTGCAGCTTTAAGGGATATTATAACTAAAGTGACTTGCCATAATATATTGAATAAATTGCAGACAATGAAATACTTATGATGAAAACCTTTCCATAATCCCTTTAAAATGATTTTCCTCGTTGTTGTTAGTATGTTATTTTTCATTTGTCATATTTTGCACTGGATCCAACTGCTTTCGGGAGATGGTGTTTGGTTTGAGCATATGTGAACTCAGAGCAGGACTGTGTGAATATTGCACTTTACCTGTAGCTCTGACTTGATCAGTTCTACAGCGCACAGGTTCCTACACCCATACCACCCTATCGTTGGCCCATCAGAGAAAACACTCGCTCCACTTGAACGTTTGAAGGGGGAATGCTCTATACAAATGACACCAGGGTGAAAAGGTTCTAAGATCGTTGCATTTAGTGAAAATTGTTCCGCTCCCTAACGACTGTTGCCAATTTTGGGCGGCCGCCTTTACCACGTACTTTGCAAAATTTCACAAGTATATCATTTTTTTTTTCAAATATTGAAAATACAGGACACGGGACAAATGTCATAAATATGGGACAATCCCATCAAATACGGGACGTCTGATGACCCTGCATACAACCGTTAGTTTATGTTAACCAGAATTAGTTTTGTGAAAAAATGGCCACAGCATTACGTCGGCTAAGGGGTAGAAAACACCTGTGCATTAGACCGCACCACCTTTAGTCCATTTTAATTGCATTTACTTGTGAGTTTGTATCATACTTTGAACATTAATTTCGAAATTAATGAAGACATGCGCACGAAAATATGAATTGAAAGTAGTAAACCGGGCATTTAAAGTTTAATTTCATGCTTAAAGGAAACAGAAAATTTTTAAGCGGCATCACTTTGCATTTGCTCAATACTCTCACAAACACACACATAGTTTGTATATTATTAATCTATTCTCTTATATGTATAATATATATATACTATTATATATATATCTGATAATATGTAATGTTCGTGTGTGCATGCTTGTGTGTGTGTGTGTATGGTAACACTGCGTCCAGGGCTTTAAAATAGTTACGCTATGTGTAAGTTTTAGGTAAATAAAAGGATATCTGGGTGTACATTTGCAACTGAAAAGTGTTTTAATAAATTACTGTATGCTAATTACACCGTTAATATTTGAAATAGGATATTATTATCATTGTTGAATGTAAGTATCTAAAGCCCGGGACGCAGTGTTACCATACGCAAACACCACAGGCGGATGGACAGATGAAAAAAACCGAGTATAAGTAACCTCATCCCCACGATGGTAGTCCTAAGACCTAGACTCAGTTTGTTTTCTAATATGTACTTACCCAAGTAACATACTGAATTTAATCCACTTCGTATATGGTTATCACTTGAAACGTTATCTTTCAGATGCAGTTGCTAGTCTTCCCTAGATAGGCCAGAGCACGGCAGCCTACATACCTTAGACTTAGCCTGTTTTCTACAACTGAAAATTCTGTATGCGTTTATCGATTTGGAATTTGACCCTAGAATATATTACAGTCTATGTTTACGGTTGACCATATTGCAATTTCCTGTCTGTTGATTAAACTGGCATTGCTGTCAGTTGGGGGAAGGCGTTAGACAGTTTTTTATTCCCCACATTCTTGCCCCGTAAACGAAGATACCGATATTTGCGTGCAAGATACAAAGATACCTTAGTCACACTCCATAACTAAGTCATGGTTTTTATTTGTCAGCGTGTTTCAATTTCGCGGTTAATTAAGAGTTAATTGAGTTTCTATTTTTTTCTAAATTATTTTGTGCCTATGTCATTTTTAACGTTCATATTTACTGATACTGTCCGTTAGTGCAGAGTTTGTCCTCCAAATAGGCATATCTGAATGTTTATTCAAAAGGCATGCCGATCACCTCAAGCTAACCTCCCAATTCCCAGTTTTAAAGATAAGCCCCTCTCCCAACCCCCCTCCCCCCCCCCCCCCCCCACCCCCCCCCACGACTCCATCCCTCCACCTAACCCTCGGTCTTTTAAAGAATCTGCTGGAACTTTTCCCCGCCCTGCTTTCTCGAAGCCTCAAAGGTATCCTTTATCCAGCAATATCGTCAATTGTTTGTTCCGCACGTACCGCCGTATTATATAAATCTTTCTCCTTTTTGTTGATATTCCTCCGTCATTATTGCCCCGTGTCTTTCACGACTTCCTTCGTTTATTTAGTTGATCAGAGGCAAACTACAATGAGGAGAATAAAGCATAAAACAAACAAATCTTTTCTCACTCGGCTCCCAGCTGCACCACCCACGACCTGTCTGGTTCCTCGCCTCGCGGACTCGGTAGCTTTCAAATTTCTTTGCTTAGTGTCGAGTACGATTTTTATTGTTCACAATGCATCACAACAAATCTGTTTAGTATCCATTTTCAAAGAGAGTAATGGTGGTCTCCTTCTCCCTAGTTTGTTTGTTTGTATGGTGTTTTTACGTTGCATGGAACCAGTGGCTATTCAGCAACGGGACCAACGGCTTTACGTGATTTCCGAACCACGTCAAGAGTGAACTTCTATCACCAGAAATGCACATCTATCACTACTCAATGGAATGGCCGAGAATCGAACCCGCGACCACCGAGGTGAGAAGCAAACACCAAACCAACCACGCCACTGAGGCGCTCCTTCTCCCTAGTGACTGGACTAGGACATACATTTTTAAACAGCCTTTACTTTGCCGAATGGACGCACTAATTTTCTTGTTTGATGTGAAAATACAACTTGATTATTTTAGGGTAGCGTGGTTTGCAAATTTGATAACGGCTCGCTTCTAATTTTGGCGCGAAATTCGCGACAACACTGTCACAGTGCTCTCCGTGCTTAGAATATATATAAGACAAAGGGGATGGGTTTATGAACATTGTTGCAGAAAGGTGATGAGTTTCCGTGTTTTAATAAAATTATTATATTCAGTTGCAACAATGAAAGGGTAATGATATTCAAAGTTTGAAGTCTCTCTCTCTCTCTCTCTCTCTCTCTCTCTCTCTCTCTCTCTCTCTCTCTCTCTCTCTCTCAATAGAAGAAACAGTGAATGTAGAATCTCTTGCTTACTTTGTTCCACCTTCATTACATTCTTTCAGCATTTTAAGAAGATAAATAACCGTGGATCTCTCTCTCTCTCTCTCTCTCTCTCTCTCTCTCTCTCTCTCTCAACATAAAAAAAGTGAATCAAGAAATTCATGTTTTCTTTAGCTGACTTTACATTTCCTTCTCTTTCTCCCAAGAAGATAGCAGTGCATATACTCTCTCTCTCTCTCTCTCTCTCTCTCTCTCTCTCTCTCTCTCTCTCTCTCTCTCTAAGCGAACGACTAGGGAAGCCCTACGCGAAGAAGTTCAATTTCATTAGGCATACATGTGGGAGACTTAAAGGCTTGTACACAGCTCTTCCTGCATGTCTTCAAAAATATATCAGAAGCCGATAATATGATTTTAGAGAATATATTTCCTGGAAATCTATTTTATGCTCTTGTACACACCAATATATATGAATAATTATCACATCACCGTGATTCATATGAATTATTCGAGCTACAAATGTCCTTTAATATCTAATACGCTCTACCTGGGAATTGATATATTTTCATATATGTAAACCGAAGGGGAATTTTTTAGTTGATAATAATTTCGTCCTCTCGTGGGATCGAACCGCCGTCCAGCGGACAGGGACGAAATTAAGACGACAGTGACGTTATCGATTCTGGCCTTACAAATCACCGTCGAACTCGGTTATTCGTGATTAGAATCGATATCCAACCCCCTCTACCATGTTAAAAAATTCGAACGTTTGACGAACGTAGCCATATTATGAATAATTATCACATTACCGTGATTCATATAAATTATTCGAGCTACAAATGTACTTTAATATCTATTTCGCTCATGTATATATATATATATATATATATATATATATATATATATATAATATATATAATATATATATATATTTATTTATTTATTTATTTATTTAGAATCTACTTGTCTTTTTTTACCTGATAGGTATGGAACTGTAAGAACCACAGTAACATCCTAACTGCTGTAATTCGTCAAATTGGATATGCTTGCCACTACTAAGTCTCAAATCCAAATGGAAGAATATTTAGAAATTCTGACATCCATGGCAGGATTCGATCCCACATCCGGTGTATCAGAACATCAACCCATTTCCCTTAACAGAAGATGACTCTAGAGCACAGCCAATCACAAATATTATAAGCATTTGGCGAGTGATAGTATCCCAATATGCAATACTCCTACACTGCTACCCGATTAAGTGTCAGCACGTTTCCCATAGGAGAAGTTGCACCTGGTGGTGGGTTGTGAACCCCTATGGAGATGCAATGCCCCCACAAATGGTAGTTACGAGTCCCACTTTCATAAGGCCAACAGCAATAGCACATTTCCTGACAGTCTAATTGCTCAGAACTTGTAGTCTTAGTAGTTAAACTGAACAGAGCTGCTCGAGGAAATACCAAGGGTTTGTAACCTGAGGCAGATTAGCACCTATGATAGTATAGGGTTGTAGACACCTTGTATTGTATGGCAGTCAGGTGGGCGAGTGCATAAGGTTTTTAATTCTATACCCTTCACTGCTTTACTGATACTGCATAAAACTGTTGGAATTCACACACACACATACAGAGTACATATATTATAGATACACATCTATATCTGGTATTGTTAGTCTTAGGCTCTTATGTTGTCTTTTAACCTGAGCAAATAACCTTTATCCTGTGGAAACTCATTTTTCTTGGGTGTTATGTCCTTCTCTTACCCGACCTTTGCAGTACTTTCTAGATTTTCTTCCTCTTAATATACTTAACTCGCTCTCTCAGTCCTCTTCACAACACATGATATTGCACAAAGTCTTAATCTGAAGAGCTTTTTCACATAGATTTGATATCTGTTCTCCACTTCTAGAGATGAATTGTCAAAAAATTCGTTCATAATACCACTTCCCAGAGTTGTGCACAAACCTTGCTTTTGCTTGCTTCAAGCATTCTGAAGCCCGCTGCTCCATTCACCCTACCATCAGTATTTGAGTCCCAGATATTTGTATGAATTAACATAGTCCTTTTTTTTTCTTTTTTCCACCGTCCCTATTTATTACATCAACTTCCGGGTTTCCGCTTACTACCCTTATAACATTACTCCCGTTCACATTTACTCAACTTTTCTCTCTGGCAATTGCTTTCAAACTTTCACTGGCTTCTTCTTTTCTGTGTTACCCTCAGTCAGCACTTTAATGTCTCTAACTGTACTATAGTGTCCGTAAAACATCAGTCTTTCAACACCCAGTTTACTGTTCATTTTCTGGTTCCACACCTATGTTTAATATTTTCTTTTTTGCTTATTTGCATCATTCATCTCTAAAGAAATCAATTAACCATGTACACAAAACACATCTATGTCACAGATCCACTTATATAGCAAAGTGAATCACTATCCCGTCTACATATTCCAGTACACACTTTGGGTCTGTGATAAAAACTCAGTTGTTACCAGCAGCTTATCTTCTATCCATACATTTTTATCGCCTTCCGTATCTGTACGCTTACTAACAACCAAGAAACAGTGATTTTATTCCTTTCCATACCAACCACGCTGGCCTCATTTTTGTATCACTAGGTACCAAAACATTCAGGTTTCTTTCATAAAGAAATCACCTCTCATAAACTTCTTATCCTCAGCATCACAAACAAGGATATTCAAAACCCCAAGTCTCAGCATTTTTTTTTTCATTTTTAGAATATGGCAACAGGATATTTGCATGGAATTTTCTATGTGTGTGCGTGTTTGTGGGTTTGCGTTATTCTTTTGTCAGAATTGTAAGTCAGTATTGTGCTTTAATGAAAGAACAATAATTGATGACTGTTAGTTATATACAAGGAATATAATTCCTGCCAATACTACTACTACTACTAATAATAATGATAATAAAAATAATGATCGAGTTTGCTAGAATCTTATAGGTATAACATCAACATCAATCATAATTAAGACAGCAAAAATATTTGTACCAAATCAACAAATACTGGATAAATAGTATATACTATTACCACTAGTAATGCTCCTGCTAATAATTTCTATGGCCTAGACTTGGTACACCATTTCCTTTTAATCCTTCAGGCCAGACCTATGAGAGCAGTTAATCAGCTCAGTGGTTTGGTACAACTATTTTGATATAATAATAATCCTGCTAATAATGATACCTGAAAGTGTGATTGTTCCTCTTTTAGGATTTTTTCCTCTTGAAAAGAAAATAAATGTTTCTCAGTTCTGCAAAATGCCAGTAGTTACCACCAGCCATAAATCTTGGTGGTCACCAAATGTTCAAGTAATTTGGCGTCACAAGAACGAAGGTTATCGTGGGCGCAACATTATGAGAAGAAGAGGAGAGGATAAAAGAGGGTGAAAAGTGAAGAAAGAAATGAAAGAAAAAATGCACATTAAACTTGATAAAGCGAAAGAGGAAAATAATGAAAGGATAATAGCGTAAAGCCTGCAAGAAAGGAGACACGTGTGAACTTCCATACTAAAAAAACAACAAAATAAAAAAAAAGATGAAATGGATGCCTGGGGATATATAGAAGCCCCTAAGCAAGGTCGTTAGTACTGACTTTGCTTCCTTGGTGTTACTTTAGAAAGTTTAGTAAACAAAGACGCTTTTCAACCTTTTATCTTATCTTGTAGTTTTTAATAACTGGGAAAATTCGATAACGTAAAATCATTTGAGTTGGTACCGAAGAATTTTGGTAGGGGATTAAGGCCGTCAGTGCACCTCACGTGGTGCACTGCATACACTACTAAGGTGCACCTGTGTACCCTTGTTCTTGATATCTGTATCTTGCTGTTTAACCATTCCATCTCCCTCATTTCATTATCGTAAACTCTGAATGGCCAAAAGTGCCCAGTGGTTGGAAATAAAGCATAAATTTCATTATTAATTCATTCATTCACATTAGATGGCATTATATCTAAGCACACGTGATCTGGAAAAGATTGCATAACTAGAAAAAGGTAACTCAGTGTGTAAGGTTTGTTGACATTACCCATATTAAGGTTCCATTTATCTATATGTGATACCCATGGGAAATGGAGTAACAAATATTTAGTAAAGAAACACGAATTTAGATAATTAATTCTGATTCAAAAAGAGAATTATTTATAGCAACATCAAGACTAAATGTGTTAGTACGCTTTATGATTATTTGTCGGTTTTATGGAATCTGTCTTTTTCTAAGTAGTGACTTTTTTTTTTTTTTTTTTTCAAAAATTCCTTCCTTTCTTCAGAATATTAACAGGTTTTCTTTAAGACAGTATTTTTTAGTCCATTGATTTGTATTTGTTAGAGTGGTGCGTGTCTTTTATATTTTTTCCTTTTAGAGTGATATGTCATTTTCAGAATAATTTTTTGTTTTCCTTTAGAGTAATATGCCATTTTCAGATTAGGATTAATACAGGCAGTCCCCGGTTTACGACAGTTTCGGCTTACAAGGTTATGACGCTTTTCAATTATATTCATCAGAAAGATTTCCAGGTTTACTAAGCATGTTCCAGGGTTATGACGCCTATGTTGCCGATCCGGCGAAAGAAATATGACTTCAAAAAGGCAAAATAAACAATATTTGAAGGTTTTCTGACGAGAAACACAAATAAAAATGCATTTTACATAGTTTTCAATACAACCAAAGCATTAAAAGTAAGGTTTTCATAGGATTTTGGACGATTTTCGATGATGTTCCGGCTTAAGACGATTTTCGGTTTACGGCACGTCTCAAAAACGGAACCCCCATCATAATCTGGGGACTGCCTATACTTGTTTTCTTGTAGAGTGATATGCCATTTTCAGAGTAATTTTTTCTTTTCTTTTAGAGTGGTATACTTTCAGGGGAATTTTGGTTTTCTTTCAAAGTGCTACACCATTTTCAGAGTAATACTTGTTTCCATTTAGTCTTATGCCATTTCCAGATCAGATATTTACTTTCTTTAAGAATTGGTCATGCCTGATAGTACTGATTGTCTTTTCTTTAGATTGATATGTGTTAGTCTTTCAATTTAAAACCTCCATTTATCTTCTGGTAATGCCTGCATTATCCATTTCAGAACAGACGATGAAACTCCAGTCCAGGAGAAAGAAGATGAAGGACCCAAATCTCTTCGCATTCACAGCTTCAGCCATAGAGACGCATTCGGCTGGGGCTTCCCAAAGGTCGAAGACTATGATGGCAGAAAGAAGAACGTGATTGACCTGAATTGGCTCAATGATTATAACGATGAGATCGACAAGTTGCAAGTTGTAATCAAGAAGGAGAGATCGCTGTCCTTTAACAGTCAGTGCGAGAACTTGCTGGAGCACAGACCTTCTTCCAGAAATGCGGGAAGCGAACTGGAAGAATCTCTTGACTCGACGCATTCCTTTGAAATTGAACTTCCAAATGCACTTGAGCGACAAGGGCAGCAGAAGGGGTTGGTGAAATCTGACAGTTTACTCTTGCAAGTAAACAATAACAACAACAATGAAGAGTTATTGTCTTCCACACCCTCGGCTGATGCCTTCTGTAGCATTCGAAGCTGCCCTTCCAGGGACAGTGGGATATCTGCTACAGATGATATATCAGACACCCTGCCAGAAATCCATATAGACCGCTCCATACTGGCAGAACTAGAAGGAATAAGTGAAGATGAACAACTTGAATCAACAGATACCATTGGGGCGCTTTCAGTTAAGGGTAAGGTGTCAGATGAACAAAGCAGTGAATCGGGCGATCTTACTGAAGGGTTAATAGGGAACGTGCAGCGGAAATGTCCTGTATGGTATAAGAAATTTAGCATTGGTCACAATGATCTCATTTTGAATTTTGATTCACTGAACTGGGGGTTGGAACATGAATGTGAAGACGAGACAGGTAGTATGGCACTTGTGAAAGATGAACAATATGACAGCCTAATATCTAGAAGTGACAAAGAAAGTAATGCAGATGACAGTGTAGATGAAGTGGAGTGTGTGGATGAGAGGCGAAGGCAAAGAATCAAGGACCTGTGGAGCATTTGTGACAGACTGGAAGCGTCCTCCCTCCGTGGTGGGAGATCCCTCAAGGGACTTTCAGAAATCATGGAATTGGTAGCTTCCTTCAGTAAGATAGACAGCCGCCTGGAAATCCTCAAGTGTGACCTACAAAGCCTGTCACGCCAGGCCACAGACAATCGCCATGAATTCAACAGCCTGCAGAAGAGAGCATCAAATCTGCTGGCCTCAACAGAGTCTTCCAGACATCATATGGCACAACTGTTTTGCCTGGAAAGGCTGGAGGAGCGCTTACAAGAGGAATGGTGGGGTGCTCACTACCCGGATCTGGTTAAACTGAACGAAAGCTATATAGTGTGATGTGATATATGCCAAAGTAGCTTAAGTTGATGAAATTATTCCTATTTCTTTTTTCTACTGAAGTCCTGGGGGATAGCAAATCACAGACAGTATTCTTTTAATGCTATCTCCAGTTATGATTTATACTTTATTTCAGAAAGGTGCTTTCATTTATTAAAGAGCTTATGATGAATAGCTTGTAGAGGACATAATTACCAATATTGTGCTGGTGCTAAATCTATATGTATTTTTGCTTATGAAAAATACAGTTCATTCATATTTCTCTTTGATTGAAATGTTGTACATAGAGATTGTCCATTTTAAATTATATGGTATTTTGGAATATTCTTTTTTATATACCCTAGATCCTGAATCGATGGCAGTACAGTGGAAATTTTTGTCTACAGAATATGTATTCTAAATAAACTTGAAAGGTAATGAATTACGAGTCAAGGCTTCATAGAACATTATCATGAGGTGAGGCAGACTTCTCTCAATTGCTGGTCCTTCCAATGACATTTTTAAAGCTGAGAAACTATATCTTCCATCAGTCTAATTTAGGTTCTACATGACAACATCTTTACCATACTTTCCAGATTAAATTTTTCATAGAAGAATAGAATGAATACATCTCAACAATGTCCAAAAATTATTTTGGTGCAGGTTCTATCTTATTTTGAAAGATGCATCTAATTGAATACTTTAAACTTTCACTAAATACGAAGACAGCTCAAGGGAAAACCTGCAAGTTAATTCTATTCAGTAATATTCTGCGTAGTATATAAACTTCAATTGTAAAAGCAACCAACCCAGTATTTTTGTGACAGTAGCATTTTACCCTCAAGTTCTATTCCTGATAAGGATTACATAAGCTTTTTATGTGTAGAATAGATATATATATAGTATATATATATATATTTATATCTATATATATATATATATATATATATACAATGTTCTATTAAAAACTGGCTCATAGCTTACGTGAGGGATTAATGAGCTTCCTGAATGTTATTTATATCATGTTTTTTAAGCAAAAGCTAATCATGAAGATAAGAATAAAAACAAAAGTTATGTAGACTTTCTGAGCAGAATTATAAGGTTTGATATTATGTGTGGTCAATGAAAATTAGTATTTTAGTCTTAAAAAAATAAAATAAAATATTGACAACTGCAATTTAATCATAAGCAAAAGAAAAAAAATACAATAATTAAAATTAATAGACGAATGAGATAAAGTTAAGTTTATCTTAGGCTTTAGTTTAACCAGACCACTCAGCCGATTAACAGGTCCCCTAGGGCTGGCCTAAAGGATTAGATATTTTTACGTGGCTAGGAACCAATTGGTTACCTAACAATGGGACCTACAGCTTATTGTGGGATCCGAACAATATTATGCCAAGAAAAGAATTTCTAATCTCCAGAAATAAATTCCTCTGGTTTCACATTGGCAGACCGAGGAAGCAAAATGAAAACTATAAGTCAATGAAGTGATTCAATGGGAAATATATCCAGGTAGGTATAATAGAATATGGTCTAAAAAAGAGTAATTGCGTTAGAAAAAAATGATCGCTACTGTTAAAAAAAGCAGCAAAGTTGGATACCTCTGTTTCAAGAATGAATGGAGTGATGGTAAGTAGCAGATTACATTTCTGCGGAACCTTTCATAAGAAATATAATCGTTGATTACCCATGATGATGTGACGCCTATCTGATTAAATAACAAATCACGCGAAAAATGGTAACTGACTCTGCAACAAAGCTTCCAAGATCACAGAATGCCCACGAAAGAATATAGCAAAATATAGCAAACCAGAGAACGGACTAAAATGAAATGATCAAGTGACCAAAAATAAAACAAATGTAAAACGATGACCCTGAAGTTTAGAGCTTTAAAATCCACCAGTAAGCCTATAAACTGCTTCCCTAGACGATGGTTCATCCTGGACAAATTATAGACTTAGTATCAATGATGATAATTGTTCATAGGTAAAATCATGATGAAAGATGGTCGAGCAGATATGATGTTCTAAATCCCATGCGATATTGCTAAAAAGAATACACCTCCCGTGGAAAAAACGTTCTATATATGATGAAATTAATATGCGATTGTATTAAACAATTCGCATATCAACAAACGCAGAAAATATAGCGTGAAATAGTTGCCACTAATCTATTATCTCGATACATAATTTTCGCTAATACAGAATCAACATTTAATTTTCCAAGCGTAATACACTCTTAAGGTTTAGCGGATATCAAAATTTAAGTACAATGTTAGAACCAAGTGTTTTTAACAGTCAAACGTAGACCGTAATCAGTGCACCCGCGATGTCGAGGACCATAATCGTTAAAATGCAAACTTCATGAATGATGAATGGATCGTTGCAAACGCATAGTGAGTTGCGTGGAACGAGATCAACTAGTCAATTTAGCTTTGGATTTATTATATCTGAGCTTCGTTTATCAGCTAACTACACTCATCAAGTTTAAGGATGTCGAAAAATTAACATAATTGCAACGATCCATGCCTCTAACAAACTGAATCTCGGTCTTAGTTCAAAATCGGAGTAAGACCAGGCCTTACATACGATTATCACAGTCATATAAATAAGAGTAAGAGATCATGCCTTTGAAAAGCTGCTTATCTCGGAAACTGATATAACTGTCTGTACATGTGCCTCTCATATTTTGACAACTTCTTTACAATAACTGCTCTCGAACGCGGTAGCAAAGATGCAGTTCTCCAACCACGTGGTAGCAAAGACGCGGTACTCCAACCTCGCGGTAGCAAAGACGCGATTCTCCAACCGAGCTGGAACAAGAAACTTATTTAGAAGCAAATGAAGAAGAGTGGACATTGTATAAAACATGGTGTCTGTGAGTTGGGCTAGGCCTATTTGCTATTTCTATGAAGGGCTGTAAAACTGTTAAGATTTGTCATTAACGCATTATTATGTATTATTATAAAGTGTAAGCCACGAAGAAATTCTGAAAATAAAACGAAGGTGTCATAACACCAGAACCGCTTTGTAAACGAAACAAAGCCCTTCCCAGCTCCCAAGAGTGACACGTTTGCCAAGCACTTCCCAGGATGTCACCTGTCACTTCTGATTTGCTGCTTCCTTATGTAGGTAATGAGTGATTGAGCTGCTATGTAAATGCCGTGATTAGTCCTTGTCTTCCTGGCAGTGGCTAATCTAGAAATCTTTCATTGGTTGGAGGTTCGGTGCCACCTAGGAATATATATATATATATATATATATATATATATATATATATATATATATATATAATATATATATATTTAAGGAGGGAGCCACCTGGTCACATGACCCCAACCCTATGGGTATGGGTTAAATAACATTACATGGTTTTCTTTCAATAAATCATTCTAATATCAAATAAAAATTTGCTTAGTTAATGATTATTTCAAGAACAACTACAACTACTACTTTATTTTTTTACTATATATGTGTGTGCATAAATTCGTGTGCATTGTTGGTGTACCATGTACACACATATGGTACACACACACACACGCATGTATATATATGTGTATATATATATATATATATATATATATATATATATATATATATTATTTACATATGTATACAATTTATCCACACATATATAGTAAAAAAAAGTAGTAGTTGTAGTTGTTGTTGAAATAATCATTAACTAAGCAGATTTTTGCTACTAAGAATGATTTATTAAAAGAAAACAATGTACTATTATTCATACTCATAGGGATAGGGGGTCACGTGACTAGGTGGCTCCCTCCTTAATTCCGCTACTCTGGGTGCCACTGTTAAATGCTTCAGTTTAAATGTACAGGAAGTCCCATTTCGAATTTGAAATAAACCACATTGTTTTGATGATGTTGATGAAAGACGTATACTAAACACACAAACACACACACATCTGATTGACCCACTACTTGGGATTTGTGGTGGTGCACCGCATTTAGTTTGGTTCGACGGTATGCTGGTTCGCCTACGTTAATTGTATAAGAAATACTTGATGTGGAGTAATTCTTGTTTTTAATTAAGCATCTCAAGCATTATGGTGCACGACGCATTTTCATTGCGTTTCTCATCCGCTGTCTGTCTGTCTGTCGTTCTGCCTGTAAGTTTTAATCTCTGTTTTGTGGTACGCACGATCATGGAATCAAAATGAATTACTCGAGTTAAAATCAAACTAAACATTTTGAAAACAGGTACCTAACGATCTAAAGCAGTGGTTCTTAACCTTTTTATTACCAACTCCCCCCACACCCGGCCCCCCCATCAAAGAGTTGGTCCTTTCTTTCACGGCGCCCCCTCCCCCCCCCCCCCGCATCTATGAGTAAAAATTCCCTCCATATTTAAAGGAAAATAAAGAAATGATAAACGAGAAGGGGTTTCGAGGGATAGGAAGGGAGGCATATTAATTACAAAACATGGTCAGCCCAACGGGCCTGAATAGAGTAGTAGACTTTAGGAAAGTAACGTTATAAGACGATACTTTTGCTTTTTTCATAAACTGAATGTTAGTTCCTCGCTCTTGTTAAGAGAATAAGAATATAGAAAATTTTTTATTTCTCCATAGGGCTCGCGCCTGCTCTGGAAATTACTGACGCCCCCCTAGGGAGCCACGCCCCCAGGTTAAGAACCACTGATCTAAAGCTTATTTATTTATTTATTTAATTTATTTATTTTATTATTTATTATTATTATTATTATTATTATTATTATTTTATTATTATTATTATTAGAAGGTTATACGTTATGTTTCCTAGTGCTACAGTGGTTTTGCATGTCTCTAAATCTAACAGTGTAGTACAAGTCAGGACCGTATTTAATTACAGCTGTATCGAGTCATTACGATGACTACAAAAACAGTCCAGAAGTAAAGATAGGTAATAAGCAACACCTACATTCTTGGAGATCATCAATATTCACTTGGTCTAAGACTAGTTAATATTTGACAAGCAGCCTTGCAAATAATTTTGGAAATTACCAGCCGTCTCAGTTCGAGTTTGTTCGTACGTTTGTGAGCCGTCATGCAAGCGGTTCAAATGTGAAAATACCCTGTAGTTGTTTCTTTGCGTTAATACTAATCCTTCAGTTATAAAAGTGAACAATTGTATTTTGCATATAGTAATAGGGCCTCTATACATTACTTAGCACTCTCTCAATCGTATAAACTCTCTCTCTCTCTCCCTCGTTCAGTCTGTCTTTCGATAAGCGAATTAATAGCGAGTTCTCATTATGTTGCTTTAATGCACGCCTTCTATAATCATTTGCCATTAATAGACATTATCTGATTTTTATTGAAAGCAATCACAAAAGATATGGCATTTGCAGAATTCGTCAAGGACCCATTATCGTCTCAAGAGACAAGTATGAAATGAAGGATTATTCCGTTATCGTTACTATTTTATTTTATTTGAAATACGTTCTCTGTAGGAAATAGTTCTTATAGGAATGCGCATTTATCTTGAAAATGCAATTTGCAACTTTAACGAATCCTGTCCTCATGTCAACGCTATAAATGAAACGGGTTTTCAAGACCACTATAATATTCAGTATTTATGTTGTTGATATCTAACTTGGAACCATCCAACAAAAGCTTGCAGGGACTACATATTTTCGTCTGGCATTTTATTTACATTACATACATTAACTCAAGGTTGCTTAAAATTGTCTCATTATTAAATAAAATAAAAAAAAACTACTTCAATTTATGCGATAAGAGTAGCAGACCAATATATATTTTTCCTAAAGCTAAATTTAACACAATTAGATATACTACATCCCCTCAAAGTTTTATTGAATTTTGTGCAGTTATTACCAATTACATGTTTTGTGCAAACGGACAAATAAAATTTTTTTTCGCCCTGACGGAAATAAAAACCATCGTCGTTGATTTATTATTCCTCAACGCGAGCCGACTTTGGTTGTTGAAACTTGGTAACAAGGCAGTTAACTGGTGGTTATGGGTGTGGGTGGTGGGATGTCCAACACTAACCCACCAGTCGCCACTTTCCAACACACCCCCCCCCCACCCCCAACTATGCACTGTAGAGCAGAGCCGTATAACTAACTATAGTCTAAGCTTAAAAATTTTCATAGAAAAAAAAAATTAAGCTGTCATTCTTAAATAGAAACTAAAGGCAAATGTAAACTAATTACTATTTACTGGTTAGAAGTAATAGCAATGATGTTCATTACTTATAAATGATTTATCCTAAAGGTAACTGGCTACAGATGTTTGACAAAAGTAGCCGCAAGACGAATCGTAGATGCTGACCCAAGACTATGAGGAAAATACGTAGCAGTATTAAAAAGTCGTTAAACAGATACTCTTAAGGTATCAAGATAATTGGAAATGAACTTCATAATTATAAAGTCGTAAAAAGCTTAGTATTCATGACCATACTTAATATTTTTTGGAATCTGACAAGTCGTATTGTGAAATATACTATTGTAAACATCATTAAACATGGGAAACAGAAAACTAAAAAATAATCCATAACATTGAAACCGCCAAAGAGATAATGAAGTCAAAACGGATGGAATCTATGTTAAATATGCATGAGTAACCTATAAGGACATTGATCGGTTAGCAGTAGATAATTTAAAAGCTTTATGTAACATAATGATATATGTCTACAATGTAACAGGCAATATACTTGCAAAAGTGTGAGACCTAATCTAGACTTGAATGATGTGACAAATTTCTCCCGTTCGATGTACAATATTAATTAAGAAATAAATAGTAACTAATTAGCTACTTAAGCTAACAAGTAAGTTACAGAAATTACTTAGAGAATTACTATCAAGATGATCACTGAAAAATAATTCGAAACTGCGTAACCTGAACTCTTTTGATATCTGATAAATTACAGCTAAACCTCAAGTCAAGGTAGTTTAAAGGTAACACATACCAAATCAATATTATTTGTAAAATAAAACAAGCGTTCATAAATATCGTTTAACAGTTTCATTTAACTGTCGTGGTTTTAGTTTATGCCTGTTCCCCTGCAAAAAAATCGCCTACTTTGCTTCGTTAGCCATGGATTTAAAAAAAATGGACTATTGTCTCTTTTATCTAAAAACCCAATATAGATTTTATTTTGATATTTATTAAATCTGTGTATATACTATAACACTCAAAATACTAGTAAAACTTTCGACCAATACCAATTTATGTTGAAAATAAATATTTGATAAGGATTTCATAAGGATTTCTAACAGGAAAGTTTTGGTAACACAAACGAAGCAGACGAATTATTGAAAGAAAATTACAAATGTTTAATTTTCAAAATAAACAGATCTCAGTGAGGCAATGTATGAAATGCTATGAAATAAAAGGCACGAGTACTCTTATACACTATACATAGTAGTTAAGAAAACCCCTGGCTTTTCACTATATTTCAAGAATTATAGAAAATTGGGGTTTTCACAAGAGCGTTCCGGAGATTCGATACTAAAGCAAGTCTATATATTTGGCATACTTTCCATGAATTAGAAAATGACCATTTATTATATTTTCTAAGTATTAAAATCTATATTTTAGCAGAAATATAAGCATTTTATAAGGCCCTTGGTCTCAACGAACATAAGATAGTTTTACTTTACACAGAGTGAAGATCAGTTTTCTTTCAAGCGTAGCCAGAAAATAGAAAACAATTTTTGATAGGTAACTAAATTCGTTATTAACGACCGAGATCTTCGGTTAAGTTTCATTGCCTGACATATATTTAAGTTTCATTTACTACCTGATATAGGTAGTAAATGTATGACAAAATTCCTGTGACTGACTTCACTTCTCATTTCACAGGCAAGATGTAGCCTATATTCGAAACTGCCTAAATTGAACGCTTTTGATATTTGGTAAATTACAAGTAAAACCTTAGGTCAACGTAGTTTAATGGTAACATATACCCAATCTGTATTACTACTAAAATAAAATAAGTGCCCATTAATATTGTTTAACAGTTTCATTTAATTGTCGTAGTTTTAGTTTACGCCTGTTTCCCTGCAAAAATTTCGTCTACTCTGCTTTGTCAGCCGATGATAAAAAAAAAAAAAATAAATAAATGGACTATTGTCTCTTTTATCTAAAAATCCAATATAAATTTTATATTGATATTGATTAAATCTTTGTATATACTATGACATCTAAAGTACTAGTATTAATCGCCAGTAATACCAGATTTTGTTGAAAGTAAATATTTGATGAGGATTTCTACAAGGAAAGTTTTGGTAACACAAACGAAGCAGACGAATTAGTGAAAGTAAAGTACAAATGTTTAACTTTCAAAATAAACAGATCTCGGTGAGGCAATATATGAAATACTATGAAATAAAAGGTATGAGTACTCTTATGTATACATAGTTAAGGAAACTCCTGGCTTTCCGCTATACCTATTTCAAGAATTATAGAAAATTGGGATTTTCATAAGAGCGTTCCGAAGATTCGCAACTAAAGCAAGTCTATATATTTGGTATAATTTTCATAAATTAGAAAATGACCATTTATTATATTTTTTAAGCATTTAAAACTATATTTTAGCAGAAATATAAGAATTTTATAAGGCCCGTGGGTCTAAACGAACATAAGATAGTCTTACCTTACACAGCGTGAAGATTAGTTTTCTTTTATGCATAGCCAGAAAATAGAAAACAACTTTTGATAGCTAACTGATAGAAAACGACTTTTGATAGCTAACTGAATTCGTTATTAACGAACGAGGTCTTCGGTTAAGTTTCATTTCCTTCCTGATACAAATGAAAGTTTGTATTTTCATAAAACCAAATGAGAGAGGTACTTTACTATACAATGAAGTAAACAGTGCTGTGTTTGACAAAAATCACTGTAACTGACTCCTTTCTGTCTAAATCATGCTTTCCAGATTAGCGATGTCATGCTCCTCCCTCCCTCCTCATATTCTTATGTAAAAATAGAACGGACACAATTACAATCTCCTGGCTGGACCACTGCATCACATCTCCACAACTTCATGATTCTATTATGACCTGCAATATTCGCTACGATCTTGCAACGGGCTACAATCACATCCCTTTACAGGTGTCATTCAGAACCCCATCCCTCCCTACCGTGAACCCCTTTACTGATCGCACACCAGCTGTATACAGGTATTTTAAAAAACAACAGAGAACCAGATACTTTAAGGCGACCACGGAAACCAGGTTGCGGTCAACAGTTCAACCGACAGACGCCTTGCTCTTTATTAACACAAAATGTAAAAATGACCACTACAGGAGAGATCTGAGTGCATTCTATTCGAACATAATTTCCGCTATGCTTGCTTCCGGCAGGGCTACATTTAGATTTCGTCAAGGTAATTTTCGAAATATACCTGGCTGGAATGAATTGGTTAAAGATCTGCATTCATATTCACGAGAAATGGTTTTGCTGTGGAGGCAAAATTGTAGCCCGAGAGAAGGACACTGCATTGCAAATAAGGCAGGCGAGAGCTCAGTTCAAACTTGCTCTTTAGTACTGCAGATTAAATGAAAAGCAACTAAGAGCCGATGCAATTTTTAGAAATTTAAAATCCGGTGGTTATCTTTGTCTCTGGATTAATCCCTAAATTAAAAACCTATTACAGAGAGCAGGAGAAGCAGTCGGTGACGAGGCTATCGCAAGTATGTGGGGTGATCACCTCAGCAATATCCTGAATTGCATATAAACTATGAAGACTCCCGAGGGGATGTAGGTAACCTCCCTACTGATAACATTCAATTTCATTTTGCAGATCGTATTACGCCAGGTAACATCAGCGATTCCATAAACAGTCTATCTAATAATAAATCGCCCGGCTGCGATGGTCTTCCTGCATGCAGAAGCTTTCAAATTCTGCCACCCAGTGATATACATTTTGCTAGCTGCACTATTCAGCGCATGCATAATTCACCAGATTTTTCCAGACTCCCTACTCCTAGTTCACTTAATACCATTAATAAAAAACAAGCTCAAGGATGCAGCTGACCAGATTGCAATCACTGCGATCTCGTCGAAGGTACTAGACGGTTCTTCTGGCGAGACTTCTCCCCTTTCTACACACCAATGACAACCAGTTCGGATTTAAAGCAAACCACTGAACCGACGCCTGCATCTATATACTGAACTATTACCTATTATCAGGCTCTCCTGTTTTCCTATGCTTTATAGACGTGAGTAAAGCATTTGACAGAGTAAACTACCTGAAGCTGCAAAAAAGAGGCACATCTCTATATTTAATTGGCATTTTGTATTGTTGGTTCTCCACACAGCAATTCTGTGTCAAATTGGGTAACGTATTGTCGTACACTTTCGGCTCCCTAAACGGGCTTCGGCAAGGGGGTATTCTCTCTCCATACCTGTTTAATACGTACACAAATGCTCTGAATGTCAAAGTGGAATCACTCCATGTATATGACCTAGAGCTGAAAATAAAATTCATTATTATTTCACAGGCAAGAACGTCTTAGAAGTTAGAACCAATGACAGTTATTAAAATGGAAGAGCATGCTGCCTATATTTACAGAAATATGCCAAGAAATTCAAACATACAACCCGTTTAAATACGTGGCAGTTTTCTCATGAACTTTTTTCTTTTTATTTGAAAAACCAACCGCAGATTATCATCATTCTTCATTCTTATGGTTGGCTAAAATAATTCGTTCTTATGGGCTGTATTAGATCTTCTTTTATATACCATAATCCTTAAAATATTAAACGGAAAATGTTGGAGATATTTGAAACATGGTGTTGAGTGATTGTAATTTTACCCTGCATCATACGAGTAAAAAAAGCCAAAGCTTTTATCTGCAAAGGAGGATAGTATCTAAATTTTTTATTATAATAAGCCTGCTCACATCTCAGGGAACGAAAACAGACTATACTTTAAATACCGACTAACAAGAGCAACTTGGTCGCCCAATTACTTTGTGTTCTATTGGAATTCCTGTGCTTTTAGTCTAATTTCTTCACTAACATTTGCCTAGCCTTCAACGTGTTGACTGGCCCTGGTCTACCTCAGTGCAAGAGCAGGTGTAGCTGGGGGATTTTATGATGTGAGAGGAAGGTGAAAGCATTAAAAAGAATAGTGGATATACATGAAAGAGCATAACCAAAGGATTTTTAGTCCTATTACCTGGTTCTGCGCGCGCACACAAACACACAGTTATGAGTTACAAGGATTATGTTGTCTCAAAGACTTGTTAGTTCATCCGAGGAGACATTGTGTGCTCACTTATCTCTAGGAGCAAGTTTACTGTTCCTTCACAGTGTCCTAATGGTTTTGTCTAGCTTTCTTTTAAGCTCTTCCACACTGTTGCTGTTTACAACTTCTGGTGGCAGTTTATTCCATGTGTAACATAGGTTTTCGTTTAACAAGTAAATAGGTTACCGTCTACTTTTGTTATAACTTTCAGTATTTTAAATGTTTCTATTAGTTGTCCTTGCAATCGCCGTGTTTCTAAACCATACATGTCTTTTCTTAGTGTTGGTGACCAAAACTGTATGCCTATTCAAGATGAGGCCTAACTATTGATGTGTTGAGCTGCAGCACAGCTTCCTTGTTTCTGTATTTGAACTGCCTTTTTATGTATCCCACTAGTTTCTGTGCCTTCTTTTCAGCTTTTATGCACTGTTTTGTGGATTTTATGTCCTTGGCAATAATGAATCCAAGGTCCTCCTCTTGTTCTGCACTATTTATGTCATTCCCAAACAACATGTAGCTGGCATGAGGGTTGTTTGTTCCTACTTGTAATACTTTTACACTTATCCATGTTAAAAGGCATTTGCCATTTTTTTACCACTCCCATTTTCATTAGAGCCTTTCTTAAACTTTCCACTGTATCTGGGTCTGCTGCATTTACACCTATTTGGTGTCATCTGCACATTTGGCTGTCCTGCAAGTTAAGCCTACATCAATGTCATCAATGTAAATAAAAAAAAAACAAGAGACAGAACCCTGGGGAACTCTGCTTGTTACATCTGCCCATTTTGATTCTTCACCATTTATTACGACTCTCTCTTTTCTGTAAGTTAGCCAGTCTTCGATCCAATCTGCTATTTATCCTACAGTTCCTAAAGTTCTAACTTTTGTCATTAGTTTCTTGTGTGGGAACTTTGTCAAAGGCCTTTTGGAAATCTAAGTGGAGTATATCTATTGCTCTATTACTGTCGTAAATCTCTTGTCCTAGCAGGGCATGCAGCTCCTCATAGAACATTTGTGATTTGTGGGGAGGTCTGTACACTAGTATTAGAGTTATCTTCTTCCCTAGACTGTTTATAACGATCCCAATCACATCTTGCATGGACGTAATTTTACACTCTATCGAAGTGAGGTGTTCCCTGACATATAACATAACGCCTCCACCTTTTTTTTTATTCAGTCTATCTTTTTTTAACAATTTATATCCAGCTATCTGGTACTCTCCTACGAAGTCTCTTGTTGCCTTTTGTATCCATGTTTCTGTGATACCTATTATGTCTAATTCCTCACTTGCTACCAATCTACTTTGCTCCGAATAGATTGTGCATTAAACTGCGCCACTCTGAGAGAGACTTTTCTATCTCCTCTTTTGTCCTCGGTGGCTTTATTAGTTTCCCTTACTGTCACTGTTGCCTGTAGTGCTATTGCTAACCAGATTCTCAGAGAGAGAGAGAGAGAGAGAGAGAGAGAGAGACTTCATCCATTCACGTTGCAGCAATTTCGGTATTACCTTCCTTCAGAGGATCTGCTTTATATTTGAAATCAAGGAGCTTTGCTTGTTGTTTTCAAGCTTTGGAATCCCTGCTCCGTTTGCAACACTTTCATTTTTTTATTCTTTTATTTTTTATTTTTTTACAGGACTTTGAGAACTCTCTCCACAGTGGGGGTTTACATAACATGAAAAGGATGGACATTCCACACAGTCCACAGAAACAGTATACATAATATGTATACATACATACACATACTCACACACCTATACACACACAGACACACACCATATATATATATATATATATATATATATATATTATTATATATTTATTTATAACGTATATAATTTCAACTGAAAATCTTTGAAGATGAGGTTGCTAACCCCATAATCTTTTACACCTTGGCCGAGACACCGCAGCCCAACACTCGCCCTCTTGAGTAAGTAGAGGCACACAGGATTTTTCAGACAACATATCTTAGTTGTTTCTCCTGTCTTACCAAGGTGCGGCTGGTAACCCCTTTCCACGGGACCACATTTGTCTTCAAAAGTTGCTGCCCTTCAGATGAGGCTGTTAGCCCTGTCCGTAGTTCCATTGGTGTTCAAAGGACTTTTGAGCCGGTGGCATATGGTATTCTAGAATTTATAGGCAGTGGCTCACATAAGCACTATACCGGTTTGGTCCACTGATCATTCCGTGGTAACAGAGTGATGGGGGATACTGTTACTGAACGCGCGTGTGTGTGTGTGTGTGTGTCTGTGTGTGTGAGAGAGAGATGCGTTAAACAAGCACTCGCCTCTTTTGCAGTTACGAAAAATAAGCCTAAGAATTCTAGACCCAGTTTCAAGGATCGTCGTAACTATATTTCGTTTCTCGACATCAGTCGAAGCATATCTATATTGCCTCCCAACCTTATACACAGTTGTTCTTAAGCATGTCGCCGCCTCGGACTCACATCCCCCAACCCCCTGCCCCAAACCCCGCCCCCTCCTCTCTCTTTCTTCTTAGAGTGCTACGCATTAAGCATTACTTTTTTAAAGCTCTTAATCTGCTTCTTTGTCTCCTGGGATCAACGATGTTCTGTCGCTATGGCGGACTTGATTTAATTTCGTTAAGTGCTTCGAATTCGTCTTATTTTTCCCGGATATTGCTGTCACCACAATGATTAAGCATTTATTTAATTATACTCTCCCTGTACTCTTTCCTTTGTCTTGAAACTCACTTCTTTTTCTGACATTATCCTTTTTCATGCTTCTCATAATCTTACAATCCATTTTCTTTATCAAACCCTTTTATTTTCCTTCTTATTTTCAGCACCCTTAATTGATTCTCAAGTTATATGAAAGCGATAATCCCTCTCTCCCCATCATAAGTCTTATGTAAATGCCATTGTTTTATTTCATGGTTTTTACTTTGTTAATGATTTGTTATGGTATCACAACTCTCTATAAATGTAGAAAGTGCTGAATGTTCAAAGGTCCCCAGTAATAAATGAATGCATCACGACACTTGGCTTATATAAGGCCAGAGACTGGGGCCCTTTCAGGCATTCAGAAATAAAAAAATATGAAAAGAAGGGAGCTGGAGTCGTTGGACAGCAAGATAAAGAGACCCAGAAAATAAATGAGATGTAATAGAAGGATTTGAAGATGAAACTGGGAGAAGGAAAACAGACGAGCTGGACAGCAAGATGGAAGACAGAAAGCCGGAATGGATGTAACGTAAGAGAATAAAAACTGGGAGCAGCTTGGGGCCGAAGGGACGTTGCAAAGCAATGGCTGTTTCAATCATATCTTGAAGAGCAAGGCTTCCGTAAGAAAGTAAATTATGATTGCATCAACGGGGAAAATGTCTCGGCTTTCCTTAACAGTCACCTTTGCTGAGTCATAATTGCGATCTGGAAAGGCTTTCATAAAGGATTTTACTAAACATAATATATATTACAGTTTTACTCAATACTTATTTCAGTTCGCTTTTTAATAGGTTTGGTCATTATTGTTATTGATGATATTCTCTACTTTCGCTTTTCATAAGGATGGCAAACTTTAGCTTAATGTCAAGGAACAAACTTATATAATCCATAGTAACTAAATCTAGTAAAGCGAACTGATTGATTGAGTGATTGAATATAGAATTTAAGCCAAATTCCAAGCACTGGGACCTACGAGGTCATTCAGCGCTGAAACAGAAATAGACAGTGAAAGGTTTGAAAGGTGTAACAGGAGAAAAATCTCTCAGTTGCACTATGAATCAATTGTTAGAAGAGAGTGTAGAGTAAGATGGAAGAAAAAGAATATGAAAGGAGGTAGAGTAAAAGGAACGAAAGGGGTTGCAGGTAGGGGACGAAAGGCACGCTGCAAAGAACCTTAGTTAATGCCTACAGTGCACCACCACATGAGGTGCACTGACGGCCCTACCCCCCCTACGGGGAGTGAGTCACGGAATGAAATACTAGCATGAGAAAAGTGTAAACAAGAGTGGAAAAATAAAAGATAAATAGGTAAATTAACAAAAATAGAAACAGTTTTGCAAATCACACAAACGTAGCATTAGTGTATAAAATTTAAAGAAATGTTGAAGGTCCCCTTAAATTTTGAGCACTAACATCAATTAGGCTGCCAATAGATATATTCCACACTTTTTCAGTCAAAGGAAAAGAACTTTACCACTTACAGAATGGCAAGGTTGTCCCTCAACAGCTGTAAAACGAGCAGCACGCAATATATATTTTTCTTTTTTTTAGCTGACTGTATTGTATACTCTTACAACAGACATCATTGAGCTCCTAACTCGCTGACTGCCCTTTTGAAATAGCTCTGTACAAAATGGCTCGACGGAAAATGATCCAGCTATGGTTAAATTCGTCAATTACATTCACGGAATAAAGAGAATCCGTTGATAATATTCCAGTAACAGCACAACTGAAGATATGAAGCATGGACTGCAAGTAGCATCACCTTTGCAGATACAGGAAACTTAGAGAACAAACCTTTGTTATTTGGCAGTATTATATAACAAAACGAAACCTTAAAGTAATCTGGATCACCAAGTATTACCGAATATTCAAAATCAAGGGGAGTGAGATAGGCCTATTATTCAAATTATATCTCTGAAGCTTAGTTTCATGCTCTGCTGTACACTACATTCTGCTCAGTTCAGTAATTTCATCTACATACGAAAATATTAAAATCATCATTTAGGTGGATATTGTGTCGAACAGTAACCATTTGTCCCCTAAGTTACAATCAGTGCCGAGAGGTCCACAAGATTATATGAAAAGTTGAGACGGGAAACTTTACGTAACGGACGCACGCTTAAAATCCGATTTGCAAAATGCCCGGAACGCCGTGCCAGATGATTCGAAAAGTAGCAAAGACACCCATGACTTGCTCATATTTATATTTCTTCAATATGAAATGTTTTACATCGTTGATGTACTCGACTAAATGCGTTGAATGCTAATTCACTACGCGTTACATAATCCATAACCATTTGGGACATTACGTAATACGCTGCCCTGACTAGACTTCCATACGCTTACCCGCACACAAAGGAATTTCCATACATACCATTACACACTATTGACGGGAATTCCTCTCCTCTTAGGAGCAATTCAAGCGCGCACACGCTGTGAAGTCTGTTCAAAAAAGTTCGAGAAGGGTAAAGGAGGACAGTTACGGTTGAGATTTCTCTCCAGGGACTCATTAAGAGAACAGTTTCAAGTCTTGCATTTAAGGCTTAGTAGATAGTCATAGTCTCTTCAAGAAGGTCATTGAAGTAAAATGGGAATAAAAACTTGCAAATTTGTCGATTGCATAATCGCGACGGTAGCCGAATCTTGCTTTGAACTGTGAACTTTTAACGAACAATTACGTAATATTTTAGAAAGAAAGAAATGGACAAGACTTTAAGCTTTGAGGGAGAGCAAGAAGAAGAAGAAAATGGGAAGGGAAAACTTACCATCATATTGGGCTTATACCAGCAACCTGTCTCGTGACGAAAAGCGAAATATGATAAGAAGGTGAGGAAAACATGTGCTCTTTTCTATATATATGCCTCCGTGCGGAAAGAAATCCCAGCCATTATTTGTATTGAATTCGTCAGTAAGGTTAACGAGGCATCTTCAAATCTCCCGGAAGTACCACGACTCCATTGAAGGTAATTTCTCGGCCTTTATGTGGAAGTGAATGGGCGTCGGTGCTTCTTTATTGCGCTTCCCGGGATTTCAGAAACAGCCAAAGAACATATAAAGTCGTCCTTAGGTCGTTGGATCTAGCACACATTCTTTATTATATTTATATAGAACTATATATATATATATATATATATATATATATATATATATATATATATATATATATATATATATATATATATATATATATATATATATATATATATATATATATATAGACATATTATACAAGGTGTCCATAAAGTCCCAGTACCATTACAAGTATTTATTGCTCAGAATGGTACTGGGACTTTATGGACACCCTATATATATATTATATATATATATATATATATATATATATATATATATATATATATATATATGCCAATATGTTCGTTGTGACCTATTGGAATGTGAAGCAACGACCCGAGGAATGCTGATGAATAGTTTCTGTGGATGGCGTGACATAAAACTGCATAGTTAGACAAGTCAATGTACTCAGTTCATGAACTCTTCTCAAAGTGCCTTTGTGAACCTGGTTGCAGCCAGTAATTGTGAGGCGCTAACGAAGTGTGCGTTCGTATGTGCGTGTGCGCCTCTTCTATTGATAATGTATGATACGTAAGTCTATGGGGGATTTTGATAGAGGCGTCTTTGGAAGAAAGACAAGATGCCGTGGTGCTCACTGGCAGTCTCTTTATAATATAGTGCTTTAAATAGTCCGGCTGCTTGGGTGAGTTTTGAACTGTTTTAGCCGAAGAGTGGCTTGTTATCTATTTGACATTTTTATAAGGACATTCAATCTCTAATCTCTGATTGTTAAACTTGTGTGTGTACTTACCGGGGTGTTTCTGTGTCTTTGAAACAGACGGTTCTGGCAAAGGATCATGGGGAACCGAGAGGGAGTCCCGATGTGGAAATAGACATTTGGTGACTAATACAGTTTAGACATTTTACTGTTGGGTTTTTTTTAAGTTAGTCAGTAAGACTTGGATGATTATCTTTTGTTACTTAATAAATGTTTATTTTATAATGCAACTCTCTCATTTTGGTTACCTGTTAGAGTGGAGAGAAAGAGGTGAAGAGAGAGAGAGAGGTATCAGTGCTAGAGAGAGAGAGAGATAGAGAGAAAGGAAAGTCGCGAGCCGTTGATTTGTTTGTTGTTTGCCTTGACGCTCGAGTTACACGTTTACCAAATGAATAATGAGGTTTATGTCTTCATAACCTCATTACATATATTCATATATATATATAAATATGATATATATATATAATATATATATATATATATATTAATGTGTCTATATTTTTATATTTAGACATAATAGTAATATATATATATATATAAATATTTATATATATATATATATATTTATACATATATATATCTAGAATATATATAGTAAATTATATTAATGTGTCTATATTTTTATTTATGTATAACTATATATATATATATCTATATATATATATATATATATCTATATATATATCTATATATATATAAGTCATATCACATTTCCGTGATTCATATACATATATCGAGCTACAATGTCCTTTAATATCTAATTTGCTCTACCTCGGAATTAATATATTTTCATATATGCTTAACCGAAGGGGAATTTTTTCTCGATAATAGACTTGCCTGGACCAGGGCGCGAACCCATGGATCCTTTCAAATCTAGGAACGTCAGTGAAGCTTTTACCTACTACACCACCGCGAGAGGCTAAAAGTTCATGTCGCCTCTCACCCTCATTTACCTTTCGTGCGCAGGTAATTAGTTGGTTTGGAGACAACATCAACCCACCTCGACTCCGGTAGTGTTTGTAGTGCTTTTGACAGCACGTAGCCAATCTATAAGTCATATCACATATCCGTGATTCATATACATATATCGAGCTACAATGTCCTTTAATATCCAATTCGCTATACCTCGGACTTAATATATTTTCATATATGCTTAACCGAGGGGGAATTTTTTCTCGATAATAGACTTGCCTGGACCAGGGCGCGAACCCATGGATCCTTTCAAATCTAGGAACGTCAGTGAAGCTTTTACCTACTACACCACCGCGAGAGGCTAAAAGTTCATGTCGCCTCTCACCCTCATATACCTTTCGCGCGCAGGTAATTAGTTGGTTTGGAGACAACATCAACCCACCTCGACTCCGGTAGTGTTTGTAGTGCTTTTGACAGCATGTAGCCAATCTATAATTCATATCACATTTCCGTGATTCATATACATATATCGAGCTACAATGTCCTTTAATATCTAATTCGCTCTACCTCGGAATTAATATATTTTCAAATGTGCTTAACCGAGGGGGAATTTTTTCTCGATAATAGACTTGCCTGGACCAGGGCGCGAACCCATGGATCCTTTCAAATCTAGGGACGTCAGTGAAGCTTTTACCTACTATATATGAATCACGGTAATGTGATATGACTTATATATTATATATATATATATATATTATATATATATATATATATATATGTATATCCTATTTATAAACACCTATATAATCTACTTATACATATATATATATATACTATATATATATATATATATATAAATATTCTATTAATATATACATATATATAATATATATATACATATACATACTATATATGGTATATATTTCATATATTGTATCATATATATATATGTGTATATATATTATATATTTATATATGTATATATTATATATATATATATATATTGTTTTAAAAAATCACAGTAGATGCACGTGACTTCATTAAATAAGCGAATACCACAGGAAAATGATAGTCAGAAACCCAAGCGCTTTTGTCTTTACTAAGACATTGTCAAGGAACGAATGAAATACAATTGGAGAGAAAGTTCTCAGGTACACAACAAGATCAAGAATACCAGACGGTTAATTGTCAAAAGGGTAAAATTTAAAGAGATAATCCAGGATTATCTGATATAACAAGGTCACAAACCTAAACATAGATTTAACCCTAACAGAAAGTACAAAGTATCCGTACAGTCCAAAACATGTAAAAACTGATTATATTAATTTTGTTGTTTATATTTATCTACAACTTTTTTCATTATGAAGGCATCAAGTTTAAATAAACCAAGACTTAAATTTAGAATATTTCCATTATTTGACTTGATGACACAAGATTCAATGATATTCCTTCTAACTATGTCATTACATGGGATTAAGGCTCTTGCTTAACTCCAGTTAATAGGATGATCTAAATCTCTCATATGTACGAATAATGCATTTGATATTTGCCAAGTTCTTACTGAATAATGGTGCTGTTTGAGACGTTGTGAAAGAGATTTACCGGTTTGTCCTTAATTGACTTTATCACACTTTTTGCAAGGAATTTCATATATGCAGCCTAGAAGATTTTTAGGAGAATTTTCTATTACTAAATTCTTGACATTAATATTACTGAAAACAACATACCTAAACCATATAACTTTTTGGGGCAAAATTCTTGGTAAGAATTTGGTCTAAAAAAATTCCATGTAAATACTGCTAAGGACAGGAGATAAGGGATTACCCATAGCCATGCCAAACTTTTGTACAAAAAATGCCCATTAAAACAAAATTTACTATCTTTGATACATAACCTTATGAGACTAATGAGGTTTGCTACAGTCAAGGGAATGTCATGACGTTCTATTTCATCCTCCAAATATTCAAGTAAATCATCTACAGGCACTTTCTCTCCAATTGTATTTCATTCGTTCCTTGACAATGTCTTAGTAAAGACGAAAGCGTTTGGATTTCTAACTATCATTTTCTTGTGGTATTTGCTTATATATATATATATATATATATATATATATATATATATATATATATATATATATATATATATATATTTGATATGTATAATGTATGTCTTATCATATATATATATATATATATATATATATATATATATATATATATATATATACATGCATGCATAATTATCACATCACCGTGATTCATATAAATCATTCGAGCTACAAATGACCTTTAATGTCTAATTCGCTATACCTCGGAATTGATATATTTTCATTTATGTACTGAAGGGGAATTTTTAGTTGATAATAATTTCGTCCCCTCATGGGATCGAAACAATGTCCAACGGACAGGTACGAAATCAGGACCAACATTGACGTTACCAATTTGGCTAACAGTGAGGCTATAAGTTTATATCGATTCTGACCTTACAAATCACCGTCGAACTCGGTTTTTTCGTAATTAGAATCGAAATGAAAACCCCTCTATCATGTTAGCCAATTCGAACGTTTGACGCACGTAGCCATATTATGAATAATTATCACATCACCATGATTCATATAAATCTTTTGTGAAAATGACAAAGCAATTAGTACATGCATACATGCATACAAACACACACACAAACACACACACACACACACACACATATATATATATATATATATATATATATATATATATATGTGTGTGTGTGTGTGTGTGTGTGTGTGTTTACATATGTAGATATATATATATATATATATATATATATATATATATAGTATATATATATATATATGTATGTATGTATATATATATATTATATATATGTATATCATATAACTATATATATATATATATATATATATATATATATATATATATATATATATATGTATATTATATAATATATATATATGTAAGTGTTTACATAATAAAAATATACAGTAATAGGCAAGGAAGGGCTAGGTATCTTTAACACTAGTACATTTTAAGTTCATAGTCTATGGCTATCCTGATAAAGTCCTTACCGAACATGAGTCACTTACCGAGTTTTTCAAAGGCTTTAATCACAGTCCAAAAGGAACTCGGTGACAAATGATCATTCAGGTCTTTGGAGCCAAGTTAAGATATCTACCTGGGAAAAGCAATTATCATAGCTGACGCATTATCCCGCAATCCCGCACCATACAGCAAAGAACCATTAATTGGACTAAAAGATATAGAAACATCCGTACCTATTGTTAAAACCGTATCTAAACAAGAAAATTCCTTAACCCAAGAGATCGCGAGCATTGAATATCTGGGTCGGAGCGCAGAACTGTTACAAACTGAACAAAGCAAGCGTCAACAGACATAACCCAAACAATAAACACTTCGAAACGGAAACAGGGTCAGTGGCTAAGCAAAAACAATAAACACTTTTGAGCAGAAACCCTAAAGCAAAAGTACATTTAAAGTATGTGTATCAGAATAATGTAATCAAATAGTAATATTATTATGTAGGTCTGTGACGAGGAAAACCCGAAGAACACAGCAGATGACTAACGACCAGGTAGTAATAATAATCTCTTTCATACCAATTGTCATAAACTGGTTGCATTCCGTCATCCAGGGTTCTCTACTATGTCACAGAAAGCCAAATCACTATTTTACTGGCCTACAATGCTTACAGATATAATAAGCACATAACTGATTGTAACACGTGTCATGAAGACAAGGGACACACTAAGACACCTGTCAGTTTAAGGGCCTATCCTGTGCCAAATCAATCCTTGAAAGAATATACGTAGAATTATTAACAGAATTACGAGTCTGACGAGGAAATAAACACTTCTTAGTGTTAATAGTTCCTTGACACGTTATATTAGGAATTAATAGCACTTAAAAACAAAGCAAACCACACACCGCAATTGAGTGCGTTAGGAATATTTATGAGTGCTAAATCAGTAAATATGGAATTCAACACATAATAATCTGTGACTCGGGTGGTGTAAATCAATAATAATCTCCTTAACACGTTGTGTGAATTCCTTTCCATTAAGAAAACCAATAATATATTTGATCACCCAGAGTCAATCGGTTTGGTAGATAACGGATAATTAAATAGGAAGTGTCAATGTCTTACGAGTTACAACTCGTGATATGGATCCGACCGGATTATAGCGGTTCTCGCGTTTTAAATACCTTTATCATTTATATCATGTATCTATAGAATTGATGCCGCAAGTAGCCTTATACGGTACGCCGCTAGAACACTTTTCCACATATTCAAGCCAACCATTAATTTATCAAATATATATAAAAAAATATAAATAAATAAATAAAAAAAAAAAAAATAAAATAAATATGGATACAAGTGGAGTCAATATAATACACTCCGTAAGAAGTCGGAAGGGTTACAAATTATAATAAAAAAAGGAAAAAGGAATCACGATAAAATCAATAAGCAAAACGTAACCCAAGGTTAATTAAATATCTAAATATATATGCGTAAAGATTCGAACTCTAACTTAACGCTTTAGTAATGACAAATAAGCTAAAAGTTCAAACACATATCCAAAAACCTACTGACATATTGTCTGTCCCGGTGATTTATATTCGTAGTCAATGAAAAAAAAAAATTAAATAATAAATAAATAATAAACTAATAATAAATAAAATGAAATAAAATAAAATAAAAGAGATTTTAAAGTCAGGAAGTCTAGAAGTGAAAATGTTATCTATGGAATAATCCTATATGAATCTTATACAGGGCTAATAATATATACAGAATTTGTATGGAAACCTTTTTCATATAGTTTGAATAAGGAATATTTATTTAACATAATGCCAACATGAAACTAATATATTGTTCAATTTTGGTACTGTTTTTTTTTTTTTTTTTTCAGACATTCTTCTCATGCGGGTGGAGAATTAAAACACTAAAATATCATTTGAAAATACTAAGTCGTATCTTTTACAGCAAGTAACGTAACTCTTAGCTGGCTGAGAGCAATCTCCTGCCAAGTGACGACGTCATCATTGCCGTATCAGCATTTGTTCCTTTTAACCTCAATAATCTGCTTACACAGGCTTCATCTCGCGATTGCAAAGCAGGTTGCTGGAGAAAGGAATGCTTAGCCCGAACTTCTCATGGGCAAGGCAGACATTAGGTACAGGTGTCTATCGGTATGCGCAATGCAACTTGCAATCATTTTAAAATTAATAAACAAAATAAGGAAATAGAATTTCTATAACATCAAAATGAATTAATTTTTTCTGAACCTCATAGACATTTAGAAGTATCACGATATGGATATGGATTATTTACTTGCAACATTAGCTTATTACAATTCAAGTAAAACATTCATGGGTATATGTCACATTTTCTTGAAAAAACCCAAAGTTTATTTAGAAATTAGTTACATAGTGGGTTTTTTTTCGTTGCATCTCCTACCTATTAATAAAGTTTTTAAAAAAATTAACCTCAGAGGATGCGCGCGAGAAAATTGAATATGAAACTTTTGTTAGGGCACATAGAATCATGATTAATATTCTCTTTGACTCTTATGTTGCCTGGCAATCTTACAAATAGCTCCGTTTTCCACTTCTTTGTCTAGTAACTTACTACCAGTAATATCGAATTTTCTTTGAGATTCGTAATGATATCTATTTATTTTTTTATAATTCTGGATATTTTTACAAGTCATCATAGACCTGGATAGGTTCACTCATTGTTAATGCCATGGATAAAAAGTTTGTACAGCGGACTCTTCTGAATTCCAAAATATCAGCAAATTCATGTGGGTTAAGTCTGGTCTAAATAGCTCTCTCCCCTCCCCTGTATTTGGATGTCGTCTGAATTTACTTTGCCCTTGTGACAAGTATAATTTCACTTGCAGGCTGATTAATGGAACCTGGTTACAGTATCCTGCAGTACGAGAGTTTCACATCGCAACTTCAAAAAAATCGTTCGTCGTGGCGGACGACTACAGTCAAGTAACAACCGCCTACAATGTGAAAGGAATTTCATGGACTTCTTCGACCGACACCGTATCTCGTCGTTAATCTCGTTTTAATGCGGAACGCTCCGGCGGCTGTCGGAATCGACTACAATAAGGGCCATACTTCCGACAATTACGACCCGAAGGATATTCAACTCTACTTTGCTGGCGAAGGACTCGTGCTGGGATGATCTATTCATCGCGAACGTAATCGTGTAGCTTAGGATGCAGAGAATAAGTTGTGAGCGCAAAATGGAACGTTGGACCCGCCCAGGCAAATTTTCCCTTGTTTTAACCATTGAAAAAGGCCGTTTCAATTGGCTATAGGTGGTTGTCTGGAACTGTGTAATGGACGAAAAGTTGTTCGAACGCTAGTTAAAAGTGAAGTAGTATAACCTCGGTCATGTATCCTATATATATAAAGTATCATGTATCCTATATCTTATCAAATGATCATAAATAACAGAATCGAAATATATTTTTTTGCGTGTACGCAATAGGAATCTCTTATATAAATGATCATAAATAAACAGAATCTAAATATATCTTTGCGTTGTACGCAGTAGGAATCTATTTGAAGTGCACATATATTAATCATAATTATATGAATCCATATACATATGTATAAACAAATCAGGTAGCCTATAATCAATCTGTTACCTTATATCTTACCATTATCTGCAGTTATATATGAGTTAGTATATTGATTAATGAATCAGATATATAACATTTAGCATAAAAATCAACGAATCAATCAGCATAAACATTAATAATTTTATCAATTCATATATGAACTTTTTTATCAGTTAAAATATGATTTTTATCATGTTAATCTTCATTCTATGCAATTATCAGAGTACATTAGTATTTTCTGTAGCATATGTATCTTAATGAGATGAAGTGAAAAACTGTATCATTATATATATCATGTGATCACTATTATTTACCAATATCATTGTTTTATATTTTATTACTTGAATCAATTCATGTACACCATGAATTTTTATTTACTTATATATATATATATTCACATAGTGTCTGTATCACACTCCTATAAGTCAAATGCAAGTCAAGTTTGAGTAATATTCAGTGGTTGGTTTTGGTAGCTGACCGAGCTGATGTAAGTGTTTACATAAAAAAATAAA
>NC_087206.1:23882286-23897771 GCF_015104395.2 Macrobrachium nipponense
ATTCTCCAGGCTCCAAGACCAGCTAACGAAGACGAAAAAGACGAAGACGTTTTCAGCAGATTCGTCCGGAGTCCAGAAAGGATCCTGGAGACACTCGGATTGCAGGCGACGTGAAGCTTCCCTGGGGAAACCAAGGATGGAACCCTACCGGTTCCTAAAACTAACGATACTTCGCAGCAACGACAATCACCAAAGTAACAATATGAAAAGTGTTGTAAACAGTTTGTTTTCTCGAGCGAGTGTCTCGCAGCGAGATTTGCTAGGAGCTACCAATGCTCCTTGTTATCATACTTTATTATCTCCACCTCGGTCACTAACGGTCTACCGGCTAGCGAAGAGGAGAGCCCGCAGGCAAATTCAAGAATATTACCTTCCCAGGACTAGAAGAGGCGATCATTTCGATCGAGCTCGAGAAACGCCAAGAGTAAGATGGAGGCGACGGAAGCACCAGGACCGTTTGCTCAAAGACAAATCTTGGTTCACGATGAAAAGGTAGCAGCCAGGCGAATTCTCCGGCCAAAGAGAGGGCTTAACCTGACGCGGAACCTTCTGAATCAAAGAGCAGAAGGTTCCTTTACTACCGTTATGCAGGACGTCAGAAGAATGAAAAGGAAGCTCCAGGAGACCGAAGAGAAAGGCCCCGACACCAAACGTCCAAGAAGGAAAGAAGATAGAATGCTTTTAGCTGGAAACCCTCCTCATTATACACCGATGCTGGCAAGGAACCGCTTTCCCCAACCAGAGTCGATGGACGTGGGAGAGGTGCCGATGGACGTGAAAGAGGAACTTGCTCCGGTCCGTGCCCTAGAGACCACAGCAGCGCCCCCTAAACAGAAGAGGTACCTCAGGAAGAGAGCAGTGGACCGTTTCCCTCAAGTGCTGAGAAACGCCAAGGGAACGAATAGAAAGATGGAAAACGCAGAGGAGTCATCCCCATCAAACAAAAGATATAGGACGGATCAAGACCAAGCTGCAACTAGTACTACCCGAAGGCCTCCCCTGAAAGCGACGCGAGGAGGTATAAAGGCAGCGGCTCTAAGGAAGAGGTTCACGGACAATTCCCAGAGAGAGCCACAGGACTGTCAGGGAAGGAAGAGGAAGTTGGAAAAGGACGAGGTAATGATAGCATCCGTCGAGCAGGTGAAATTGGAGGCTGCCGGCAAGACGGAGCCCTTAAGCAAAAGACGGAAGGCAGACCAAGGTGCTCTTCGTCACAATCCACCGAAGGCACGGAAAAGGCTCCCCCGGCAGGCGAAGAACAACGCGGTGAATAGAATCCACGAGATCTTTGGTGTCCCGGCCGAGAGGATCGAGCTGGGCCAAAATGCAGCAGCTGAAGAGGCTGACACGAAAGGGATGGCGAATGAAAAAATTAAGAAGAGAGGAGCGAAAAAAGAGGCGGAAGAAGCAGAATTAAAGCGAGTGGATATTTCCCCTGATGATCCTCAACAGAAGCAGCTCGGAAAAAGGAAAGCGAAAGCGGAGCCTCCACAGAGGCAGAAGCAGGCTGCGAAAAAGAAAGAGAAAAAGAAGAAAAAGAAGGAAGAGGAAAAATTGACGCAGAAATCCGAAGCAGTAACAATCAGTGAGGCTGAAGTGCAAAAACTTCTCAAGACAGGAAAAGAGCTGGGCGCGGGTGCCTACGGAACCGCTTATAAGGTCGTCCATAAGGGAGAGGTGGCCGTGCTGAAAGTGGCCAATTCCCGTCTATGGAGTGTGAAAGCGGTTTTCAAAAAAGAAGCCAAGGTTCTTCAGGCACTCAATGGTGCAGGAGGAGCTCCGCTGCTACTTGGCACCTGTAGCAAACCAACCGCGATCCTTATGGAATATTGTCCTGGTGAAGAGTTCCTTTCGATAATATATGACACGAAGAACTTTCCTTCACTAGCTTTAGAAATTCTTTCGGACATTGCGAGGAAGCTGCATCAAATCCACTTGGCAGGTTACGTCCATGTTGATTTGAAGCCTGATAACGTAATGGTCCACGTCCAAGAAGACAAAGGCAACAAGCAGGTGAAGCCCAGGATAATCGACTTTGGATTAGCTGTGGAAAAGGGCACGAAAATACAGCTATATCCGAATATGTCTTATTCTATCTATCCGCCTGAATACTCGGAGGGTGCACCGGCGCGGCCATGGGGAGACGTCTACTCTATGGGATGTCTAATTGAGGATACGGTCTACGCCTTCTACGATGACATCCCAGAGCATTACGAGGAAATTATAAGCATGGCGAAGAATGAAAACCCGAAGCTTCGACCGACCTTGCCCAAGCTAGTGAAACAGCTTGAAGCAGCATTAAAGAGATCAGAATTTAAGGAGAGGCCACAAGGGTAACCAGGAAAGACTATGACTGCCGCTTATGGTATCCTCTATTCATCAAGGGAGATCCTACATGTAAAAGTCTCTGTAATGCGAACAACTGGTTGGATTTCTAGATCCTCTAGAAACACGGCTCGCAGAAGGAAGCAGTCCTCTGCCTCTAGTATGCTATGTTCCTTAATGGAGATTCTACATGTTAGAAAAACCTTCTGTTAATGGCGAACAAATGGTCGGATTTCTAGATCAATGTAGAAAATACGGCTTCGCAGAGGGAAGCAGTTTCCACTGCCTTTAGTAATGCTAAATGGTTCCTTAATGGAAGATTCTACATGTAAGAAAACCTCTGTTTATGCCCGAACAAATGGTCGGATTTCTAGAAATCATCTAGAAACACGGCTCGGCAGAGGGGAAGAAGCAAGTCCACTGCCTCTAGTATGCTATGGTTCCTTAATGGAAGAGTTCACATGTAGGAAAACCTCTGTTGTATGCGGACAACCAACCCCCCCCCCCCCCCCCTCCCCGGGTCGGATTTCTAGATCATTCTAGAAATACGGCTTCGCAGAAAAGAAGGCAGTCCACTGCCTCTATATGCTATGTTCCTTAATGGAGATTCTACATTTAGAAAACCTCTGTTGATACGGACCAACTGTCGGAATTTTTCTAAGATCCATCTAAGGAACACGGTTTGGCAGAAAGAAGCAGTTTCCACTGCCTCTAGTATGGCTAAAAATTGTTCCTTAATGGAGATTCTACAGTTAGAAAACCCTGTTATGGCGAACAAATGGTCGGATTTCTAGAAATCATCCTAGAAATACGGGCTTCGCAGAAGAAGAAGCAGTCACTGCCTCTAGTATGCTATGTCCTTAATGGAGATTTCTACATGTAGGAAAACCTTGTTTTGCGAAACCAAATGGTCCGGATTTCAAGATAATATAGGAAACTACGGCTGCAAGAATTTGGAAGCAGTCCACTGCCTTGTATGCATGTTCCTTAATGGAGTTCTACAAGTAAGAAAAACCTGTTTTTGGAACAAATGGTCGGATTTCAGACATATTAGAAAATACGGCTCGCAAGATGGAAGCAGTCCCACTGCCTCTAGTATGCTATGTTCCTTAAGGAGCCTTCTCCCAATGGTAGAAAAACCTTGTTTTGCGAACAAATGGTAGGAAATTTCCCTAGACATCTCGAAATTACGGCTCGGCAGGAAATGGAAGCAAACACTGGCATCTAGGTTGCTAATTTGTTACTTAATGGAGATCTATAATTGTAGAAAACCTGTTTTGCGAACAAATGGGTCGGATTTCTAGATCATATAGAAATACGGCTCGCAGAAAGGGAAGCAGTCCACTGGCCTCTAGTATGCTATGTTCCTTAACTGGAGATTCTAATGTAGAAAACCTCTGTATGCGAACAACTGGTCGGATTTCTAGATCATCTAGAAACACGGCTCGCAAGAGGGAATCATTCCACTTGCTCTAGTATGCTATGTTCCTTAATGGAGATTCTAAACGTAGAAAACCAACTGTCTGCGGAACAAAATGGTCGATTTCTAGATCATCTTAGGAAAACATGGCTCGCAGATTTCCTACATGTTAGAGTTCCACATGAAAACCTCTGTTATGCGGACACCTGGTCGGGGGGATTTTCTAGATCATCTAGAAATCAGGCTCGCAGAAAGAAGCAGTCCACTGCCTCTAGTATGCTATGTTCCTTAATGGAAATTCTACATGTAGAAAACCTCTGTTATGCGGACAACTGGTCGGATTTCTAGAACCCCCTCAGAATCTAGATCATCTGGCCTTCGCGTTCCGCAGAGAAGCAGTCACTGCCTCTAGTATGCTATGTTCCCTTAATGAGATTCTACAGTAGAAACCTCTGTTTTATGCGAACAAAATGGTCGGATTTCTAGATCATCTAGAAACACGGCTCGCAGAAAGAAGCAGTCCACTGCCTCTAGTATGCTATGTTCCTTATGAGATTCTACTGTAGCTCCCAAAACCTCTGTTTATGCGGGACAAACTGGTAGATGTTCTAGATCATCTAGAAACACGCTCGCAGAGAAGCAGTCCACTGCCTCTAGTATGCTATGTTTCCTTAATGGAGGGGGATTCTACATGTCGAAAACCTCTGTTTTTGGCGAAACAAATGTCGGATTTCTAGATCATCTATAAACATGGCTCGCAGAGGGAAGCAGTCCCACTGCTCTAGTATGCTATGTTCCTTAATGGGAGTTCTACATGTAGAAAACCTCTGTTTATCGACAACTGGTCGATTTCTAGATCACCTAGAAACACGGCTCGCAGAGGGAAGCAGTCCACTGCCTCTAGTAATGCTATGTTCCTTTAATAGAGATTCACATGTAGAAAACCAACCTCTGTTATACGACAAACTGGTCGATTTCTAGATCATCTAGAATTCACGGCTCGCAGAGGGAAAGCAGTCCCACTGCCTCTAGTATGCTATGTTCTTAATAGAGATTCTACATGTAGAAAACCTCTGTTATACGGACAACTGGTCGGATTTCTAGATCATCTAGAATCACGGCTCCGCAGAGGGAAGGGGCAGTCCCTGCCTCTAGTATGCTATGTTCCTTAATGGAGATTTCTACATGTAGAAAAACCTCTTTGGCGAAAATTAAGGTCGGATTTCTAGATACACTCGAAACCGGCTCTCAGAAAGAAAGCAGTCCACGCCTCTAGATGCTGTTCCTTTAATGGAGATTCTACATGTAGAAAAACTCGTTATGCGAACAAATGGTCGGATTTCTAATCATCTAGAAATCACGGCTTCGCAGAGGGAAGAAAAAGCAGTCCGACTGCCTTCTAGTATGCTATTTGTTCCTTAATAGAGATTCTACATGTAGAAAACCAACCTCTGTTTTGTCGGGCAAGCAAATGGGTCGGATTTCTAGATCTCTATAAAATCACGGCCATCGCAAGGGAAGGGAAGCAGTCCCACTGCCTCTAGTATGGCCTATGTTCCTTTAATTGTGAGATTCTACATGTAAAAAAGAAACCTCTGTCTATGCGAACAAACTGGTCAGGATTTTGCCTAGATTTCATCTAGAAAACACGGCTCGCAGAAAGGGAAGGCAGTTCCAACTGCCCTCTAGTATGCCTTATGTTCCTTAATGGAGATTTCTACATGTAGAAAACCTCCCCGTGTTTTTGTGAACAAGAAATTGGTCCGGATTTCTAGATCATCTAGAAACGAATTGGCTCGCAGAGGGAAGGCAGTCCACTGCCTCTAGTTAGTGCTATGTTCCTTTAATGGAATATTCTACATGTATAAAACCTCTTTGTTATGCTAACAAACCTGGTCGGATTTCTAGATCACCTCTAGAAATGCCGGCTCCGCAGAAAGGGAAGGCAGTTCCACTGCCTCTAGTATGCTTATGTTCCTTAATAGGAGATTCTACATGTAAGAAAACCTTAACCTGTTGTTTAATGGCGGAACAAACTGGTCCGGATTTCTAGATCCATCTAGAATCCTCGGCCTTTCGCAAGAGGGAAGCAGGTCCCACTGCCACTCTAGTATGCTAATGGTTTGGTCCCTTAATGGAGAGTTCTACAGTAGAAACCTCGTTATACGACCAACTGGTCTGATTTCTAGATCATCCTTAAGAATTCACGGCTCGGCAAGAGGGGGAAGTCAAGTCCACTGCTCCTAGTATGCTATGTTCCTATAGAGATTCTCCATGCTAGAAAACTCTGTTATACGGACAATGGTCGGATTTAGATCATCTAGAATCACGGCTCGCCAGAGGGCAAAGCAGTCCACTGCCTCTAGTATGCTATGTCCTTAATGGAGATTCTACATGTAGAAAACCTCTGTTATGCGAAACAAATGTCGGATTTCTAGATCAACCTAGAAACACGGCTCGCAGAAAGAAAGCAGGTCCACTGCCTAGTATGCTATGTTCTTAATGGAGATTCTACATGTAGAAAACTCTGTTATGCGAAACAAATGGTCGGATTTCTAGATCATCTAGAAAGATGGCTCGCAGAGGGGAAGCGGTCACTGCCGCTAGTATGCTATGTTCCTTAATGGAGATTCTTACATGTAGGAAAAACCTCTGTTATGCGGAACCAAATGGTCGGATTTCTAGAATCATCTAGAAAACATGGTCGCAGAGGGAAGCAGTCCACTGCCTCTAGTATGCTATGTTTCTTTAATGAGATTCTTACATGTAGAAACCTATGTTATCGGAACAAATGGTCCGGATTTCTAGATATCTAGAAAACATGGCTCGCCAGAGGGAAGGAGTCCACTGCCTTAGTATGCTATGTTCTTAATAGAGATTCTTACAGTAGAAAACCTCCTCTGTTTACGGACAACTGGTCGGAATTTCTAGAATCATCTAGAATCACGGCTCGCAGAGGGAAAAGCAGGGTCCACTGCCTCTAGTTATGCTATGGTTCCTTAATAGGAGATTCTAAACAATGTAGAAAAACCTCTGTTATGCGAACAACTGGGTCGGATTTCTAGATCCATCCTATAAATCACCGGCTCGCAGAAAAGGGAAAGGCTGCCCACTGCCTCTAGTATGCCTATGTGTCCTTAAGTGGAGATCCTTAACATGGTAGAAACCTTTCGTTATGCGAACAAAATGGTTGGGATTTCAGAAAATCCACATTCGAAACACGGCTCGCAGAAAGAAGCAGTTCCACTGGCCTCTAGGGTAAAAAATGGGCTATGTTCCTTAAGGAGATTTGACATTAGAAAAAACCTCGGTTATGCGAACACATGGTCGGTTCTAGAAATCATCTAGGAAAAATGGCTCGCAGAGGGAAGCCATCCCACTGCCTCTAGTATGCTATGTTTTCCTTAATGGAGATTCTACATGTAGGAAAAAAACCTCTGGTTATGCGAACAAATGGTCGGATTTCTAGATCATCTAGAAAAACATGGCCTCGCAGAGGGAGCAAGTCCACTGCCTCTAGTAATTGCTATGATTTCCTTAATAGAAGAGTTCTACATGTAGGAAAACCCTACTGTTTATACGGTGACAACTGGTCGGATTTCTAGATCCATCTAGAATCACGGCTTCGCCGAGGGAAAGCAGTTCCCACTGCCTCTAGTATTGCTATGGTTCCTTTCAATAGAGAGTTCTAACGATGTAGAAACCTCTGTTATACGGACCCTGTGGTCGGATTTCTAGATCAATCTAGGAAAATCACGGCTCGCAGAGGGAAGCAGTCCCACTGCCTCTAGTATGCTATGTTTCCTTAATGGGAGATTCTACATGTAGAAAACCTCTGTTAATGCGAACAAATATGGTTCGGATTTCTAGATCCACCTAGAAAACACGGCTCGCAGCGAAAGCAGTCCACTGCATCTAGTATGCTATGGTTCCTTAATGGAGATTTCTACATGTAGAAAAACCTCTGTTTATGCGAACAAAATGGGTCGGATTTCTAGATCATCCTAGAAACATGCTCCGCAAGGGAAGCGGAAGCAGTCCCACTGCCTCTAGTATGCTAATGTTCCTTTAATGGAGATTCTTACATGTACGAAAACCAAACCTCTGGTTATGCGAACAAAATGGTCGGATTTCTAGATCATCTAAAAGAAAAAATGGGCTCGCAAGGGAAGGGAAGCAGTCCACTGCCTCTAGTATGCCTATGTTCCTTAATGGAGAGTTCTACATGTAGAAAACCTCCTGTTATGCGAACAAATGGTCGGATTTTCTTAGATCATCTAAAAGAAACATGGCTCGCATAGGGAAAGCAAGCTCCACTGGCCTCTAAGTATGCTCTTGTTCCTTAATAATAGATTCTAAACTGTAGAAAAACTCTGTTATACGGAACAACTAGTGTCGGATTTCTAGATCATCTAGAAACATGGCTCGCAGAGGGAAGCAGTCCACTGCCTCTAGTATGCTATGTTCCTTAATAGAGATTCTACATGTAGAAAACCTCTGTTATACGGAAAACAACTGGTGCTGAATTTCTTTAGATCATCTAGAATCACGCTCGCAGATGGAAGCAAGTCCACTGCCTCCTAGGTAGCTATGTTCCTAATGGAGCCTTCTACGTTTAGGGAAAACCTCTGTTACTGCTAACAAATGGTCGGATTTCTAGATCACCTGAACACGGCTCGCGAAGACGCAGTCCACTGCCTCTAGTATGCTATGTTCCTTAATGAGATTCTACATGTAGAAAACCTCTGTTATGCGAACAATGGTCGGGATTTTCTAGACTCATCTAGAAACATGGGCTCGCAGAGGGAGCAGTCCACTGCCTCTAGTATGCTTGTTCCTTAATGGAGATTCTACATGTAGAAAACCTCTGTTATGCGAACAAATGGTCGGATTTCTAGATCACCTAGAAACACGGCTCGCAGAAAGAAGCAGTCCACTGCCTCTAGTATGCTATGTTCCTTAATGGAGATTCTACATGTAGAAAACCTCTGTTATGCGAACAAATGGTCGGATTTCTAGATCATCTAGAAACATGGCTCGCAGAGGGAAGCGTCCACTCCTCTAGTTATGCTATGTTCCTTAATGGAGATTCTACATTTAGAAAACACCTCTGTTATGCGATCAAATAGGTCGATTTTCTAGATCATCTAGAAACATGGCTCCGCAGAGGGAAAAAAAAAAAGCCCCCAAGTTTCCCTGGCCTCTGTATGCTATTGTTCCTTAATAGAGATTCTACATGTAGAAAACCTCTGTTATACGGACAACTGGTCGGATTTCTAGATCATCTAGAATCACGGCTCGCAGAGGGAAGCAGTCCACTGCCTCTAGTATGCTATGTTCCTTAATAGAGATTCTACATGTAGAAAACCTCTGTTATACGGACAACTGGTCGGATTTCTAGATCATCTAGAATCACGGCTCGCAGAGGGAAGCAGTCCACTGCCTCTGTGATGCTAATGTTCCTTAATAGAGATGCTACATGTATGAAAACCTCTGTTATAAGGACAACCTGGTCATATTTCTAGATCATCTAGAATCCACGGTCTCGCAGAAAGAAGCAGTCACTGCCTCTAGATATGCTATGTGCCCTTAATGGAGATTCTCCTGTAGAAAACCTCTGATTATGCGAACAAATGTCGGGATTTCCTAGATCATCTAAAACACGGCTCGCAGAGGGAGCGTCCACTGCCTCTAGTATGCTATGTTCCTTAATAGAGATTCTACATGTAGAAACTCTCTGTTGTATACGGACAACTGGTCGGATTTCTAGACATCTAGAATCACGGGCTCGCAGAAAGAAGCATCCACTGCCTCTATATGGCTATGTTCCTTATGGAGATTTCCTTAACATTGGAAAACCTCTGTTATTGCGAACAAATGGTCGGATTTCTAGAAATCCACACCTAGAAACGGCTCGTTCAGAAAGCAAGAAGTCCACTGCCTCTAGTAATGCTAAATGTTCCTTATGGAGTTTCTAATGTAGAAAAACCTCCTGTTTATGTCGAACAAATTGTCGATTTCTAGAAATCTCTAGAAACATGGCTCGCAGAGGGGAAGCAGTCCACTGCCTCTAGTATGCCTTGTTCCTTAATGGAGATTCCTTAACATGTAGAAACCTCTTTTATGCGACCAATTGGTGGATTTCCTAGATCAAGCTAGAAACACGGCTTCGCAGAAATACGCAGTCCACTGCCTCTAGTTATGCTATGTTCCTTAATGGAGATTCTAACATGTTAGAAAACCTCTGTTATGGGCCCCCCGAACAATGGTCGATTTCTAGATCGATCTATAAACATGGCTCCGCAGAGTAAGCAGTCCACTGCCTCTAGTATGCTATGTCCTTAATGGAATTCCTAATGTAGAAAACCTCTGTATGCGAACAAATGGTCGGATTTTCTACATCATCTAGAAACATTGCTCGCAGAGGGAGCAGTTCCACTGCCAGTCTAGTATGCTATGTGCCTTAATAGAGATTCTACATGTAGACAACCTCTGTTCTAACGGACAAACTGGTGGGCGGATTTCTAGATCATCTAGATCACGCTCGCAGGGGAGCAGTCCACTGCCTCTAGTATGCTATTTTGTTTCCTTAATAGAGATTCTACATGTAGAAAACCTCTGTTATACGGACTAACTGTCGGATTTCTAGATCATAGAAATCACGGCTCGCAGAGGAAAGGCAGTCCACTGCCTCTAGCTATGCCTTAATCGGAATCAGTCCACTGCCTCTATAATGGCTTATGTTTCCCTTAATAGAGATTCTAACATGTATAAAACCGCTGGTTATTAACTGACAACTGGTTCCCAAGATTTCCTAAGATCATCCTAGAATTCTCCGGCCTCGCGGAGGAAGAAGCAGCCCACCTGCCCTCCTAGTATGCTATGTTTCCTTAATGGAGATTCTACATGTTAAGAAAACCTCTGTTATGCTAACCAATGGTCGGATTTCTAGATCATCCTTAGAAACACGGCCTCGCAGAATGGAAGCATCCTGCCCTCTAGTATGCTATGTTTCCTTAATAGGATTCTACAGTAGAAAAACCTATGTTATACGGACAATGGTCGGATTTCTAGTATCTAGAAATCAACGGCTAAGCAGAAGGAAGGCGGTCCACTGCCTCTAGTATGCTATGTTCCTTAATGGAGTTCTACATGTAGGAAAACTCGTTATGCGGACAAATGGTCGGATTTCTAGATCACTAGACACGGCTCGCAGAAGGGAAGCAGTCCACGCCTCTAGTATGCTATGTTCTAATGAGATCTACCATGTAGAAAAACCTCTGTTATGCGAAAACAAATGGTCGGATTTTAGATCATCTAAGAAACACGGCCTCGCAGAAGGGAAGCAGTCCACTGCCTCTAGTATGCTATGTTCCTTAATAGATATCTACTTTTAGAAAAACCTCTGTTTACGAAACAAAATGGTCGGATTTCTAGATATCTAGAAACAGGGCTCGAGAAAGGAAGCATCCACTGCCTCTAGTATTGCTTGTTCCTAATGGAGGATTCTACATGTAGAAAACCTCTGTTATGCGGAACAAAATGGTCGGATTTCTAAGATCATCTAGAAAAATCCACCGGATCGCAGATGAAGCCAAGTTTCCACAGGCCTCTAGGTATTTGCGAATGGTTCACTTAATAGAGATTCCGACATGTCGGAAAACCTCTGTTATCCGGACAAACTGGTTCGGGAATTTCTAGTAATCTGAACACGGCTGCAGAGGGAAAGCAGTCCACTGCTCTTAGTATGCTATGTTCCTTAATAGAGGATTCTACCTGTTAAGAAAACCTTGTTATGCGAACAACTGGTCGGATTTCTAGATCATCTAGAAAAACGGCTCGCAGAGGGAAGCAGTCCACTGCCTCTAGTATGCTGTGTTCCTTAATGGAGATTCTACATGTAGACAACCTCTGTTTTGCGAACAAATAGTCGGATTTCTAGATCATCTAGTAATGCGGCTCGCAGAGGGAAGCAGTCCAATGCCTCTAGTATGCCATATTCCTTAATAGAAATTCTACATATAGAACACCTCTGTCAAGCGGACAACTGGTCGGATTTCTAGATCATCTAGAAACACGGCTTGCAGAGGGAAGTAGTCCACTGCCTTTAGTATGCTATGGTTCCTTAATAGAGATTTTACATATGGAAAACAAGAGTTTGGCCTTGATTTTTTTATATTCCTATCCTAGTATGAGTATCTGTTGGCTGTTTAGATAGTTGATTTGTTCCTCAGCTGTATATTTTAACTCAAATGTGTCATGGATTTATTAAGCAATATATTTTTCAATGTTTTCTCCATTATTGAAAAGGCCTTGCTTAAAACTGACATGCTTAGTTTCACTTCAAAATGGCAATAGTTTAATATTTGAAACTTAGACAGCTCCCGGGTATGTTTGTTTGTTTGTATGGTGTTTTTACGTTGCATAGAACCAGTGGTTATTCAGCGACGGGAACAACAGCTTGACGTGACTTCCAAACCACGTCGAGAGTGAACTTCTATCACCAGAAATACACATCTCTGACCCCTCAATGGAATACCCGTGAATTGAACTCGCGGCCATCGACGTGGCAGACCAAGACCAAACCGACCACCCCACTGAGGCGCTGTGCTCCCGCATATGAAGTAGTTAGTTATGTGAAACGACTGTTTTTTAACTGTTTATGTGGTAGTTTGCAATTGGACCACGTGTTCCCCCTCGAGATTGCACAATTGGGCTAATTGGTAGCTTGACCGTTCCCCCCAAACCTGGTTTCGGAACTGGAACTCATTATTTTTTATGCCCACGAGACCTCTTGCTTTTTTAATGAATCGTTTAAAAAGCTCTTTTAACACCTGGTGTCTGCTAATAATATTGGCACCTGCACCTGGTGTTTGGTTTTAGTGGTCCAAGTTCCCAAAATTTTTATATGATATGTTTGGTACCCAGAGCGATGCCAATATGTATTATATACCCTATAATATTATGTACCTAATGTTGACCACTTATATAAAATCTGGCAATACTAAACTGCATGAAGCTTAGTCTCAATTTTATGTAACTGGGGATTCCAGTAAGGGAAAACTATCCTTGTTTAGCTACTACCATAAATAGACTAATCAGACTTAGAATTTTTAGTGATGAGCACACTGTCTCAGTGGCCTGGAGACTTGTTTCATAGAGGTTGATGAGTTGACTGTTTACTGAATTTACTATTCATCTGTTAATCAGTGAACCTTATGGAAAAGTGGGAGTACCATAATTTGAAATGTACAGTAGTTATAGTCTCAGTAGGTCACTAAAATTAGACTCATACTTTCAGCATGTCCTTGGCAACCGCAGTTGTTTTACGTTCAAAATACTAAGTTGAATAGTTAAACATCACAATGAGTGGGTTTTATGCTTTCCAGTACTGTTAGGAATAGTGTGTGTTCTTGTCTCTACTCTTTTTATGATTAACTGTTTTCAGTTTGAAAATCCTTAACTCAAAAAGAGCCACAATGTTGTCTTCAAACCAGTGGGAAATGCTCCCCCAGAGCTTCTTCTTCTATACCGCTTCGATCAGGTATGTTGTTCTCATTTTTTTTTTTGTGCTAGCTTCTGTCCTAAACTTTGCCCTTTTAAGGTTTATTTAATGACACAGCAGTTGTTTACAGTTCATAATTTTGTGATCTTTTGCAATTTGTATTAGACTGAATAGATATGGAGAGAGTACAGTATGCTTTTGAAATTTAGACAGTACTATCTGACTGTCAAGTTCAGTAAAATTAATCAAATTTAGCAATTTGATGTCAATGAATATAGGAAAAACACAAATACTATAGCAATGGAGGTCTACAGAGTTTTGCTCTATCCCTTTTTTGTATTTTTCCTATGGCATTCTGTTGTATGGAAACTTACCATGGACATTTATTAACAGTAATAACTTTTGGCTTATCCTGCATGGATGCTTTTGCTTCAAGTACTTTTATTTTTGTATCCAACTTGTTTACTCTCTTGAATGTCTTGCCCCTTCGAAAAACAACTTGTTACTCTGTCACCTCTTAGGTTGTCGAGAGAATCGCCCTGGAGAAGTTCAACCGCGAGGAATGCAATCAGCTCATACTGAGAGAGGGTTCTACAGAAAGACAAGCGAGGACGAAGGGTTCCCAACACAGTACCTAAACGGTCCCTATCGAGAGAGGGAGGAACTCTAGATGAATTTCTAACAAGATTTTATTGTGCAGCACAAAGCATGTACTTTTTCACATGATCAGTTGAATTATTCAGTAGATTAATTGGCTTTTTCATGTCCAGTCATTTGTGGAGTTGTATAAAATTGCTATTTCACGTCCAGACATTTGTGGATTTGTTTAAAACTGACTTAAAATGTAGATCCGGGTGTAATCATTGTGAGGGATGAATGCTAACGTAGTTTTGCGTTTTTATTTTATTTTAAGACTTTGGTGTGAAAGTGTAAATCCTGTATTGTACTCAAAAAAATCTACTTAGTCTTTTCTATATTTTATATTTTTGAATTATTCTCTGAACCTGGTTCCAGTAATTAAAGAAAATGTATTTCATTTCTTATTTAACGTAAATACTAAATACCATGATAATCCATTAAAATTCAGGAGTAAATGTATTGCTGGTTGTGTACGAATGATTTTTCTTTGCATTCTGTGCACGTGATCGGCGTTGGGCCAAAGACAGTCTTGCCCCATATTTATGAAAATGGTTAAGGTAAAAGTCTAATAGACTTCCTGGTTCTTGGAAGTTTGAAAATGAGGGAGGACTGGGCGTTGGTCGTATGCTGACTTCTCGAGTTTTTCTGGAGGTTTTGCAGTGAAAATAAAGAAAAATTTGGAGTTGCCATGGGCTCCCCATTGGGACCTGTGTTTTTCTAATATTTTTATGTCCTTTTTAGAAGAAACCTTTTTAACTAACTGTCCGGATGTGTGTAAACCTATCTATTATAGACGATATGTTGATGATACATTTGCGCTATTCAAAGAACCCTGGCATAGAGAGATGTTTCTGGACCATATCAATAGTCAACATGAAAATATAAAATTTACCATGGAAAAGGAAACCAACAACTCTTCACCCTTTTTAGACATCAATGTAAGCAGAGACAATGGTGAATTTACTACATCTGTATATAGGAAAAAATCATACACTGGGCTTGCTAACAATTTCTACAGTTCATGCTTCAAGAACTTTAAACTGAATTCTATTTACACTTTGGTTTACAGGGCTTTACGTTACTCTTCGAGTTGGTCTCTCTTTCACAATGAGACATTATTTTTAGTCAAATTTTTCTTACAGAACTCCTATCCTGAAAAATTGGTATATAAAGTCATTAACAGACTGCTGTCACACGATTTCTCCAATCCGATGCCCTCTTATAATGTCTTAAAGAAAAATGTATATGCCACTATCCCATTTATCTCTGACGACAAGTTTTCTGCCAAACTTAAACAAATAATCGAAAATTAATTTGGCTGCCTTAAAATGCATTTAATTCCAATCAATCTACTCAAGATTGGCGTATTCTTCGGCTATAAAGACAAACTGCAGACCTTCATGAGATCCAACATTGTTTATAAATTCAAGTGCCCGGTATGTCCCGGTATTTATGTTGGATCAAGCCGTAGGTTACTGCAGATGAGATACTGTAGCCACGTGGGATACAGCTTTAGAACGGGTCAAAATTAAGCAAACCAGAATTTTCTAATATAAAGAATCATGCCTCCATATGCAAAATTGAGATAAATAAAAA
>NC_087206.1:23898271-23923271 GCF_015104395.2 Macrobrachium nipponense
CTCGTTTGATTAAAATAATTCTTTTCCATTAATTCCTGTGCTATTACTCTTGAATTAATAATCATTTTTCTTTTATGTTAAAATCAATATTATTCTTTGGGAATCGTTTATTTCATTTCGTATTTCCCACGGTTGTTTTTTAATAATAATAATAATAATAAAATAATAATAAATAAATAAATAATAATAATAATAATAATAATAATAAATAAATAATAATAATAAAATTAAAATAAAGCTCAACAAGGTTCGGCTTGAAGATATGGGGAAGAGAAGTAGGACTAAAAAATAAAAAATGCCAAAATAATTAAAAAATTTGTATTACAATTCCCATCAACACGAAAATGGTGGGAAACTGAATACTGCGAAATAATTCAGAGAATCCTGAGGAATTACTTAACCTCAATCTGCGTTGGGTTTTGGTTAAGCCATCTTTTCTTATATGAAATAGAGTTGTTTTGATGTCCTTTTGCGAATTGAAAGGTAAAAGGGATTTAATTCTTATCTCAGTTTGTTGTTTCAATGTTCTGTTCATAGAATGTTTCTATTTTATTTTTATCAGATATCATTTTTCTCTCTATCCTCCTACCATCGTCCTTAAAATTTTCAGTAGAAATTGTTTATTGTAAACTCACATTCTATATCTCTAGTATTTTTCGCCACGTAATCTCTCCTCTCTCTCTCTCTCTCTCTCTCTCTCCTTCGCTCTCCTCCATCTCTCTCTCTCTCTCTCTCTCTTAGTAATTCATTCTGTCTCATTCAGCCAATACCTATGTAGGAAAGAAGAATGGAAATTCAAGAGACGTTTCACAGCCTCTCTCTCTCTCTCTCTCTCTCTCTCTCTCTCTCTCTCTCTCTCTCCTCCTCCATGATTCACGCATCAACGTTGTGATAGCATTCCCAAGTCTAGGTACAGGATAGGCATTGTGTTTTATCTATTGTCCTGGGAAATAACATTTCACTCTGGCGTGAAAGACCCACCAGCAGTTGTCGCCTCAAAGTAAAGCTTAGTGTTGATCGAGAGAGGTGCCAAGTATTCTTTTTATCTTAACAGGAAACACTTATTATTGTAAGTGCATAGGAATGTATAGCAGGATGCATATGCAAAGAGGTGAAGGTACAAGAGAAACAGTACTTCCCTCCACCTCCCCCTTTCTCTCTGTCTGTCTGTCTGTCTGTCTGTCTGTCTCTCTTTCTGTATCTCTAAGTGCTATGTAGCAAGCTAGTTTTCCTGACAGATTTCATAAATGCACTCTACAGTGGGTGGGTATGTACTCTTTTGCTTACTCGGGGAGTATGCTTACAAAGTACTTTCTTATTTTTGTTGTTCTGTTGGGGAGGGTTAGGAAAGCCCTATGGAAGAGCATAAAGATATTCATTAGGATGAAAACGTAAAAAAATAAATAAGTGCATGTTAAACAATACAGAAAAAAATATTTCTAATAAAATGTATTGCATTTATTTTGATTTTCGTTGGTGAAACAAGGCTCTATTTGACCGTAGATTTTAAAATGCGTTAAAAGTTAGGGAATATGATGTTTACAAGTTATGCGTGAGGGGAAAATCTTGCACACGTCCTGAGTAAGCTGGATTTCGAATCACCCCTTGTTATTGCATTGCTTAATTTTCTCAATATCGAATATGAAAATTTTTTCATATTGACTGAACTTTCGCCTACACCGATTCTGGAAGCTATTATATGAATCTTCTTATTGCTCTGTTATTCATTAATAAACACTTTATTTACTATTTCTTTAATGAATAGATTGTAACTATACTAAAAAGGTCACTACTAAAACTAAACAGGTCCCAAACATTCAATATTAAACCTGGAGTTGCATGAGTGAACAGATTACTATTATTTATTAAATCGCCCTCTAATATATTGATAATGCTAACTGGCACTGATGGTTAATCTAATTCTAGTATCAAATCATGCAGCTCATATCACTGATAAACAAAAGTATATGTATCGCATTATCAGTAATTAACTCAAGTTATAAATACCTATCATTACTTGATTATGGAAATGTTTTTTTTTTGGAAAATCGTTTATAAATATGTATGATAAGGCTGTAGGCTATGGGAGAATTTGAAGGTATATGTTTTTTTTTTTTTTTTTTTTGTAACTTGATATATTTTTTATAGAAGTTTGTACGTAATTAATTGACCTGCACGTGGTTACTCATGAACACTTTCTTGTCTGATGCACAGAGGATGGAGTGATAATACTTTGAACAGCTGAAGTATAATAACATATTATTATTATTATTATTATTATTATTATTATTATATTATTATTATTATTATTATTATTATTATTATATTATTATTATTATTATTAATCGAGTTCCAGTATCATTGTATAATCCTGAAAGTCATAATAAATGAATAAAAAGGTGACACTTCAGTTTGATAAGAAGTATGAGATTATAACCTAAGCGAATAATAATTAGTATGAGTTTCGGGATTATATAACGATACTGGAAATCAATAATTTGTTACTTTCTCTTCGATTTCCGCATCACTTATGTTTAATATAAATATTTCATACTTTAATTCTAATAATAATAATAATAATAATAATAATAATAATAATAATAATAATAATAATAATAATAATAATAATATAATAATAATAATAATAAATATCATATCAAAATAGTAATTCTCGCATTGACAATTTTAGAAAGTAATACACTTAATAAGGTTCAAGAGGCTTATTTTTACGCAAAAATTATAATTATGTTCTCTCATCATAATAATGCTACTAATACTGCTTTGACTCTCTCGCCAGAATGAATAACCAAATATCATATTTCTACTGTACGCTACATTTGTTTTCCCGTGGTAATGAACGACGATAACTGTTGAAGAAAATACAATAAAAGGTAGGTATTAAGAAAACTGCTTTTCATAGTTAGTCGCAAATCAAAGTTTGAACTCTGGCAGCCAAGAAAGGTTGCTCATTATTCAGTTCATTGCGTTCCTAATGCTCGTCATGCAATGTGATATGTCTCGTTAACAAACCAATAGTCATGCCTTATAGAGTTGGAAAAAAAAAAAATACTCAGTTTAGTTACATACATTGTACTCATCTTCTTCTATCATTCTATTTGCAAACAGTAATTACATTTTGGTAATGAGTTTACTCTCTTCAAAGAAATAATGTTTCTTGGATATGTAACCCAAAGGAAAACGTAAATGTGTCGCAGTACTTGAGCTAAATTGAATGTTGATCTTTCCACTGGAATCGCAAAGCTGGAAATCAAATTCCATTTGCCATTGTCCTCTATGAGACCCTGAGGGGTTCAAAGTGAAATGAGGGTTGGTGTTCCAAAAAAGCTCACATTAAGGGGAAAAGCAATTCTGTATGGGTGATGGAACGCTTACGCAGAAGAACATATAGAAGCCATTAAAAAAACTTTTTTTTCATAAAAATTGGAAAACTTCTACGAAAACAGTAACTTTTTTTAAAACAAAGAAAAATTCGTCGTACTTTGTTGTAATTAAATTTGAACCGTCACAGCAAAAGCTGTTTATTTTTTCTTAATAAAAATTTCCACGAACACAGCAACATTTTTGAATAAGGTGACTGAAATATCAGAAAAAAAAACCGTCTTACTTTTTGTTGTAATTAAATATGAACCGTCACAGCAAAAGCTGTTTATTTACTAATTTTTTTTTAAATTGCAAATATTTTCCACGAAAACGGTAATGGACTGCTTCCCTCTGCGAGCCGTGTTTCTAGATAATCTAGAAAACTGCCATTTGTTCGCATAACAGAGGTTTTATACAGTAGAATCTCCTTTAAGGAACATAGAATACTAAAAGCAGTGGACTGTTTCACTCTGCAAGCCGTTTTTCTAGATGATCTAGAAATGCAACCAGGTGTTCCCATAACAGAGGTTTTCTACATGTAGAATCTCCATTATGGGACATAGCACACTAGAGGCAGTGGACTGCTTCCCTCTGCAGCCATTTTCTAGCATGAGCCAAATCGACCATAGTTGCATAACAGAGGTCTAGATAAAACCTCCATTAAGATAGCATCAAAAAGCAGTGGCTGCTTCCCACTGCAACCATTTTTGATGGATCTAAATCCACCATTTGTTCGCATAACAGTTTTCCTACATAGGAATCTCCATTAAGAAACATAGCATACAAAAAGCAGTGGACTGCTTCCCATGCGAGCCATTTTTCTGGATGAATGTACAGGAATCAACATGTCGCATGACAGCGAGGTTTTTCTACCAATTTGTTACAATTTTCTCATAAGGAACATAGCATACTAAAAGCAGTGGACTGCTTCATCTGCGAGCCATTTTTCTGGATGATCTAGGAATCCAACCATTTGTTCGCATAACAGAGGTTTTCTACATGTAGAATCTCCATTAAGGAACATAGCATACAAAAAGCAGTGGACTGCTTCCATCTGCGAGGGGCCATTTTTCTGGATGATAAGAATTCCAACCATTTGTTCCATAACAGGGTTTTCTACATGTAAAAACTCTCCATTAAGGACTAGCATACCTAAAGCAGTGGACCTGTTCCATCTGCGAGCCATTCTGGATGACTAGAGATCCGAACCATTTGTTCGCATAACAGGAGGTTTTCTCTACATGTAGAGTCTCCATTAAGGAACATAGCATACTAAAAAGCAGTTGGACTGCTTCCCACTGCGAGCCATTTTTCTGGAGATTCTAGGAATCCAACCATTTCGCATAACAGTTTTCATGTAGACATCCAGTAGGAACAGCATACTAAAAGCAGTGATGCCCTCTGCGAGCCGTGTTTCTAGATGAATAGAGATCCGACCATGTTTTGAATAAAAGAGGTTTTCATGTAGATCTCCATTAAGGAACATAGCTACTAAAAGCAGTGGACGCTTCCCTCTGCGAGCCGTGTTTCTAGATGAACTAGAGATCCGACCATTTGTTTGCATAACAGAGGTTTTCTACATGTTGAATCTCCATTAAGGAACATAGTCTACTAAAAGCAGGGGGACTGCTTCCTTCCGCGAGCAATTTTCTAGAGGTTCTAGAAATTCGACCAGTTGTTCGCATAACAGAGGTTTTCTACATGTAGAATCTCCATTAAGGAACATAGCATACTAGAGGCAGTGGACTGCTTCCCTCTGCGAGCCGTGTTTCTAGATAATCTAGAAATCCGACCATTTGTTTGCATGACAGAGGTTTTCTACATGTAGAATCTCCATTTAGGAACATAGTATACTAAAAGCAGGGGACTGATTCCCTCTGCGAGCCGTTTTCTGAGGTTCTAGAAATTCGACCAATTTGTTTGCATAACAGAGGTTTTCTACATGTAGAATCTCCATTAAGGATCATAGCATACTAGAGGCAGTGGACTGCTTCCCTCTGCGAGCAGTTTCCATAGATGATTTTAGAGATCCGACCATTTGTTCGCATAACAGAGGTTTTCTACATGTAGAATCTCCATTAAGGAACATAGCATACTAAAAGCAGTGGACTGCTTCCCTCTGCGAGCCGTTTTTCTAGATGATCTAGAAAACCGACCATTTGTTGGTCATAACAGAGGTTTTCTACATGTAAAATCTCCATTAGGAAACATAGCATACTAGAGGCTGTGGATTGCTTCCTCTGCGAGCCGTTTTCCTAGATGATCTAGAAATCCAACCATTTGTTCGCATAACAGACGTTTTCTACATGTAGAATATCCGTTAAGGAACATAGCCTACTAAAAGCAGTGGACTGTTTCCCTCTGCGAGCAGTTTTTCTAGATGATCTAGAAATCCGACCAGTTGTTCCCATAACAGAGGTATTCTACATGTAGAATCTCCATTAAGGAACATAGCATACTAGAGGCAGTGGACTGCTTCCCTCTGCGAGCCGTGTTTCTAGATAATCTAGAAATCCGACCATTTGTTCGCATAACAGAGGTTTTCTACATGTAGAATCTCCATTAAGGAACAAAGCATACTAAAAGCAGTGGACTGTTTCCCTCTGCGAGCCGTGTTTCTAGATAATCTAGAAATCTGACCATTTGTTTGCAAAACAGAGGTTTTCTACATGTAGAATCTACATTTAGGAACATAGCATACTAAAAGCAGTGGAATGCTTCCCTCCGCGAGCCGTGTTTCTAGATATTCTAGAAATCGGACCATTTGTTTGCATAACAGATGTATTCTACATGTAGAATCTCCATTAAGGAACATAGCATATTAAAAGCAGTGGACTGCTTCCGTCTGCGAGCGTGTTTCTAGATAATCTAGAAAAACGACCATTTGTTTGCATAAACAGAGGTTTTCTCATGTAGAATCTCTGTTAAGGAACATAGCATACTAAAAGCAGTGGACTGCTTCCCTCAGCGCGCCGTGTTTCTAGATAATCCAGAAATCCGATCATTTGTTCGCATATTAGAGGTTTTCTACATGCAGAATCTCCGTTAAGGAATATAGCATACTAGAGGCAGTTGACTGCTTCCCTCTCGAGCCGTGTTTGTAAATAATCTAGAAATGTGACCAGTTGTTCCCATAACAGAGATTTTCTACATGTAGAATCTCCATTATGGGACATACCATACTAGAGGCAGTGGACTGCTTCCCTCTACGAGCCGTGTTTCTAGATAATCTAGAATCCGAACCATTTGTTCGCATAACAGAGGTTTTCTCTACATGTAGAATCTCATTAAAGAACATAGCATACTAAAAGTAGTGAATTGCTTCCCTCTGCGAGCCGTGTTTCTAGATGATCTAGAAAATCCGACCATTTGTTTACATAACAGAGGTTTCAACATGTAGAATGTCCATGAAGGAACATAGCATACTAAAAGCAGTGGGACTGCTTCCCTCTGCGAGCCGTGTTTTCTAGATAATCTAGAGAAACGACCATTTGTTTGCATAACAGAGGTTTTCTACATGTAAAAAATCTCCATTAAGGAACATAGCATACTAAAAAACAGTGGACTGATTCCTCTGCGAGCCATGTTTCTGAAATAATCTAGAAATCTGACCATTTGTTTTGCATAACAGAGGTTACTACATATGAATCTCCATTAAGGAACATAGCATACTAGAGGCAGTGGACTGCTTCCCTCTGCGAGCCGTGTTTCTAGATGATCTAGAAATCCGACCAGTTGTCCGTATAACAGAGGTTTTCTACATGTAGAATCTCCATTAAGGAACATAGCATACTAGAGGCAGTGGACTGCTTCCCTCTGCGAGCCGTATTTCTATATGATCTAGAAATCCGACCATTTGTTCGCATAACAGAGGTTTTCTACATGTAGAATCTCCATTAAGGAACATAGCATACTAGAGGCAGTGGACTGCTTCCCTCTGCGAGCCGTGTTTCTAGATAATCTAGAAATCTGACCGTTTGTTTGCATAACAGAGGTTTCTACATGTAGAATCTCTTTAAGGAACATAGCATACTAGAGGCAGTGGACTGCTTCCCTCTGCGAGCTGTTTTCCTAGATGATCTAGAAATCCGACCATTTGTTCGCATAACAGAGGTTTTCTACATGTAGAATCTCCATTAAGGAACATAGCATACTAGAGGCAGTGGACTGCTTCCCTCTGCGAGCCGTGTTTCTAGATGATCTAGAAATCCGACCATTTGTTCGCATAACAGAGGTTTTCTACATGTAGAATCTCCATTAAGGAACATAGCATACTAGAGGCAGTGGACTGCTTCCCTCTGCGAGCCGTGTTTCTAGATGATCTAGAAATCCGACCATTTGTTCGCATAACAGAGGTTTTCTACTTGTAGAATATCGTTAAAGAACATAGCATTCTAGAGGCAGTGACTGCTTCCCTCTGCGAGCCGTTTTTTTCTAGTGATCTAGAAATCGACCATTTGTTCGTATAACAGAGGTTTTCTACATGTAGAATCTCCATAAGGAACATAGCACACTAGAGGCAGTGGACGCTTCCCTCTGTGAGCCGTTTTTTCTAGAGTATCTAGAAATCCGACCAGTTCGCCATAACAGAGGTTTTTCTACATGTAGAATCTCCATTATAGAACATAGCATACTAGAGGCAGTGGACTGCTTCCCTCTGCGAGCCATTTTTTCTAGATGATCTAGAAATCCGACCATTTGTTCGTTTTTTTAACAGAGGTTTTCTACATGTAGAATCTCCATTAAGGAACATAGCATACTAGAGGCAGTGGACTGCTTCCCTCTGCGAGCCGTGTTTCTAGATAATCTAGAAATCCGACCAGTTGTTCGCATAACAGAGGTTTTCTACATGTAGAATCTCCATTAAGGAACATAGCATACTAGAGGCAGTGGACTGCTTCCCTCTGCGAGCCGTGTTTCTAGATGATCTAGAAATCCGACCATTTGTTCGCATAACAGAGGTTTTCTACATGTAGAATCTCCATTAAGGAACATAGCATACTAGAGGCAGTGGACTGCTTCCTTCTGCGAGCCGTGTTTCTAGATGATCTAGAAATCCGACCATTTGTTCGCATAACAGAGGTTTTCTACTTGTAGAATATCCGTTAAAGAACATAGCATACTAGAGGCAGTGGACTGCTTCCCTCTGCGAGCCATTTTTCTAGATGATCTAGAAATCCGACCATTTTGTTCGTATAACAGAGGTTTTCTACTGTAGAATCTACCATTATAAAACATAGCATACTAGAAGGCAGTGGAACTGCTTCCATCTGCGAGCCGTTTTCTATAGTATCTAGAAATCCGACCAGTGTTCGCATAAACAGAGGTTTTTTACATGTAGAATCTCCATTAGAACATAGCATAACTAGAGGCAGTGGACTGCTTCCCTCTCGAGCCATTTTCTAGATGATCTAGAAATCCGACCATTTGTTCGTTTAACAGAGGTTTTTCTACATGTAGAATCTCCATTTATAGAACATAAGCATACTAGAGCAGTGGACTGCTTCCCTCTGCGAGCCATTTTTCTAGCTGATCTAGAAATGTTACTATTGGTTCGATAACGGAGACTTTTTACATGTAGAATCTCCATCAAGGAACATAGCATTGGACTGCTTCCCTCTGCGAGCCATGTTTTTAGGGGATCTAGAAATCCGACCATTGTTCGCATAACAGAGACTTTTGCTTGTAGAATTTCCCATAAGCGCTTCACAGTCTTTCCTGGTTACTCCTGTGGCCTCTACTGAAAGTCTGCCACTTTTTTGCTGCTTCTAGCTGCTTCACTAAGTTGGGGACGTTCTGTCGAAGTTTTGGGTTTCATGCTTCGCCATACTTATAATTTCTTCGTAACGCTCTGGGATATCATCGTAGATGGCGTAGACCGTATCCTCAATTAGACATCCCATTGAGTAGACGTCTCCCCATTGCCGTGCTGGTGCACCGTCCGTGTATTCTGGCGGATAGATAGAATAAGACATATTCGGATATAGCTGTATTTTCGTGCCCCTCTCCACAGCTAATCCGAAGTCAATTATCCTGGGCTTCCCCTGCTTGTTGCCCCTGCCTTCTGGGACGTGGACCATTACGTTATCCGGCTTCAAATCCACGTGCACGTAACCTGCCAAGTGGATTGATGCAGATTACTCGCAATGTCCGGAAGAATTTCTAAAGCGAGTGAAGGAGAGGTCTTCGTGTCATATATAATCGAAAGGAACTCTTCACCAGGACAATATTCCATGAGGATCGCGGTGTTGGTTTGCTACAGGTGCCAAGTAGCAGCGGAGCTCCTCCTGCGCCATTGAGTGCCTGAAGTACCTCGGCTTCTCTTCTGAAAGCCGCTTTCATATTCCCTAAATGGGAATTGGCCACTTTCAGCACAGCCACCTCTCCCTTGCGACTTTATAAGCGGTTCCGTAGGCACCGCACCTAGCACCTTTCCTTTCTTGACAAGTTTTTTCATTTCAGCCAATCACTCATTGTTACAGTTTCGGATATCTGCGTCCATTTTTTCCTCTTTTTCTCTTTCTTCTTTTTCTCTTTCTTCAATTTCTCAGCCTGCTTCTGCCTCTGTGGAGGCTCCTCTTTGCGCTTTCCTTTTTCCGAGACTGCTTCTGTTGAGGTTTATCGGGGGGAAAAAAAAGCTCACTCGCTTTAATTCTGCTTTCTTCCAACCTCTTCTTCGCTCCTCTTCTTAAAGATCTCGTGGATTCTATTCACTGTTGTTTTTCTTCGCCTGCCGGGGAGCCTTTTCCGTGCATTTGGTGGACTGTGACGAAGAGCACCTTGGTCTGCCTTCCGTCTTTTGCTTAAGGGCTCCATCTTGCTGCAGCCTCCAATTTCCCCTGCTCATCGGATGCTATCATTACCTCGTCCTTTTCCAACTTCCTTTCTTCCCCGACTGTCTTGTGGCTCTCTCTGGGAATTGTCCGTAAACCTCTTCCTTAGAGCCGCTGCCTTTATACCTCCTCGCATAGCCTCAAGGGAGGCCTTCGGGTAGTAATAGTTGCCGCTTGGTCTTGATCCGTCCTATATCTGTTGTTGGATGGGGATGACTCCCCTGCATTCACCATCTTTCTATTCGTGCCCTGGCGTTTTTCAGCACTTGAGGGAAACGGTCCAATGCTCTCTTCCTGAGGTACCTCTTCTGTTCAGGGGGCGCTGCTGTGGTCTCTAGGGCACGGACTGGAGCAAATTCCTCTTTCACGTCCATTGGCACCTCTCCCACGTCCATCGACTCTGGTTGGGGAAAAGCGGTTCCTTGCCAGCATCAGTGTATAACGAGGATGGTTTCCAGCTAAAAGCATTCTATCTTCCTTCCTTCTTGGACGTTTGGTGTCGGGGCCTTTTCTTCCGTCTCCTGGAGCTTCTTTTCGTTCTTCTGACGTCCTGCAGAACGGTAGTAAAGGAACCTTCTGCTCTTCGATTTAGAAGTTTCGCGTCAGGTTAAGCCCTCTTTTTGGACCGGAGAATTCGCCTGGCTGCTACCTTTTCATCGTGAGCCAAGCTTTGTATTTTTTTGAGCGAACGGTCCTGGTGCTTCCGTCGCCTCCATATTACTCTTGGCGTTTCTCGAGGCTCGATCAAAATTTTCGCCTCTTCTAGTCCTGGGAAGGTAATATTCTTGAATTCGCCTGCGGGCTCTCCTCTTCGCTGGCCGGTAGACCGTTAGTGACCGGAGGTGGAGATAATAAAGTATAATAACAAGGAGCATTTGTAGCTCCTAGCACATCTCGCTGCGAGACACTCGCTCGAGAAAACAAATTGTTTACAACACTTTTCATATTGTTACTTTGGTGATTGTCGTTGCTACGAAGTATAGTTAGTTTTAGAAACTGGTAGGGTTCCATCCTTGGTTTCCCCAGGGAAGCTTCTCGACGCCTGCAATCCGAGTGTCTCCAGGAATCTCTGGAAGATCCTTTCTGGACTCCGGACGAATCCGCTGAAAACGTCTTTTTCGTCTTCGTTAGCTGGTCTTGGAGCCTTGGGAATTATGAAAGATTCGGTTAAAACAATGGAGCCTGGAACCTGGAGACGTATCGAGGATTCATTTAAAACCTTGGAGTCGGAAGACGAATTGAAGTTCCAGTTGAATCCTGGGAGCCTGTAGGCGAATCGAAGACCCAGTTGAATCCTGGAGCCTGGAGACGTATAGAAGATCCAGTTGAGTCCTGGTGACGTATGAAGGATCTAGTTAAAACCTTGGAGCCTGCAACCTAGAATCTATCGAAGAACCAGTTAAATCCTTGTATCCTGGAGACTAGACATGGCCGTTTTTAAATGTGGGTATCTTCCCTGCTATTATTTTCGGCCTGATTCTTTTATCTTTTCCAGTTTCAGTTCGCCCAGATTTTCATTTATCTTGAACATTTGCTTTTAGATTGCCTCGTAAAATTGCAAAGCAATTAGCAAATGCATACATACATACATGCAAATTTGTATATACAATTGATGTGCATATGTACACACACACACAGACATTATATATATATATATATATATATATATATATATATATATATATATATATATATATATAAATATATATATATATATATATATATATATATATATATATATATATATATATATATATATATATATATATATATATAGATATATATATATATATATATATATATATATATATATATATATATATATATATATATATATATATATATATATATATATTATTCCAGTTTCAGTTTTTTTCCAGATTTACATTCATCTTGAACTATCGTTTTTTTATAGATTTTCTCGTGAAATGACAAAGCAATTAGTACATGCATACATACATACATACTTGTATACACAATTGATGTCCATAGTACACACAACACACATGCACACACACACGCACACACACTACACTACATATAATCTATATATAAAAAATATAATATTATCTATATATATATATATATAAGAACTATATAATATTATACATATATTATATATAAATATATATATAGTATTTATTGGTAATAATACCATGTGTATTTATATATAGGTAATATTTCTAATATATATATATTTATATATATATATTATATATATTATTATATATAATATAATAAAATTATTATTATTTATTTATTATATATATAGATATATATATATATTCTATATAGTATTATATATATATATATTATTTACATATATATATATATGTCTATGATATTATATATAATCTATATATATATATACTATTAATATCTTATATAATATATATATATATATATTATAATATATATGTGTGTGGTTGTGTGTGTGTTGTGTGGGTGTCTGGTTATGTTTATTTATATATATATATATATATTATATATATATATATATTATATTATAATATATATATAATACATATATAAATATATCTATATAATATAATTCATATAATATATATAATAGTCTATATATAATATTATATAGATAGATAATATATATAATATCTATATCGTACACATATATTATATCTATATAATGTAATCTATGTAATCTATATCTATAATATATTATATATATATACTATATATATATTATTATTATTATTAATAATATGATCATCTATTATATATAATATATTATATATATATATATATAATATATAATCTAATAAGAATAATCAGGATAATCGTGATAAAAAAACATTCAGGAGTCCCAGGAAGGACAGCAGTCTTGTTAAGCATGCTTTATTTGTTTGAGAACTGTTTTTCATGTTGCTTCAACACATCATTCAGTTCTCGCAATAAATAAAATTTTAATTGATAAATTACAACGTTAAAAGTGCAAAATTATTACCAATAAAATTCAGATAAAAAACATTTTTTTTACATTTAAAACATTTTAAAATAAAAAACAAAACACATGAGCGAGAAAAGGCTACTAATCAAGGAAACGGAAAAAAGAGCCAAGTGACCAAACACAGTTCATACATGCCAAGAACAACCACTTAGGCCCAGCGGATGAGAAGGAGGACGCAAGATACATAGATACATTATATATATAATATATCTAATAGTAATATATATATATATATATTATATTTAATATATATATATATATATATATAATTATATGTCTATAATATATGTACAATTATATATGATATTAATAATTATATAATATTACATCCCTTATATAATATATATCTATATATATATATATATATATATATTATATTATATATATTCTATATATCTATATATATTATATGTATATATCTACTATATAAATACCCACCTACCATATATATATTATATATATATTATATATTGGTTTTTTGATATTATATCTAGATATTATATATATATATATATATATATAATAATATTATGTATAAACTAATATATATATAATACATTAAATTTTGTTAATTTATATATATACTGATAATCATATATATATATATTTAGATATATTTACTTGTTATATATTATAATATATATATCTAAATATATATCGATATATATAGGATATATATATATATATCATATATATATATATATTATATATATTATATATATATATAATAAATATTATAAATATATATATATATATATAATAATATATATATATATATAGTATATTATATATTATATCATAGTATATATTATAACATAAATATTATCTATATACAATATATAATATATATATATATATATATATTCTTATATATATATATCTATATATATATACTATAATATATATATTAGTATATTAATGTATATTATATATATAGTTATATAATATATATATATTTATATATTATAACTATATTATCTATATATATATATATATACATATATAGATATACATACATAATTATATTTAAAAATTATTAAGTAAAATATATCTATATTATATATATTAGATATCAAATATTATATAGACTATATAATATATATCAATATAATATATATATATATATGTATAAATATGTATATATCTACATAATAATAAATAGATAATATATAATAGATATATATATTATTATATATATTATAATATATATAAATGAAAATACTATAAATAATACGATATTAATGTTAAAGTCAATCAATTAATTTTTTACCTAATTAATAACTACTAACACTTCATTTATTCACTTTCATTTATTTACTTAAGCATTTCATTGATACAATGGTAATGTATCTCTCGACAAACGTAGACAATATTCTGTTAATGGAAGTTCGAGGTGGGAGATTCATGAATAAATTTTTGGTTTGTTATCCCGATTTCATTTCCGTTCGCCTCAATTGGCAGCCGAAAATTATTGACTCTGTGAAAAGGTAAGTGGAATGAAAAATTGGGCCTAATTGCTACGTTTGCCTCGAATTGGCATTAATGCCAACTTTATACATTTTGGACCGTGATTCCAGCTTTTGATTTATTTGACCATTGAATTGCCAGTTTTTTTTGGAGAAGAGAATTTGACCTTCAATTCCAGCTTTTGACTCTTTGACCTTAATTCTAGGCTCTTGACAATTTTGAACCTTAATTGCATTTTTTTTTTTTTGTTTAACATTGAGTTAACAACTTTTGATTATTTGGCCTTTTGATTTCCACAACCTGTTGACTTTTATTTGGCTTTGGTTCCTGCTTTTGACGATTTTGCCCTTGGATTCTACGATTTTGACGATTTTGTGACCTTGATTCCAGCTTTTGATTATTTTGGCCTTAATTCCAAGCCTTTGGACGGTTTTGCCCTTGAATTCCATTTTGGGTGACAATTTGACCTTGAATTCCAGGCTTGGGTGACGATTTGGACCCATACCAAAATGCAATCCCCCTAACATCAGAAGTTTTTTATTTTGTTTATTTAAGGATAAAGTTTCAGCCACAGATCGTGCATTCTGGCAGCGCTTTCCGGAGGCATGGGACCCACATTCCACTATTACCGCATCTGGTTATACTTCTGGAACGCTACAGTTATTACTTTTGTTTCACTTTTTTTATGCGTCTAAAATTACTTTATATCTAAAAACACCTAAGAAAAGATAAAGTACGGTTTATGGCCCTTAACATGATGTGCTGGCAAAAATCCCCTAAACAATCCCCATGTAATTCCTTGTGTTGGGTGGGTAAAAACCTGAAAAAAAAAAGAATCAAGCTGAATCTCACACGCACGACTAAGACTAAAACGAACATGCGTGGAAGAGCCCCAACAAGTTTCAGTGAGTCCCCCTCTTCTTGGTAACGGGGAGGCGGTTGGAGGGTCCTTCATGTAACCGCCAGTTTGGACAGTGCAGTGCCTAGTTTGGGAAGGCCGAATCCTACGAAATGATATAGGAGAGGCGAATGTTGAGGAGGTCGTACCAATAAGTTTTAATAATCCGCATTCGTTGCTTATGAACTTTGTGAAGGAGCACCTAAAAGAAGAATCTAGCGTTTCCATCAGCTATAAACATAGGATGGTGGCGTGGAAACTGGGTTGGTGCTACATATTTATTTTATTCAGTGGACTTATAAACAAACGTTAATTTGTAGGTACAAGTGAGGTGTTATGACGGTTAACGTTACAACATTCTGCCACTTGCCAAATGTCTTACCTGGTTTTGACTCACGTTCCAGTTACTAGAAAAGAACACAGATTTACAGTTTTTAAGTTTCGTCTATCTTAACAAGGAATCTTTTCATGATTGAAAAGAGAAAACGGTTGTCTTGAGGATATATTCATAAACAAATGGAATCCAGAAATCGTTTCTGCATTCGATTATCAAAAACGTAAAGCACGACACAATCAAGAGGTCTTCAACTTTTCTATTGAAACACTTTTATGACCGGTTGTTCCAGTTGATTTTCGTCTGGCGTTCAGAAAATTCAAGGGTCTATTTTTGTTTGTTTTTTCTTTTTTTTCTTTCTTTTCTTTCTAAGGTAACTTACTGCACTGCCAAATATATTTATTGAAGGCAGTAAGCAGCACCTGTTTTCCTCCAGATTTGTCCACAAAAAAAATTAATGTAATGTTTTGGCAGTGACCTCTTGTTTACTATGGCCATATGGATTGGAATTACCCCATTTTCTTCAGAGAACCAGTTTAACTAATTAGCATATGGTGCTATTGAAACTGCAATTACTGATTTACGTGATATTTTCTAGCAACTCTCGTCAGCTTCTTCCATAGAACCAGGTAATTTGGTGGTGTTTTTAAAAATTAATATAGGGCCTCTATTAACTGCAATCACTGATTCATGAGAAATTCTTTTAGCAACTCGCTCAGTAACTGCGACTCCTCAATAACTACGTATTGAAATACCATTCAGGAAAGGATCTGTGTAAGAAAGCGCAACCACCTTCCTCTAAACATATGCTCTCAAAATTTGATTTTGAGGTTCATACACCACACACACCACACATAGCCTCCTCTATAATCATGTTCTACATCGCCAGGTACTCACAGATTCATCTGGCTGGATTTGGGTGCAAGATATTCCATGAATAAATTATTGCTCTCCAATTTCCATTTGTAGAACTGGTCTAAATGGAAACTCGACCCATTCTATTGGAAAGGGGCGAATGGAGATCTCGCTTTTCGGAATTAGGCAGATTTATTTCTGGTTTTAAAAGGAGAATGACTTGGGACGTTTCCGGGTTAATTAACCATTAAACTTAAGACGTTTGGCCGAAGGAAAAATATTGTATTGAATTATTTTATTGTCAAACTGCCAACTGATATTTATATGTATGTTTATATAAATATATATATATATATCTATATATATATATATATTATTATATCGATATATTATATATATATATATATAATAAGTACTTATCTATATTATATCTCTATATATATATCTATATCTATCGTAATATGATAGTATATAATATTATATATTCATAGATTATATATATAATAATAAATATTGATTTATTATTATATAATATATATAGATGAAATATATAATCTATATATACTATGTATATTCTATATAGCTATAATATAATTGTATCGATATATATATATATATCTATATATATATATATTATATATATATATATATATAGGATATCAATAATCTCATATTATCTTCTCTAATATATATATATCTAATATCTTATATTACTCTATAATATAATTATATTATACTATATATGATAGATTATGATTATGTGATTCTATATCTTATATATATATAATATTAACTAGTAATATTGATAGTATAATATCTATATATATATGTGTCCATATACTATATAATATATATCTATATATATTATTATCTATATAGATATATAGATATACTACCCCAGTTTAATTTTTTAGATTAAAATTTTAATAAATTATTATATAATATATATTCTATATATATCTCTATATATATAATATTGATATCTATAGGTCTTAAAAAAATCACAAGTTAAGATGCCAACGTGACTTCATAAATTAACAGCGAATACCACGGGAAATGACGAGTCAGGAATCCAAGCGCTTTGTAGTTTTTTTCTTTTTTTTTTTTTTTTTTTTTTTCTTTTTTAAAAATTAAAGACATCGTCAAGGCGCTACTAAAGTACAATCGGAGAGGAACCGGCCTTCAGGTACAAACAAGATCAGGAATACCAGATGGTTAATTATGCAAAAGGGTGTGTGTTAAAAATTGAAAAGGGATATCCATGGATTAATCGGATATCACCACGCGTCACAAACTTAACCAGATTCTGACCCTAACCGAAATTACCAAAACAGTATTCTTTACAGGGGGGTCCAAAACATGGTAAAAACAAACTGAATATATTAAATTTTGTTGCTTAATAGTTTATCTAAACTTTTTTTCATTATGAAAGCATCAAGTTTTAAATAAACCAAGGCTTAAATTTAGAACATTTCTATTATTTGCTTTGATAAAACACAAGATTCTGACTATTCCGTTTTAACTGTGTTCATTACATGGGTGGGATTAAGCTCTTGCTTGACTCCAGTTAAATAGGATGGTCCTAAATCTCTCAATATTGTACAAATAATGCCATTCAGATATTTGCCTCAGTTTTCTCACAGAATATTTGATGTTGCTTAAGGAACGCTGTGAAAGAGATTGCCAGTCTGTCCGTAATAAGATTTTATCACCACTTTTTGCAAGGAATTTCATATATGCAGCTGGAAATCTGTTTAGGAGAATTTTTTGATTACTAAACTCTTGACCATTAATAGTTTACCTGAAAACAAACATTTATTTGTTAAAAAGCTTAAAATTCTAGGTAAATATCTAAAAACCTTTGCATCAGTACGGTAATTTTAGAATGGTTATGCCTTTACTAAATTCAAGCTTTTGTCATTAGTTGAAATAAAAACAATGTTTTTCTAGCTCTTTTCCATGCCACATCTACAAAACTCAGTCCTAGGGTATTTAAGGTTTTCAATGCAATATCATCAAAGTAGTTTTTAATTTCAGCGTCAATAAACTGCGGGTCTACAGACACGTAAAGCCCTTTTAGGAAACATTCCCAGAAAAAAACAAGAATTAATTAAACCATTTTGATGGTGATTGGGAGTAGTAATGAACAAAAGAGGCAACTAGTTAGTTGATTTTCGAAAGACTGAAAAGGTGAAAGTTTCTATCTATTTACTATGGGACAGGCTACATCAAGAAAACCTCAAAATTACAATTTCTTTCTTCCTCTACAGTAAATTGTTTATAGAAGGGACTAAATTAGTTGAGATTATTAACAGGAAATTCCTGGAGGTTTTCGTCGTGACTGGCCAAAGAATACAGAATGATATTAATCCACGTATCTAAACCGAAATAACTTTTTGGGGCCAAAAATTCTTGGTAAGAGTTTTGTTCTCAAAAAATTCCAATGGTAAACTATTTGCTAAGGACAGGAGATAAAGGGATTAACCCATGGGCCATGCCAAAACTTTTTTGTACAAAAATTCCCCATTGAAACAAAATTTACTATCTTTGGATAAACATAACCTTATGAGACTAATGAGATTTTTTCTACAACTTAAGGGAATGTCATGGACGCTCTAATTCCTCTTCCAAATATTCAAGTAAGTCATTCTACAGGCACTTTTGTAAATAAAGAGACAACATCAAAACTAACCATATTGCAAATCAATAATTCAAATTTAAACTATTCCATTCCACTCTCTTCTCTCTCTCTTCTCTCTCTCTCTCTCTCCTCTCTCTCTTTCTCTCTCTTCTCTCTCTCCGAAATTAAAAATACTTTTTAAAAAAATTAAAAAGTTACCAATACCCTTAAATTTTCAAATAATAATTAATTAAGAAATAATTAAACTTAATGTCATAAATATTCCATCGTACCATCCTTCCAGTAATATGAATCAAGTATTTGCTTCATACGAAAGACGTAAATTTGTCTTAGTCCAGATAATTATCAATTCATTTCAAGTAATAAAAAAAATACCTTGTAATGAGTAGGACTGTAACTTCTACCCTTCTCACTGTCTCGGAGGTAAAAAAACCTTTTTACCAACACTGTCCACAAGATGGTTTGAAAAATTAAATTAGGATGGATTATCCAGTTATACATCGAAAAGACTCCATGATTAATTACTCCCATAATGAGAAGAATGAATAAAACAGGATAGATAAATGCATTTACATTTCTCAACATTCCAAAAACAGCAGTTGCATTTTGTTTCATGATTTCTTGTCGTACAAAACAGGATTCAAATAGGATTAAAAATTTGAACAACGGAAATCCTGAATTCCCAGAGAATTACTAATCTAAAACAACAAAGGACATTAACAGGAAAATGCTGAACAGTAATAAAAAATCAAACAAAGAATAAAATTACCGGGGTGTTTTCTGTTACAACGTATAATTGCTGTATAAAAACCATCAACTTACGATGCTCGGTAGCTTTCAGTTGCTCACCGCAGATGCGGTAAGATTGAGGGGCTGCGCAGATTGCACGATCCGTGGCTGACTTTAACCTTGAATAAAATAAAAACAAACTGCTGACCAGGCTAGACGGTTGCAATTTGGTGGTAATGTTTGATGACTGGGGGCGGTGGATGATCAACATAACAATTTGCAGCCCTCTAAGACTCAGTGGTTCTTATTTTAGATCTGTATGACGGAAGGACTAAAGTGCCGACGGCCAGGACAAAGCCGGAAATAAGAGTTTTCTCGTTGTACAGAAAACTAAAACACGAAAACGGGGAAGAAAAAACTGGATGTCCCGAGCAAAACAATAACACTTAATTAAACTCTCCATAATTTTGCAAATGTTTTCTCTCCCTTAATCCTCCAATCTATGAGCCACGGCCCATATCAGAACCTCAAACCACAAAGAACTGAAAGGTAACGATACAGCTGCGACATCATTAAGTTACAGGTAACAGGCCTCTAGAGGAGGCAGGATCGTTTCCTTCCAGAATAAAAAACAAGCGAAAACTAACGTAAAGATGCCCACCAGAAAGTTCTTCGGCGCAGTTGAGTTTTCTGTAACGGCCGCTACAGCATTTTTCTTAGATGTAACCGAATACGAGGACCTTTTCCCTAAAAAAAAAAAAAAAAAAAAAAAAACAGAAACTGATCCAACCTTACCCAACTTAAACCCTAACCTAACCTAAGAAAGATATAATCGTTATAAAATCATATATATATATATATACATATATATATATCCTATAGGGTAGGTTCAGATATATGGTAGTGTCGTATATATATATATATATATTAATTATATATATATATTATTATAATCTATATAGTATTATATATATATAGAGAAGAGAGAGAGAGAGAGAGAGAGGAGATAGAGAGAAGGCAGTTAAATTTTTCTTTCACACTTTCTACTCCTAAAGTTTCCTTCTCGAAACCAAAACCACCCGCCCCTTTTCATTAAACGGGATCTGGCCCCCCCCCCCCCCCGCCCCCCCCAAAAAAAAAAAAAAACCCCCCCAAAAAAAAAAAAAAAAAATACGGTACAAAAAGATAGGATCCTAATTCAAACTACTTTCCCGAGAGCAATGGTCGTTGTTGAGTTATGAATGTGAAACAGGTTTGCCCGAAAGCCATTTTATAGTTTGAGCGTTATGTATTTTTTCGTTTTTTGTTGTGTTGTCAACAGGGAACACTTTGATATAAAGGAACGTTGGTTTGCCTTTCGAGGAAAGCAACGTCTGTTCTATAATGGATGAAGAAACACAGAAATGGGGTAAGCATTTTGTCTACTCTCCTGTCATCGTTATCTTTAAGTTTAGACAATTTTTCTCAGGTTAATGGGTCGGTTAAATTGAACCTGGCTGTTAAGTTGCTTTTGCAAAAGTTAAAAAAAAAGTTTTTTACTTCAGCTTGAAAAGAGAAATAAATTTTAACAGTTTTTTCTTTATTTTTGTATACACACACCCACACACCACACAGATATATAATTATATATATATATATTATATAGTATATATGATAATTATAGATATATTATATTATATATTATATATTATTAAAATATAAACTTACTCGAGGCATGTTTATAACTGTTTACAATGTTTGTCTAAGACCTGTCTCTCGATTTTGGCAAGCAGGCCATCCCAAAAAATGCCCCTACATTACTCAATAGCCAATTCCCTAAAAACTCCGTAGGGGGGGGGGGACTAATCCCAATTCTCACTACAGCAAATGAAGACTTAAATTCTCATCACTCATCTTTTGAGATGTGATTCACTATCACGATATTCTAATTAACTTCTTGGAATGTACGGATGGGTCTTAAGGACTATTATTCATGTTTGGATTAACCCTATCGGCCTCACATGCAAACGCTCAAGAAGTTTGGTTGTCCAAATGAAGGAGTGTAGGAGCTTTTGGCCAAGGAGAACCAAATTCTTCAGGGTTTCTAGTTTCATTGATGGAACCACCAGGGCTTGGTCCCAGACCAAATGACCAGGGTTCCTGATCAACAAGAATCTCACTCCTCCAGTGAACTGGGTCAAATAGATTGACCAACCAGGCATTAGTAGAAGATTTGCAAAGGACGTCAAGAAAATCCAGCGTTTTCCAGTTTCCTAATTAAGGCATGGATGGTAAGTCCTATAGGTTTTGGGGGGCCAGACACTAACATCAAGGTTACTTTACCAACAAAAACTCACACATCCATTGAACTGACGACGACAGGATGACCACCATTTCATTATTCAAGCCCACGGTTCCAAGTTCCTCCAGGAATTACTGAAGAGCTAAACTGGTTCGTCATATAAAAAACGGGTAAACGGAATATTAATAGCCTCACCATCATTCTGCTGCAGTCCGTAAACCTTGCCGGGGTTCCTTGTGAAGGTTGAAATAAGGAATAAACCTGCTTTCTGCCACCAGAGGTCCGCCCTATACGTTATGCGGTGTCCAAACACCCCCACGTTTTCAACTGCTCCCGTAAACATAGTTGACTAAAGGTATCTCCTCTCACCAGGAAATATGTGGGGGGTTTAGGGGAAAAGGAATCCTCTCCATTGCTCTCTCCTCTCATCTCGTCTCTCGTCTCTCTCTCTCCTCTCTGTCTCGCTCTCTCTTTCTGGTCTTTTCTGGCGTTTTTCTCGCTCTAAACGGCTGAAACATTATTGCAAGGATTCATCGCAGGCGGGTTGTGCCGCATTCTGGGAATATTTCCGCACGACGGAAATAACCGTTTGTGAGTTCGAGCGTGAATTTCCCCATCCAGAATCGTTTCCCGAACGGTTTCCATCAAGTTGGATCTCAGAGCCTGATAGTCGTGGCATCATTTTCTGTTATAATAAATAAGAACCCGGAAAAAAAAACAATAAATAAAAAGGGTGGGAGGGTTTAGTTTTTCTCGCTTGGCAATTAAACACAAATAGGAATTGCAAGCTAGGAAAAAAAAGAGAAAAATGGTATTTGGTGCAAGAGGTTCACGAGTCGCCACTCTCCTCTCGTCTCTCTCTCATCTCTCTCTCTCTCTCCCTCTCTCTAACTCTGGTCAACAATCCCCTCCTCTCTCTCCTCTCTCTCTCTATTAGGAGTTACAAGGATTATGATGCCTCAAACAAAGACTTGTTAGTCCACCCGAGGAGACATTGTGTGCTCACTTATCTGTAGGAGCAGGTTTTACTGTGCATTCACAGTGTCCTCCTAATGATTTTGTCTTGCTTTCTTTTAAGTTCTTCCACACTGATGCTGTTTACAACTTCTGGAAACAAGTAGAATATCATGATTAGTGAATAAGGAAAGAAATTAGCTTGGGTAAGATATCTTTATTATGATAATTTATTTGTTTTTTATTTTCTGTTTTTTAATCTCTCTCTCTGTTCTGATATACCACAATGAATGTTATTTATCATTCTTAATAAAGTAAAACATTCTCTCTCTCTCTCTCTCTCTCTCTCTCTCTCTCACAATATCGTGGATAAAGTAGGAAGATGGTTAAAAGAATTTTTTACACAACAGAAAACAGATAGTTATTGCAAACGACGAGAAATCGGATGAAGCCAAGGTAATATCCGGTGTGCCGCAGGTACGGTGTTAGCTGCAATACTGTTTGTTATTATGATTGAAGACATAGACAATAATGTTAAGGATTCGGTAGTGAGTAGTTTCGCAAGATGACACAAGAATAGTAGAGAAATTACTTGTGATGAAGATAGGAACGCTCTACAAAGAGACCTTAACAAAGTATATGATTGGGCAGAGGTAAAATAGGATGGTATTTAACTCTGATAAATTTGAATCAATAAATTATGGAGACAGAGAAAGAAAGCTATATGCATATAAGGGACCTAATAGTGAGACCATCACAAATAAGGAAGCAGTTAAAGACCTTGGTGTGATGATGAATAGGAACATGTTATGCAATGATCAAATAGCAACTCTGTTGGCAAATGTAAAGCAAAATGGGAATGTTGTTACGGCACTTCAAAACAAGAAAAGCGAACACATGATTATGCTTTATAAAACTATTGTTCGTAGTCCACTTGAATATTGCATATGATATGGTACCCACACTATCAAAAGGATATTGCACAAATAGAGAGTGTACAAAGGTCCTTTACAGCTATAATAGAAGAAGTTAAGGACCTAGACTACTGGGAAAGACTACAATTCTTAAAATTATATAGTCTGGAAAGGAGAAGAGAACGCTACATGATAATCAGGCATGGAAACAGATAGAAGGAATAGCAGAAAATATCATGGAACTAAAATATCAGAAAGAGCAAGCAGAGGTAGATTAATAGTGCCAAAAATATACCAGGAAAAATAAGGAAAGCACACAGGACATTAATCCACTACGCACCAGCATCGATAATGCAGCGTCTATTCAATGCGTTGCCAGCTCATCTGAGGAATATATCAGGAGTGAGCGTAGATGTGTTTAAGAATAAGCTCGACAAATATCTAAACTGCATCCCAGACCATCCAAGATTGGAAGATGCAAAATATACCGGAAGATGTACTAGCAACTCTCTGGGTATACATTAGAGGTGCCTCACACTGAGGGACCTGGGGCAACCCGAACAAGATGTAAGTCTGTAAGGTCTGTAAGGTCTCTCTCTCTCTCTCTCCCTCTCTCTCTCTCTCCAGTGTCTTCTATACTGAGTCTTTTGTCCATCTTCAGTCTCTTGTTATTGGTAAGTCCCTTCCTCATATTCTTAGCATACGGTACCACCCTCTCCTTCCATTGTTTCTCCATCAGAGATCAAGT
>NC_087206.1:23929209-23941709 GCF_015104395.2 Macrobrachium nipponense
TCTTTGATGGGCACTCAATCAATATACCTGCCAAGTCTTTAAGTGCAATATAATTTGTGTAAAACTGAATGATTGCAAAAACTTGAGTACCGAAAGATATGACACTGGAAATCTAACAATAATAATTTTGTAAAACTGAAGGAAAGCAAAAACTCACTGATTAAAACTATTTACGACGGAAATGAAGAAAATGATAACAATAACAATTTCGTAAAACTAAGGAAATGCAAAATCTTAAGTAGTGAAACAAAGAAAAAAAGTTGTTGTATTTACATTTTGTGTATTTTTTCCACTGCTATTTTCTGGAAACGCTTTTATTGCTTTCATTGGCCTGAAATGATTTACGAAAACATGACATTGGAAATCTAAGAATAATAATATTGTAGTTGCATTTTGTAGTTGAGAGAGAGAGAGAGAGAGAGAGAGAGAGAGAGAGAGAGAGAGAGAGAGAGAGATTCCTTTTCAAAAACACCTACTATGTTTTAAACTGTAGAAGTTGAGAGAGAGAGAGAAAGAGAGAGAGATTCCTTTTCATAATCACCTACTACGTTTTAAACGGTTGAAGTTGAGAGAGAGAGAGAGAGAGAGAGAGAGAGAGAGAGAGAGAGAGAGAGAGAGAGAGAGATCCTGAGGGAAGTCTTCATAAAGTCGCATGAAGAGTACATAAGGCTTTGGAAAAGGGGAAAACTTATTTGCAATGAATAAAATAAACATAATATTGCGAATAACCTTACCCATAAAATACTTGTTGAATTAGGCAGACATTTTCCCACCCATTGAACTGAAAGCTAAAGAATATATTGCCATCTAATTCCAACTGTGCCCTCACTGACGACCAACTGGTAAAAAAATCGAAATTGCTCCAAATTCAGAGAGAGCTCATCTCAACCAGAAGGCGACGACTGATTACCATTTCATTGGTCCTTTTAGACAGTGTCTCCCTCCAATTCCCCTGGGTCAGCCTGGAATGAAAATTTTTGGTGAGGAAGTTATTCATGAATCTTTTGCTCTGAATGCAATAAGATTAATCCAGGGATCCAGGGATGCACATTATGTAAATACTGATTGGCCAGGTGAGTTTCCACGTCAGTAAATGTAACGTGAGCTGATTAAAATGGTTTTGAAGTTACCTGGAAGGCGAGCAGGGTAGATCAAGTGAAAGTAACTCCATTAACAGAAATGTAATCACCTTAGAGGGGTTAATAGTATTAAAACACCCACATGGAACACTGAAGATATTACTAAAGGGTATTTGCAGCTTCTCTTCGGCCCTAAGATGTAACCACTTTTCATCCTTTTACTTTACCTCTATTTTTGCGTATTTTCTTAAGGTTTGCTGTCCAACCACTCTAACTCTATTTCTCTCACTGCCACATTGCTTGGCTGGACAGCCCAATTGTCATAAAAATCATAAAATAAGAAAAAATATTAATACTGTTATAAAACCATGAGAAAAACATTAATATATATTATGTCTTCATTAATCTAGTTAAGATTTTTGGGATGTTTCTCGTAGGAACTTACTGAATTTATTGGGACACTATACCAAAAGCATTTATTTATTTATATATTTATTTATTTATTTATTTATTGTTATCATTACATTAACATAAATACGTAGATGTTTTAGAGTTTTCATGTCTTCCCATTACTGCCAAAATTTCTATCTGCGCATAATAATCTTCAAGCAATTTCTTAACTGTCAAAACAAATATGATAAAATGTTAGTAAATAAAAACTGACGACCTCACCAGAAATATCGAAAAAATTCGCAGAAATAAACCTAAGGTGTTTACGAAGTCCCTTAAAATGGTAAAATAAATTTCAGCGAGAAAACCCAAAAAATCACAGGGGATATTTTTCCAACATTATAATTATTAATATTATAGGTCTTTTTTTTTTTTCAAAAGCTTACAGTTCACAGCTCAGGCCTCACTGATGGAAAAATTTCGCTTAAGTAGATACACATTTATTTAATAAGTCTCTTCAAAAACAATAAAATAAAAAATTCAGAATGGAGACTGAGAAGAAATGAAGACTGAATGTGGAAGCAATATTATTGGCGCCGAAGACCTCAAAGACCTGAGAAGAAGAAGAAGAAAGAAGAAGAAGAGAAAGAAGAGGAGGAGGAGGGTGAGGAGGAGGAGGAGGAGTAGGAGGAGGAGGAGGAGGGAGAGGGGGAGTAGGACAATGAAGAAGAACAAAAGCAAGAAAAAGAAAAAACAGAAACACAGAGAACGAAAAGAAGGAAGAGGAAAGGAAGAAGAAGAAACAAAGTGAGCAGCAGAACGAAGCGATGATGCATTTCCAAGCAGCCTTACACTGGCTAAACGCGTCAAATTCGTACTCATTAGTTAGCGCCCTCCTTCTACTCCTACCTCCTCCTCCGCCTCCTACTAAATCCTCTTTCCCACCTCCAACAATCTCTGATGTCGTAATGAGTTCGTGCGGTGTCTGACAGGGTAATGCAGGGAGCTGTGCTAAAAGAGAGAGAGAGAGAGAGAGAGAGAGAGAGAGACAGGAGCCTACATACCATCTCGAGTTCTCAGCGGAAGTAAAGTTTTCAGGTGTCAGGGAGTGTCTAAAGTCTACGCTGATGCTGATGGTGCTATATATATATATATATATATATATATATATATATATATATATATATATATATATATATATATATATATATATATATATATATATAAATATATATATATATATATATATATATATATATATATATATATAGTATATATATATATATATATATATATATATATATAAGAGAGAGAGAGAATCGAGGGAGAGAGAGTAAAAATATCAATATACACTTGCTGAAATGTTAAAAGAATATTCTTGAAGTATTAAACAAACAAGGCAATAAGCAGTGAATACTAGTGAGAGAGAGAGAGAGAGAGAGAGAGAGAGAGAGAGAGAGATAAATGAAATAAAAAATAAATAGATATAAACAGATGCAAGCTGTGCTGAAACACTGTCATCATACTGAATAAAACAATAGATGAAACTTTTCGTTCGCATTATTCACGTAACTGTTACAAGCTGTGATGAAACACTGTGATCAGAGCAAAAACAAAGAAAAAAAGGATGAATTTCCAGTCTGGAAGTTAAAATGTGTTGTCCGTACTTTCTTGTAAAAATTTTCTTATTTTCTATTTTTCTTATCGTATAAGTTTATCAGCACCAGGAAACAAGACAGAAGACCTGAGCTTGGGACATTTATTTAATACACTTTATTATTTTTTATTATTATTTTTTTTTTAAATTTTTTTTTTTTTTTTGTTTTTTTTAAATCAAGGACATTTCCTGTTCTGAATGGCACTCGAACGGCACGGTATAAAGATTTTGCCAAGAAATCTTTCAGGTAATTGGTATGCAGGGTACGTTTCTCTAGGAGTAATTCTTTTTATCATAGTTACTATTTTTTCCTCTTCTCTTTAAAAGAGTGAAGTCTAGAAAACGTCCATTGACCGTTTGAGGGATATTTGAAAAACGTAATGAATATTGTTAGAACTTTGAATCAAACATTGTAATCTCAATTCTATCCGGATATATTAGGTCTTAAATAATTCTTTTCCAAACATTATATATATATATAATATATATATATATATATATATATATATATATATATATATATATATATATATATATATATATATATATATATATATATATATATATATATATATATATATATATATATATATATATATATTATATCCCAATTCGCTCAACCTCAGAATTAATATTTTTTTCCCATATGTTAACCGGGGGAATTTTTTAGTTGATAATAATGCCGTCTCTCGTGGATTCGAACCAGCGCACGAGGAGAAATCAGGATTGAGGGACGTTTATATATATATATATATATATATATATATATATATATATATATATATATATATATATATATATATATATATATGTATGGGATTTTTATAACTGCACATATATATACTAGATGTAATCATTTTTTCAATGACTTATCCTATTCAGTTTACATTAGTCACGACACCTTTTGATGACTGACAGCAATCTCTCGTGCTAATCCGAATTCAGGCGCAACAAGTATATTATCTTCGTCCTCCATTATTCTCCATTATTATCTAATAACCATAAAAATTGAATATAAGAAAAACAAAAAAATGCACGCGTGTCCAGAGAGCAAAACTTCGAAAAGTAAATCAAAAGTGACCTTTCTTATGCAAATCTGGGCCACCGCTTTAAGTTCGCATTGGGGTCACCGCTCTCATCCTTCGCGAAAATAAAAGAAAAAAACAAAACAAAAAAACAAAAGCAAGCCGTCTTTCATTCGAAAAGAAAAATTGCCTGGGGGAAAGCAAAGTAGCAAAAGCAGTCTCTCTCTCTCTCTCTCTCTCTCTCTCTCTCTCTCTCTCTCTCTCTCTCTCTCTCTCTCTCTGCATCCCAGACAATCCAAGATTGGAAGATGCAAAATATACCGGAAGATGCATTAGCAATTCTCTGGTAGATATTAGAGGTGCCTCACACTGAGGGACCTGGGGCAACCCGAACGACCTGTAAGGTCTGTAAGGTAAGGTCTGTAAGGTGCCTCTCTCTCTCTCTCTCTCTCTCTCTCTCTCTCTCTCTCTCTCTCTCTCTCTCGTCGTTAGGTTGGGTAGGGTTTTTTGGGGCTGAAGAAACTGAGACAGAATGACATTACAGACAGGTAAATAGCTACAAACAGACAGACAGACAGATGGAGATGATATTCTTGTGACTATACTTGTAATATTGTGTGTTGTTTTTTTCAACATCTTTCTTACTGTTTTTTATCGTTACATTTTCCTCTCTTTCATACATTATTCTCCTTGTTATTCTAACGTCAAATCATAGTCATTTTCTAAAGGTTTTTTTTATTGCGATTTTCAGACCGAAAAAATTATTTGAAATAATGAAAACAGTTCAATGTTAGGTAATGAAGAAGAATGATAATTTCGAAATTACATTTTTATTGCTCTTTGCAACCAGGGCAAAATCATTTCAGAAAATGACTAAAGTTTGACGTCAGAAAAGGAAGAATAATCATTAAAGAAAGACATAGATATAATGGTAGATGAGCTAGTCTTGGAGAAACGTCGATCGAATACGGAAATTAAAAAAAATATATATAAACAAAATCTCAGCGAATCATCAATAACATCAATACTCACTAACTCGGGTAATTTATATCATACTTTCTTTTTTATGTTTTTTTTTTTTTTTTCATTTCTTTGTGATCTTGCTTCCATGAGTTACTTGTTGATTATTTTAAATTAAATGACAACGTTCCCAAACTGGTCCAGGAACTCACGTCACGAGCTGTGTCATTCCTCCATCAAACTTTGCAGTTTTATATAAATATCTTATAAAATACTAATCAGCAAAATAAAATCATTTACTTCGTCAGCTTAAAAGCAATACCATGAGGACGACTGTGGTATTGGGGGGATAGGTAGGTGGGCCCCTTGGTCGTTTGAGAAGGGGGGTACCCAGACCTCTTTGGCACCTAGCAGTCCCATATTGGGGGGTAGAACCCAGACCCCTCCTTGGCACTTACCTGTTTTCCGGCACTCATTACGATATCAAAGGTGGAACGTTGATTAATGAGTCCGGAAATTCGCGCGGATTCCCGAAGGGGATTCCTGCTCCTTGCTCGAAGGCTTTCTAGGTCTTCGGAGAAATTAATATATAGATTGCTTTTACGTCCTCGATCTCATTCTCTCCGTTTCTTAATGGCGTGAGTGAGAGTTCTACTACTACTACTCGAAATTTTCTCGGGTATTTATATAAAACTGGTGAAGCCACTTTTGATTTTATGTCGTGATGTCGTGGAAAGCTTCAGTGATTTGGGTTTGGTTGAGGTTATGTATTATGTCTTCTTGAAGCCTCTTCAAGCCTTTGATATCTTGTATCACAGTCCTTTGTGTTCTCTCTCTCTCTCTCTCTCTCTCTCTCTCTCTCTCTCTCTCTGGGGGTAAGATGTTAGTAATATCTGTAGTGGTACGATAAAATAACTTTTCATGAACCCACGATATTAATTGATTTAATGTATATAACTACTTCATATAATCAAAACTACCCAAAACTCTCTCTCTCTCTCTCTCTCTCTCTCTCTCTCTCTCTCTCTCTCTCTCTCTCTAGTAGGAAGAATTAGAAGAGTTATGCATATATCTGACCCCCTTACAAACCATCCTGTTTTGCATTTTTGGGCATTAGCGTGACAACAGTTACGATGTGATTGATTTCTGTTCATATATTGCTACTTCTCGTGTAACTTGTGTTAGTATTTGTTTAGATGGTGTTGTACATAACTGTGGTACTTAAACCTTATTAAATTTCTTTTATGTACACATATGATACCAAAATTTATCAAAGGACTTGCTTAACTTTGTATCAGTTGTTAATACTTCAGTAAATTTCTTTTATGTACACATATGATACCAAAACTTACCAAAAGATTTGCTTAACTTTGCATTAGTTTTTAATACTCCACTAAATTTCTTTTATGTACACTTATGATACCAAAATTTATCAAAGGACTTGCTTAATTTTGTATCAGTTGTTAATACTTCACTAAATTTCTTTTTTTGTACACATATGATACCAAAACTTACCAAAAGACTTGATTTAACTTTGTATTAGCTGTTAATACTTCATTAAATTTCTTTTATGTACACATATGATACCAAAATTTATCAAATGACTGGCTTAACTTTGCATTAGTTGTTAATAGTATTGATTGATTATATATACCAGCAATGCATATTGTAGAAAACAAAATCGTGTCAGAATGGAATGACTAAGGTATCCCAATCAAAGTGTGGTAAGTCTGCATGGTGCTGCCGACTGTCAGTCCCCGGGAGAACCTCATCCAACCGGCTATTTAGGACCATTTTCCAACCCTCTCTCAACCGGCTCTTTTTTATAGGCATTGTTTCCCTTCTTGGCCGGTAGGGGCTCTGCCTTCGTTTTTGTACACAGCTGAAAGAGCCATAAACCATTTGATTGCTCATTGACCTTAACTGGTTTCGCTATCTCAAAGATATTCAAATAAAAGTCGCCTGTCTGTAAAGGTGTCAGTATGATCTAATTATAAAGGTCTGTCTATAATGTACATTATTCCACATGAAGACCCTCATATACTTTGAAAAAACGACAGAAAACCCGATCATAAGATTACTTGGGGATGTAGTTAGCTTGTTCTAGTATTATTTCAGTACTGAGAAATATTATCTAAATATTATTTTTTTTATTTGAAAAAATAATAAAAATATAATATTTATGTTATTTCGGCAAATTGAAATGTTGAACGCAAGTTTTTTTATTTCTCTTAAATTTGTCCCCCCAAATGGAAATTTAATACAAAGCAGCTCAAATTATTTAATCTCTGCTAAGAAAACAAACAGTCTCCTTTTCAGTAAATTTAACCTTATATATTTACAAATAAGAAGAACTGAAGTATTCCTATCTTCTTTACATTTGGCTTTAATGCTTAACATTAATATCCATATACACTTTTTTATAACGATATTTTTCCACATACTAACTCGATGGTAATGTTTGGGGGAGATATAAGAGACATTGAAGGAAATTCTTCAGCTGATACATTTAGATATTGAACATGAAAATATGTATAATTTTGCTTCTAGATTTCTTTGCATAACGGTAAGAGAGACATTGAGTGACTTTGCAGAGATCAGTCTGTTAATTAGCCTCTCACGTGACGAACAACTAATTAGGATACAGCAAGGATTATCTTAACTTATTCTCAAACACACAATGATATTTTTAGGAAATATTTTGATAAACGTGTATCAAGAATTTATGATCGCCAATTTAACTTATAAATATTTTCTTTAGGTGGAAGTGCTTTGTTTGTTCACTGGAGGAACAAATGACGTATCGGGCAATTAGGTGGCTCAGGTATTTGTTGAGCAGTTTATGGTCATTAGACACACACACACACACACACACACACACATATATATATATATATATATATATATATATGTGTGTGTGTGTGTGTGTGTGTGTGTGTGTATGTGTGTGTGTATGTATGTATGATATATATATATATATATGATATATATATATATATATATATATATATATATATATATATATATATATATAATGAACTCCCTGTGGGTTAAAGTATTTAGAGGGTTAGAATTTGATATGTGTGATGATTGGAGGGTGGATGATCAATATACTAATTTGCAGCCCTCTACCCTCAGTATTATTTTAGATCTGAGGGCGGACAGACAAAGCAGCCACAATAACCTTTAACAGGAAGCTGAAAAGGGGTCAGGTATGTTCTCGTTGATAAGTTACATTATGGTAACGAATCCTCCCATATTGTCAAGGTGTTAGTAATTTGGCAAAAAGGTGCAAGAGTTGAGAAATCATTACTTTATGGATCTGCATCTAAACGGAAATTATAAGTAAAAGAAGAGTAAGTGGAGAGATGCGTCTTCACTGACATTGTAGCTCCTAGATCATATACCCCACAATTCAGCTCAGGGACCCTCCAGATCCCAATCATCTCAGGATCTCTTACGATTCGACTCATTTGCTAAACACCCCCTGCACCAACACACACCCCCTCCCCCCAACCCCCAACCAACACACCCCCCCCCCCCCCCCTCCCATTTGAAAAGCCTGCAAATACAACGATGTTTGCACTTGTGGAATCTGTTCAAATAGACCTGAGGTTGTTGCCTTCGGTGCAAAGAAACTTAGAACAAATGGAAATATTTTTTTTTAAAAAGGTGGATGAAACAAAGGCTACATCAAAGAACTATCGAATATGATCGAGTTCAGGAAAACGAAAAGAAGAAGAAGAAGAAAGATGTAGCGATAATATCAACAGCGGACGTGCGCGAACGCCCGGGAGATAATGAGACCGCGGGATTTGTTGTCTCAGTGCCTCTGTGAGGTCGAGGAGGAATGGATGATGATTTCTCTCGTCCTCCCTCCCGGAGGACACGGCGGCGGGGAATTCGTTCTCATTAGCAGGCGTTCCTCCTCTGATGTCCTAATGACTCCGAGGTGTCTCGGGAGGAATGAGAGACAAACAACGGCGACACGGAAGACGAGGACAAGACTCCGCCAGCAACATCTTCGTCTCGAAGTCTGCTGCGCGAGTCTCTTTTACAAAGCTTCATCCTCGCAATTACTAACGAGCTCTCCTCTTCAGGTCAGGGTTGAAAGAGAGAGAGAGAGAGAGAGAGATGAGAGAGAGAGAGATGAGAGAGAGAGAGAGAGAGAGAAAGATCTTCACTCACACGGGGAAAGGCGGTTGTCATTACCTCGTCGAAGCTTCTCATTTTAATATATTTTCCTGAAGCACGATCATTCATCTCTCTCTCTCTCTCTCACCATGGCCTCCAGGTTCTGGTCCCACAGTCTTAATTTATTCATATATTTATTTATTTGTTTATTTATTTATATATTTATTTTGTCTACTTCTCTCGTTTTTCGATGCAAGAACTGAATCCTGGTGACCTGAACTCACTATTACTTGACATGAAAGCACAGAGAGAGAGAGAGAGAGAGAGAGAGAGAGAGAGAGAGATGTGTAGTTTAGCGTGGAGACAGCATGAGAAAAAGAATGAACATTACAGGGAAAGAGAGATAGAGCTCAGAACGGAGAGAGGAAAAGGAAAAGAATGAACAGAACAGAGAGAGAGAGAGAGAGAGAGAGAGAGAGAGAGAGAGAGAGAGAGAGAGAGAGACTCTAAACTCTCACATTCTCGAAATATTTGTCATTTTTTATTTCCCCTTCGTCTGCTATCTTTTTATTGCAGCTGAAAGTTTATGGCCCAGGTTTCCAGTACGGAAAGGATGCTGCAAATATCAATTACAAACTTTACTTGGTGCCAATATCTTGGGAACGTTTACTGTTATTCACACCCAGTGGGATAAAGGAAAAAAATATGCTTTTTCTCAATGAAGGTCTCAAGGAGGCTCCGTGTGTTTTGTGTCAGCCAAGCATACAAATACACACATAATACACAAACACTTACACATACACACACACTCAATCATCAGAGAATATTATGATTATGCTGTAAGTGATAGCATGGCGTGAACATAAACATGGGAGAGAGAGAGAGAGAGAGAGAGAGAGAGAGAGAGAGAGAGAGAGTAGATAAATTTACACAGGCTCAATTGCACAACTACATTGCGACCTCAGGAGTCCCAGATTTGGACTTTGATGGATTTGGGCTGAAGATTGTGAAATTATTATTATTATTATTATTATTATTATTATTATTACTATTATTATTATTATTATTATTAGTGTTGTAGTTGTTGCTTTAAAAGTATTAGCAGTAATAGTGATACCAGCAAAATATATTATTATTATTTTTATTTATTTATTTATTTTTTTTTGCTTTATCACAGTCCTCCGATTCGACTGGGTGGGTATTTATAGTGTGGGGTTCCGGGTTGCATCATGCCTCCTTAGGAGTCCATCACTTTTCTTACTATGTGCGCCGTTTCTAGGATCACACTCTTTTGCATGAGTCCTGGAGCTACTTCAGCCTACAGTTTTTCTAGATTCCTTTTCAGGGATCTTGGGATCGTGCCTAGTGCTCCTATGATTATGGGTACGATTTCCACTGGCATATCCCATATCCTTCTTATTTCTATTTTTAGGTCTTGATACTTATCCATTTTTTTTCCCTTTCTTTCTCTTCAACTCTGGTTGTCAATGAGTGATACTTTCTTCTTGATTTTGTCAATCACGTCACGTCTGGTCTATTTCCACTTATCACCCTATCTGCACTGATACCATAGTCCCAGAGGATCTTTGCCTCATCGTTTTCTATCACTCCTTCAGGTTGGTGTTCGTACCACTTATTACTGCAAGGTAGCTGATGTTTCTTGCACAGGCTCCAGTGGAGGGCTTTTGCACTGAATCATGCCTCTTTTTGTACTGGTTCTGTGCAAGTGCCGGGCATTCGCTTGCTATGTGGTTTATTGTTTCATTTATCGTATTGAACTTCCTAAATATGGGAGAGATGTTATTTCCGTTTGATTATTTTTTGAGCATATCTGGTTTCTTGTGCCGCTGTTATCATTCCTACAGTTTCCTTCTTTAGCTCTCCCCCTCTGTAGCCATTGCCACGTGTCATCGCAGGCTAGTTCTTTAGTCTGTCTCATGTATTGTCCGTGCATTGGTTTGTGTGCCTGTCCTCTGTTCTGTTTGTCATTCTCCTGGCTCTATATATTTCTCGATGTTGACAGTCCTCTGTACTTAGTAGTCCTCTCCATCCTTCCTTTCGTGTTATGTATAGTCTGTCCGTATTTGCTCTTGGGTGTAGTGCTTTGTCTATTGTCATATGTTTCCTGGTTTTCTGATCTATGCTGCCTGAGTTCTGCTTCGTCCATTCCACTATTCCTGCACTTTATATTATTATTATTATTATTATTTTTTTTTTTTTTTTTTTTTTTTTTTTGCTCTATCACAGTCCTCCAATTCGACTGGGTGGTATTTATAGTGTGGGGTTCCGGGTTGCATCCTGCCTCCTTAGGAGTCCATCACTTTTCTTACTATGTGCGCCGTTTCTAGGATCACACTCTTCTGCATGAGTCCTGGAGCTACTTCAGCCTCTAGCTTTTCTAGATTTCCTTTTCAGGGATCTTGGGATCGTGCCTAGTGCTCCTATGATTATGGGTACGATTTTCCACTGGCATCCCATATCCTTCTTATTTCTATTTTCAGATCTTGATACTTATCCATTTTTTCCCTCTCTTTCTCTTCAACTCTGGTGTCCCATGGTATTGCGACATCAATGAGTGATACTTTTCTTCTTGACTTTGTCAATCAACGTCACGTCTGGTCTGTTTGCACGTATCACCCTATCCGTTCTGATACCATAGTCCCAGAGGATCTTTGCCTGATCGTTTTCTATCACTCCTTCAGGTTGGTGCTCGTACCACTTATTACTGCAAGGTAGCTGATGTTTCTTGCACAGGCTCCAGTGGAGGGCTTTTGCCACTGAATCATGCCTCTTTTGTACTGGTTCTGTGCAAGTGCCGGGCATTCACTTTGCTATGTGGTTTATGGTTTCATTTTTCGTATTGCACTTTCCTACATATGGGAGAGATGTTATTTCCGTCTATCGTACTTTGAACTATATCTGGTTCTTAGGGCCTGATCTTGTGCCGCTGTTATCATTCCTTCAGTTTTCCTCTTTAGCTCTCCCCTCTGTAGCCATTGCCAATTGTCATCGCTGGCTAGTTCTTTAGTCTGTCTCATGTATTGTCCGTGCATTGGTTTGTTGTGCCAGTCCTCTGTTCTTTCTGTTTCTGTCTTTCTCTGTCTCTGTATTTTCTGGGTCTTTCGTCTACTTTTATTAGTCCTTCTTCCCATGCACTCTTTAGCCACTATCGTCTTCACTGGTTTTCAGATATTGCCCCAGTGCTCTGTTTTCGATGTTGACGCAGTCCTCTATACTTAGTAGTCCTCTCCCTCC
>NC_087206.1:23946709-23974209 GCF_015104395.2 Macrobrachium nipponense
AATAAAGTTAGGAATATTCCAATTCTTTTTTGTTTGTTGTAGGTATGGTAGATTAATAGACCTGTAAGTGGAATAGAATAGTATATAATATTTAGGCCAAAGGCCAGGCTCTAGGATCTATGAGATCATTCAGCCAATTTCATATTAGAGGACATAAAGCTTCATCACCAGTAGTTTAAGAGGCTATGGAATTCCAGGCAGACATTATTATTGTTAGAAAAAAAATAGTATTGAATTCATGACTATTTTTCAATCACTACAATTCTTATGAAATTATGAATAACATAACTATTATAAATAATACAACGATGCCTCGGAAAGTGTATTATATGTTTGCATCAAAGACTTGCATTATTCCCAAAAAAAATCCCATATTTTTTTTTTAATATAAAACATACTGTTCAGAGAACCTTTTTTCAGAACAGGTTAGAACAGAACAAAATTTTAAGGTTTTCAATACATGTATATTTGATATTTTTGTGTGCCTCTCCATATATAGTTACTCTGACAACAAATCTGTTTTGACAATTAGCAAAATCTGAAACATTCCACGTTCCATTACAATGCACTGCATCATAAATGCAACAGGTAGTTGTGTACAGATCACAAATTCAGAGATTGCAATGCAGTTGTGCAATTTTCACTTACTCGCGGAGTATGCCTATAAACTACTTTGTTGTTGCTGCTATTGTTCTTCTTGCTATGGAAAGAGGAAAGGTGTATGGAAAAGCTTTTAAAAGTTCGGAAAAATGTCTTTTGCGTTGAGGTGAATATAAAGGAATTTTAGGATAGAATATATATGATTTATTTATTAGAATGAAAATTTAAGAAATTAATAAAATGCAAGTTAAACAGTACAGAGCAATCATTTCTAATATTATCATAGCATATTTGTTTTAATTTTCGTTCGTGAAACAGCGCTCTACTTGACCGTAGATTTTAGCACTTTTTAATTTACGTCAAGTTAGGAAATAATGTTTATAACTTATGCACGAGGGGACAGACTAGTACGTGTCCCAAGTAAGCTGGAGGTCGGATCACGCTTTGTTACTTACATTTGGCCCTGTCCTAATAGGAAAGGTGTATTGTTGCGTTTAGTTCTGTTATTTGTATGACTTCCTGGTTAGTAAAGATACTAAACACTAAGCTCATATAAATTCGTAGGTTATGAATTTGTATATTTTCTTCTATATTACAAAGTCACTTTGGATGTTTATGTTGAAATTTATTTAATTTTATCAAGCGATTTTTTTTATTCTAGTTAATGAAATGACACAATTGGCCATATTAGTGCTTCCCTACTCCAGACATTTGAAGCATTCTCTCTCTCTCTCTCTCTCTCTCTCTCTCTCTCTCTCTCTCTCTCTTCCATCTCGCTCTCCCTCTCTCTTCCGATCTTCTCTCTCTCTTCTGGCAACTCCAAAATTTATTTTCAAACCATTTAACCACTCTCTGTCTCTCCTCTATGGTCTATCTCTTTGTCTCTCTTGTCTCTCTCTCGTGGCAACTTCAAAATAATTCTCTCTCTCGCTCTCTCTCTCTCATCTCTCTTTCTCTCTCTCTCTCTGTGCACTCGAAAATCAATTTAACTCTCTCTCTCTATCTCTCTCTCTCTCTCTCTCTCTCTCTCTTTCTAACTCTCTTCTCTGCAACTCCAAATTTTTTTCAAATAACTCTCTCTCTCTCTCTCTCTCTCTCTCTCTCTCTCTCTCTATCTGTGGTAACTCCAAAATTCATTTCACATATGACATTTTCTCTCTCTTTCTCTCTTTTCATCCAAAAACATCACCCCTTCCCATTCGATTCACTACAGACGCTCTGCATGCACTTACTTTATCAGTCGCTTTGCTTTCATCTCTCAGTGCTTTCAGGCAGCAGTTCCTGCAGTCCCTACTGGCTTATATCAATTTGGTATGTCTTCGTTTATTTTTCAGCAATGCCTCGAGCGGCTGCTGTTGATATGTGTGTGTATGAGTATTTTCAGGTATTTTACTTATCCTTTTAGTTAATTATTCATTAATTTTTATTTATTTGTCCTCTCCAGTAACTGATTTCCTCTTATCATATTTCCCATAACTCTCTGTCGATCTTTTGCGGATATGTGTGTGAATATTATTTAATATACTACTTACTTTTAGCTAAGTATTCATTAGTTTTTATCTATTTTTCCTTCAAATGAACGCCATGTTGCTTGGAAACTGAATTTCAAGTCAGTGGCCCCTGTAGTTTAGTTCCGTATGGATATAGTTAATCTTCTGAAAAAGGATAATAATAATAATAATAATAATAATAATAATAATAATAATAATAATAATAATAATAATAATAATAATAATAATAATAATATAATAATAATACTTAAGAATATATTCTAAGCTTGACTGAAATGATTTGAGTGGTCGAACGTAAAATGAATTATTTGCTTTTTTGAAACAAAAATCATTGTGATTATAGGCAATGTGTATTTTTTCCTTGCGTTTTGGGGAAGACAATGGATTTCCTTTACACTGAAAACTATTCAAAATTCATTAAGATTGTTATTGGAACATATATATATAATCTAATAATATATATATATGTATAATATATATATAATATATATATATAATATAGTGATATATATATGTAAAAAATAAATGTATAAGCTATAATATAATAATATTCTTAATAGATATTATATATATCGTAGTATATATGATAAGTAGTATAATATAATAATATAAGATAAAAATATATATATCTATATATATCTATATATATATGTCTCTATTATATATATAATATATAGTATTATATATAGTTATTATCTATATTATTGATATAAATTATAATATTATATAGTATAATATGATCTATATATACCTGATATATATAATATCTATATATATATGTGGATATATATATATATATATAATATATATATATTAGATATAGCTATCTCTATATATATATCTCCTTAATTCGTATGTATATATATCTAGTATCTGTAGATATAGATATCTATAAATATATATATATACATATGGCAAACCTATATATCTAGTATATTATATATATATATAAGTATTATATATATGATATTAATATATATGATATAGCTAAAAAATTTTTTTATAATATATAATATATATATAATATCTATAAGTATCCTATATTACTAGTGTACCATATATATATGAGTATATATGCTATATCTCTAATATATAGATTATATGAATATATATATCTATATATTATATAGATATATTGAGTATATATGTTACGATATAAATATATATATATTATATATCTATTATAATATATATATATATAGATATAATATTATAAATAATATGTATAGGTATCTTATATATATATACAGTAATATATATGCAATATATGATATATATATATCACGATATATATATTAGATTGTAATATATATATATAATATAATATATAATTGTTTTTTTTGTGTAATTTGTTAATTATAGATATATTATATATCATATATATAGTATTATCAGTATATGTATAGTATAATAATTATATATTATATATTATATATATATAATAATGTATTATATAGTATATATCGATCTATATATATTATATTAATCAAGTACATATAATATATATATAGAATATATATCTATATATTAATATATATATATAATATTATATTATTATAATATATATTATATATTAGATATATATTATAATATATGTGATATATATATAATATATATATATAGTAAATTTATTTGTACATATAATGTATAATATATTATATATATATAGTTATATATATATAATATATATAATATGAAGTGACGTATATACGTAATAATATATATGGTATATTTTATCTAGACGAATAAAATATATCTAATATATATATAATATAATATATATAGTAATAGTATAGTATATATATATATATATATTAATGATATGTATGTAATATATATATCTTCTAAATCTATATATAATAATATCTATATTATATATTAATATATATATATATATAATATATATTATTATTAATATAATATCATATATCATTATATATATATACGTATTTGTATGTATGTGCTTTGCTTTTTTAGCCATCTATTTATATCACGACTTCTACATTATATATCTTCTCTCTTTCTGGAAAACGAATGGTAGAAAATAGTTTTTGTCTCGCCTCTCTTACACTTATTTTCACGTATCATTCGAGTCAATATATAACTCGGTTTTACTCCGGTAACATCAAAAGCACAATATATATAAAAAATGATCGACAACAACTTATCTGTTTTGGCTCTCGTAGTTCTTAATAAATCCAGCGCGAATAAAACCATTATATCTTTCACAGCAATGACCTTTGACTATTCCAGCCTCATACTAAAGATGGATAAACTATTTCTTTCTGTATATCTGGAGGTCATTTATCGGTCATTTATATATTTTCTGACTTTTTCTGACAGTAGGTCATGGAAAGGTCACAGGGTGAATGTTAAAGCGAAGTGATAATATTCTATATTATTCTTTTTAGGTAAGGTCAGGTTTGAATATAAATATAGAAACATTTTCATTGTGGAGACGTGTGTGCATATTCGTATTTTTAAATGAGGATTACTTTGCACAGTAATGCTGACTATGGCATTAGTGAATTCAGTAGATAATTTAACGGCAATAATGTCTGTAATACTACCATAGATATGTTCATGACAACAGACGTTTTGTGTTTGATTATTTATATATTCATTTATTAATTATTTTTTGGCTGAATACATGATAATATAAAACCATATTTTTTTCTTGACTGCCTTATATTGTATAATAAATAGGTATGCATGTATGTATATATATATATATATATATATATATAATATATATATATATATATATATATATATATATGATAATATATATATATATACATATTATATATATATTATATATATATATATATATCTATCTATATATAGATATTATATATATAAATATATATATAGATATATATATATATATATATATATATATATATATATATATATATATATATATATAGTATATATCTATATATATATATATATATACCTCATATATATATATATATATATATATATATATATTATATATATATATATATATATTATATATATCTATATATATATATATACATATATTATACATATATATACATATATATATATATATATATATTATATATATATATATATATATATATATATATATATATATATATATATATGTATGTATGTTATGTATGTATGAATGTATGTAGTATGTGTATATATATATATATATATATATATATATATTATATATATATATATATATATATATATATATATATATATATATATTATATATATATTAATATATATATATTTGTATATGTATAGATATATATATATATATATATATATTATATATTATATATATATCTATATATATATATATATGTAAGGGGGAGATTCCCCAAAGCAATCTCTCTCTCTCCACTCTCCACCTCTTTCTCTCCATTCTAACAGGTAATGAAAATGAGAGAGTCGCATCATAACATTAATGTTTATTAACATGAATAAATAATTAATCAATCAAGTAATCGAGTCTTACAGACTAACTCAAAAAACCCGAAATAGTAAAATGTCTAATAGTAATCATTAGTCACCAAAAAGTCTACACCCATCTGGAACTCTTTGTCCCCCTCCATTGCCAGTTCCGCCAGAACTGCCAGAATCGTCTGTTTCAAAGACACAGAACATATCCCGGTAAGTACACATAAGTTTAGCAACAAGATCTAAAGATCAGATATTCTTAAGTCAAAAAACAGACAAGCCGCTCTTTGGCTAAAGTAATCGTAACACTCACCCAAGCAACCGGACACTTAAACACAGTTAATTAAAACTCCCGGTGAGCACCACGGCATCTTGCCTTTTCTCTCCAAGGACCCTCTATCAAAATCCCCCATAGACTTGCGTATGAAACTATTAAAGGGAAGAGGCGCACACGCACATACAAACACACAGTTCGTTAACGCCTCGCAATTCTAGCTGCATCCAGTTTCACAAAGGCACTTTGAAAAGAGTTCATAAACTCAGTACATTGACTTGTCTAACTAGGCTTTTTTTTATCTCATGCCATCCCTAGAAACTCATTGTTCAGCTACTCTCAGATCGTTGCTTCTCACTGTTCTCCACATTCCATAGGTCACAGAGAACACATGGACAATATATTATTAACCAAGAACCCTAGGCCTTATATATATATATATATATATATATATATATATATATATATATATATATAAATATATATATATATATATATATATATATATATATGTATATGTATATGTACATATATACACGCATATTCATATGAGTATGTGCATACGCACAAGAATAAATATGCAGTAAGAAACCCTCCAAAACAAATATCTCTATGCAGATGCACTACCGGCTAACATCGTCCTACAAAGAAGCTGAGAAAAAAAAAAAAATCCCAAGAAAAGGGCCGAAGCGCCCTTTGCACATCCCGCAGGCAGGTGTTCGCAATCCTTAGAAAACCCTGACGAAGGGCCTGGTCGACAAGCACTCTCCACGCCCTCTCTGCGTTTCCCCTTGTGGCTCCTCAGTGAATCCTCAGTGGAGGAAGGAAAGTGAGCTTTGAAGGAAGAAAGTGCTTCCTCACCTTTGCCAGAGTCTGAGGATTCCCCTGTGTTTCCTTCGGGTGGAAGGTCAGTGTCTCTGGATTTCGTTCGCGTTGGTTTTGATTGACATATTTACTTTCATTTCTCGCGTTATTCGTCCTTCATTCCTCGCTCCGCTGGACCATGAAAACAGGCTCCCAGATGACGTCGTGCTATTTCAGAATTTCAGAAGTTTAAATTTGAAAATTGCGATTGGCACTATTACCATAAGACTATACTCTTTACATTATTATACATTTTCACCTATTTACCTATTTATTATTTCATTTTTTGTTTTTGTTTTTTTTAAGATATGGTCTCCCTTCTTGCTGTATTTCCCTATACTGCCTCTTACTTCTTCCTAATGAACACCATAGGTTTCATCTTGTGAATAATAATAATAATAATAATAATAATAAATAAATAATAATAAATAAATAATAATAATAAGGAGGCCTTCCCTGAGGGGAGTAGCATTGAATATTATAGCTTTTTCAAATTGAGAATATTCTATATAAATTAAATGCCGTTGAAACAGAAACTAATAATAATAATAATAATAATAATAATAATAATAATAATAATAATAATAATAATAATAATAATAATAATAAAATAATAATAAGGAGGCAGGATGCAACCGGAACCCCAAACTATTAAAACCCCCCACCAGCGAAAAGGATGACTGTGATAGACGCCCCCCCCCCGCCCCCCCCCCCCCAAAAAAAAATAATAATAATAATGATAATAATAATATGTGTATCATCAACATTTTCCCTTATCATACATTACAAGCGACAGACAGGCAGACAGAGACAGAGAACACAAAAAGAGAAAGAGACAGAACGAGAGAAAGAGGCTCTTGAAACTTAAGCTTTTAACACGAACTCTTACACAGTAACCTTCTCTGATAGTTTAAACGATTGACGAATGTAATGGGAGAAAAATCTTCGGCTTGGCTGAAAAATGAAGTGTAATACTAGGTTACTACCCTTATTGTCAATTTGAACAGTTACTTCAGTTGTCATACAACTGACCTACTATTAGGACAGTCCCCGTAAATTTAATATCATTTTAATTTGACAGCTGTGAAATTATGGATATATATAATATATATATATATATATATATTATATATATATATATATATATATATATATATATATATATATATAGTATATGCTGTTTTTAGTTTATACAATAATATATATATATAAAGTTTATCAAAAATGTATATATATAAATATATATATATATATATATATATTTATATATATATATATATATATATATATATATATATATATATATATATTATTATATAATATATATTATATAATATATATATATATATATATTATGATATATATATGATAAAAAGTTTTTACAATATTATATATATATATATATATAATAATATTATATATAATATATATATTTATATATATATATCTTTAATATATAATTATATATATCTAATATATTAATATATATATATATATAGGTATATATATATATATATATATATATTTACTTCTATATTATATTCTATATATATATAATATATATATATATCTCATACTATAATATATTATTATATCTAATATATATATAATATATTATCAAAGTTTTCTAAAAAAACAATATATACTATATATCTATCTATATCTATATATCTATATATATATATATATATATACTATATAGATTATATAATTCTAAAAATTTATATACTCTCTTCTGAATATATATATATATAATATATATATATCCTTCTGTTTAAAAAGTTTTATACACTATTGTAGAACTAATCAATTAGTAAACCAATCAATAATCCATTTCATGAAGAATCAGATAAAACACCGAAATGAAGGTATGGCTAACTCTCGCCCGAAACAATGAATGAAACATTGAGAACCAATGAATGCAGCAATCAGAAATCAGTTAGTAAAACAATGAAAAGAAAAACACATGAATGAAGCAATCAGAAACAGGAGGCATTCAAAAACACCTTAGCTGAGAGGTTCTCTCTCAGGCAGCTTGAAAAGTGGAAACGAGGAGAGACGAGAGGAATGAGAGGAATGCTTGCTTGGGACGCGGCTGGAATTTGAAAAGGTCGGGAAGATTCTTTAAGGATTCGAAAATGAAAAGAGGGTTTTGGGACGATGTGTGATGCTTAATGGGTTTTAAGGGAAATATTATGTTATCTATTCAGGAATTATAATAATTGTATTTTTTTAATGGAATTGATAGGGAAGATAAGATTCTTAAATGATTTGAAAATGAAAAAGAGGATTTGGGAATATGTGTGATATTTAATTAGGCTTTAAGGGAAGAATTATATTATTTACTCATGAATTATAATAATTGTATTTGTCAATTGAATTGAAAAGGTAGGGAAGATGTTTGGTAATGTCGAAAGGAAAAGATGGTATGAGAAGATATATATGATATTTAACGGGTTTTGAGGGAAGTATGAGATATAACTGAATAGTGAAGGGATACTGGTCCTATTAACAGAACCTATAATGTTTTTTGAGAGAGCAAAATTACATAGAAAAAAAAATTATTACATTGGAAAGGTAAGGAACATCTGTGGTAATATAACAAGGCGTGATCTGACCTCCTGCTTACTTGGGGCGCGTGCTAAAATCTACGGTCGAATAGAGCGTTGTTTCAGCAACGAAAATCAAAATAAATATGCTATATTTTATTAGAAATAATTTTTCTGTGCTGTTTAATATACACATTATTCTTTTTTTTTTTTTGGCACGTGCTAAAATCTACGGTCGAATAGAGAGTTGTTTCACCAACGAAAATTAAAATGAATATGCTATATTTTATTAGAAATAATTTTCTTTGCTGTTTAATATACACATTATTTATTTTTGACATTTTCATGCTAATAGATAAATCATAAATAACCTATCCTAACATTCCTGTAATCTTTAACTGAAGGCAAAACACCTTTTTCAGACTTTTTAGGCTTTCATAACCCCACCAACAAGAAGCACAACAATAACAACAACCATAAAGAATAAGCGAAAACGAGAAAGTTTGTTTAAGAGGATATCCTTATAGTGGATATTTAGGTAAGAGAAGAGTTATCTTTTATGAATAATACTAATTAAATCATCTCAGTGAATAAATTTGACAGTGTACAAAAGAAAAGGATGGTTGAGGAACATATTTGACTATCTTCAAGGGAAAAGTGAATTTTTGCATTCATGAACAAGAATAATAATTAATAATAATAATAATAATAATAATAATAATATTTTTTTTGATTAAAAGTAACGGCAGAATTCACAGAATTGATTTTATACAATTTTTTTTCCAATTCTCCTTATGTTTTGTCTTTCTGGCACGCTGGTATTACAAAGCAGCTGTCCAATATTCATCGTGCTGTAGGTCGTCAATGGAATTTCAGGCTAGTGTCATCAAAGGAAAGCTGCTTTGTAATACCAGCGTGCCAGAAAGACAAATCATAAGAAGAATTTAAAGAATTCTGTATAAAATCAATTTTGTGAATTCTGCCATTATTTTTAATAAAACATGTTTGAAAAAAGGTCTGGTCTGTTTCCAGCATACTCAATAATAATAATAATAATAATAATAATAATAATAATAATAATAATAATAATAATAATAATAATAAGTGTCTTATTACCAGACGCTATGAAGTCCCTGAAAGGCAAAAGCAGAAGAATTATAAGTATGATCATATTCTGAAGGTGCAGCTTACTGTCAAGATCGGACATATTGCATTTTACGTTGATCAGCTTAAAAGAGTTTTGCCTTATTTTCGTGTTAAAGCCTAGAGCCAGTGTGTGTGTGCATGTGTGTGTGCGCGTGTATGTGTGTGTGTGTGTGTGCGCGCGCGCGCGTTGTCCAACGTGAGCTGCCTACAGCTAGTTTCATAAAGCCACGTCTTTGATTTTACCCTCGACTTGGAGACGGGTAGGGTACGTTCCAAAAATTGTCTTTTATAGAGAACTTGTCTGCAGAGAGGAAGAAGAATCCATCCTTTGATGACCAGAGCTCGCAAAGAACAGCCCCCTCCAATATCAGTGTCAGGAAAGTATACAGAAAGGCACAAAGGGCTTTTGGCTGAGGATGAGTAGAGTTGAGCCACAAAGTGAACCGGTTAGGTAACTGTAAAGGTTCTAATATCATACTCTCGGGCATTTGTCACTTTGGAAGTTGTCTCTTCAAACGTATTGTAGAATTTTGCTTATGGAACGTTGAACACACACACACACACACACACACACACACGAATATACACACTCACGCAGTCATACACAAAACATATGCCTGAACTTCTTGCATTTCCGTAGCAATAAATTCGACTTCATTTCGTAGACTTTAGTTGTAAAAAGAGACTTAGTTTTATGTTTAGCAATGAGTAATTACGACCCCCTTAAGTGGGACACACGCACGCACAAATCATTTGCCTGAACTTTGCTTTCAGTAAATCAGACTCATTTCGTAGATTTCTGTAGCAGATGTGGCATTTTCTAGGTGGTTCCTAACCTTCTTTGGCCCATGCACCTTTTTCCAAAATTATCTGCTCAAAAGGTGCATTCCAAACCATATGCTTATAATACTAAAAATTCTTGGTCATAATCCCCCAACCACCCTACGTGAAACTAAAAGTCCCCCCCCCCCCCCCCCACCTTAGGTGAGAGGGGGGAATCCCCCCCACCTACGGGTTGAAAACCACTGGCTCTAGATTTCTGTACGAAAATAAGGAAAAGCTTTAGAAATGAGGTAATAAAGAAATACTTAGAAATGAGAAATGCTCACTTATTTGACAAGATGCAACCAGCCAGTGTCTAAGATAAATCTTGAGTTCAGTGTAGAAAACACAGCACATCAGCGGACTACAAATAAAGAGCAAAGAGCAATTAGGTGGGAAATAAATCTAGCTCCTAATTTGCATACTTATCTCTTAAACCTGACTGAAATAATTACAGTGCAGTCTAAATTAAGGAGAGCTCAGCCGTAAATAAACCTTTGTTGATAATGACATTGCAGTGACGAGCATCTGCATGTATAATAGTCTTAAATCTTGTTCACATACATCTGACCATACTGGTACATGTCTTAAAAACCACTTTGTATTGTCATAATCCAAAATACGACAGAGCCTAAGACGAAATTAAAGCTGAGTATAAGAACATCTTTCTTGGCTACTCCTTTTTTTATATATATGAATTTATTAATTTTGGTTGAAACTTCTCATTCGTGTCTTTGACAGACGATGAACCAATGATAAAAAAGGAAGTAACGTTCTTGTATTGACAGTTTCGTAGACTTTCAAAAGATCAATAAACAATTATTGCATGATAAATTATCTTTACCTTTTTGGGGGTGGAAATAGATGCAGTTTGCTTTTTATGAATTAGGTCCAGTTTTCATCCTGTGTAGCTTTACTATGTCTCTCTGATATTTAGAAGGACAACATAGAGACTAGAGTATTTTTTATTCATTTTCAGTAGGAAAATGCTAAGACTGAAGAGTAGAATTTTTCTGTCGTTTAGCAGGAAAACGTAGACTGAGGAATGCAGGTTTTCTAGTTTTTTCAGACTGAAGACCATAGCTTTTTTCCTCTCACTCTCGTTTAGCAGGAAAGTATAAAGACTGAAGATGTAAATTTTTTTCTGCCCTTTAGCAGGAAAAGGTCAAGAATGAAGACCATAGTTTATTCTCTCTCTCTCTCTCTCTCTCTCTCTCTCTCTCTCTCTCTCTCTCTCTCTCTCTCTCTCTCTCTCGTTTAGCAGGAAAACATAAAGACTGAAGGTGTATACGTGTTTCTATCCTTTAGAAGGAAAAGGTCAAGACTGACGACCATAGTTTATCTCTCATTTAGCAAGAAAACGTAAGACTGAAGATATATATTTTTCCTAACATTTAGCGGGAAAACATAAAATCTGAAGGCTATAGTTTACTGTCATTTACCAGGAAAACATAAAGATTAAAGTCTTTTGTTCTTCGGTCATTTAGAAGGACAAAATAAGAGCTAAGGAGTGTATTTTTACTGCTATTTAGCAGCTACCAGAAAACGTAGACCGAAGCCAACAGCTTTTCTCTCCTTTTAGCAGGAACCCGACAACACTAAGAAACAGCTTTGCGAAACATAACCGAGATCTTCATTGGGCGACGGCCAATTAAAGTGGGAAGTTCGACAGACTTTCGCCATAAAATTACTCAGCCAAACGATCGTTGGAATCAACAAAATGTTTATGGACTTCGATGCGTCTTTCAGTAATGATTCCGAGATGAAGTCGTCTTTCTAACTCTCTCCTCCGAACACAAACTGAATCATTTGTCTCTAATTGGCAATTTAAATCTGCTATTTGACGAAAAGAAAGAGATATCATTGAAATGAAAGACTCGAAATCAAGCTTGCATTTGATAGAGAAATCTTTTACTTTTATTCTTGTATTCTATATAAAGAGAACTTATTAAAACAAGGATACCATGACTGAACTAGAGGCTGGTCTCTCTCTCTCTCTCTCTCTCTCTCTCTCTCTCTCTCTCTCTCTCTCTTCTCTCTTTATTATATAAAAAGATTCTTCCAAAACAAAAATATCATAACTGAACTAGCGGCTGGAAAGTTCACAAAGGATTAGCAATCTCTCTCTCTCTCTCTCTCTCTCTCTCTCTCTCTCTCTCTCTCTCTCTCTCTCTCTCTCTCTCTCTCTCTCTCTTCTTACTATATAAAAGCAGTATATAGAATAATATTATTACTGAACTAGGGGATGGAAGATTCAAAGAGTATCCATAACCTCTCTCTTCTCTCTCTCTCTCTCTCTCTCTCTCTCTCCTGACAAAAACAAAGACTACAGTACAGCCTGACAGGCGTCGGCAGTCATTCCAATGTTTGTAACTATTAGCGAGATAGAATGAGTTACTGCGCATGCTCCCGAACCGATGGCTGTCTATGACGTCATCTGGTGCGCACTGCCTGGTTCCTCATTGATAACCAGAGAACTGACCTTTCATACGGCCTTCAAAAAGCAATACTTAAGATCTGAGTTCCCCCTTTGACTGGCTTTAACCAGAAGAGGGTGAAGCTTCAGTTTTAATATTATGTTAGTTGCTGAAGATCCTGGTGTTGGTCAATTGCGTTGTCGGTAGCGCTTGGCATGTCGAGGTAATTTAACTTATTCGAAGTTGATTTGAACGTTGGATATTCAAGATTAGTGTTCTATTCATTGAGTTTTTTCTCTCTTTATTTCTCAATTGCAAAGTTATGGATAGTAAGGATGTCCAGGATAGTGTGAGAGCCGAGGTTATCATTTTTTACCAAGTGGATTGTTGGGCATTCAAGAAGGATCATTGGACATCCTACTAAAAAAATACGGCGAAAGCAGAACATCCCTCTCCTTTTAAGTATTCAGACCATACGAGCTGTCACTTCCACCCCCTCCCCCAACCCCTCAAGAGAACTCATCGTTTGAACCGACTACAATAACTTCATAATAACATTTAAGTCATTTTGTCAATAATTTTCGTCGGACCAGATCTCTCGAAATATGTATGCCTTCGAACTTAAGCAAGAGAGACGGGTCGTCTTAAAAGCGTTAAACTGATACAAAGAAATATACATATATCCTACACGGAATTTTCACCTCTCCCTTTGCTTCAAGTTGCGAGATGGGTTCCGTATCTGAAAGGCAAATATCTTCTAGAGAATTTACAGTCAATTTATTGACCATTTTTGTAGACTTCAGTCTGTCGAGATCAGATACTTGGAGACTGCTGAAGCTAGAGTGAATCTGCCTATTTTATTATTATTATTATTATTATTATTATTATTATTATTATTATTATTATTATATTATTATTATTATTATTATTATTATTATCAGAAGATGAATCCTATTCACTTGAAATTCGAGCTTTCCAAGAATAAAGTTTTCATTAAAAAAAAGGAACAGGCGGTAAAGAGGAACACAGAAAGAAGAGATAAAAATAAAAAAAATAAATAAAAAATTATTTATTTAATACACAAAATGCAAGTGAATAATGATAATGACAGGAAAAGTCCTATGCTAAGAGCTAAATTGAAAAAGAAAATTTGGCAGATCACTAGAACATTAAAAAAATATGTATATATATATATATATATATATATATATATATATATATATATATATATATATATATATATATATGAATAACTTGATCACGAAGTATATAAAACATGATGCTATGTATAAATAAAGGTTTTTTTTTGCCACGAAGGAAAAAAATGAAAAAGCGAGATAGCCAAGTACTTTTGTTTTTTCCTTTTTTTTCCTTCGTGGCAAAAAACCTTTATTTATATATATATATATATATATATCTATATATATATATATATATATATATATATATATATATATATATATATATATTATATATATATGTGTGTGTGTGTGTGTGTGTGTGTGTGTGTGTGTGTGTATTTATATATATATCTTCTATGCCATTTTCCATTAATATTTGGACGATCTAATCTCCGAGGGGTAACTATCAAATATTTAATCATTGGAAGGATATGGTTGCCAATGGATATTTTATTGTACGTATTATTTGAAAGATATTTCTTTAATTTTTTTTAGTCTTACATTAAATCGATGAAAATAGGCATTATTTTACACCTTTTATCCTACAACAAACGGTTTCATAAATGATTCTTGCTAATTCCTGCACTCGCTAGTTCCTGGTGCTGCACATTGAATCGAAATTGCTAAATGTCATTATCCTACATTCTGTGGTTTTGTGAGATCAAATTGTTAACATTGTTCGATGCAATATACCACTATCCTGTAGGGAAATCATGGGAACACTACCGCTTTTGGAATAATCCCTTTGGGAATAACGTCCATCTACAATACAATGGATTCCAGGTTAGCATTTTGAATGACTTTTATAGGACACTTTTTGGCTATTCGCCTTTAATGTTCAGAGTTAGGAATATAATCTGTAATTAAAATCATCATAAATCTTACTATTGTCGTGCAGTATAAAGGAGATTTTTTCTATTATTTCATGGACTCTCTCTCTCTCTCTCTCTCTCTCTCTCTCTCTCTCTCTCTCTCTCTCTCTCTTTCTTACTTTTTCCATTTACTTCCACTTTTAGTTGATGTTGCTGAATAAATAAGTCTCAGATAAAGCACACTGCTACTTGATTGATATCATCATTCTCTCTCTCTCTCTCTCTCTCTCTCTCTCTCTCTCTCTCATCATCTCTCCTCTCTCTCCTCTCTCTCTCCTCTCTGTCTCTCTGTCTCTCTGTCTCTCTCTCTCTCTGGTGATACTTTTCCAACTACTTCCACTATTAGTTGCTGCTGCTGAAAAAAATGAACTGATGCTTGAGTGATATATCATTCTCTCTCTCTCTCTCTCTCTCTCCTCGTCTCTCTCATCTCTCTCTCTCTCTCTCTCTCTTTCTGTTGATACTTTTGTTGCCACCGATACTTTTCCAGCTACTTCCACTATTAAGTGTTCCTATGGCTCCGTCAACTTTTGAGGGCCTGGACCTTCAAAATAAAATGGAAAATACAAATTCTGTAACGGAAGAGTCTGAGAAATATTTTGATGTCGTGAGAACTATTAGGTGAGAATTACTTTCCCTTCTGGAGGTAATAATTGATGCTTGCCTTGCCGAAGTTGTGCTGGGATTCAAACATCGTTTCCAAAGTTGTTTTCCTCGATCCTTGTGGTCTTGGTTCTCTCCAGAAAAAAAAAAAAAATCTGCTTTGCGTTTGCAATAATGTAAACTGTTATTATTTTATTTTCATTGTTTCTATGCGAATTTCTATATGATTAATAATCGCATTTTAGAACAATACTTGATAGATAAAGATGTATTAAATTACTCAAAAAATAAGGAAGAATGGCATTAGGGTGATAAACGCATTGTATGTTCGTCAGGGTAAGTGCAAATATAATATTACTGTAAATAAACACTGGATTTTCTAAAATTATATGGATTCTATTATTTCATTTTATTCGGTATCATGCTTTTTAAATTAGGCCCAACACCCAAAACAAAACAAAGTTATTGATTCTATTATTTTAATTCATTCAGTATCATGCTTGTATTTAAGCCCAAATGTGAAAAGAACCCTAAACATCATTGTGCTTCCAGTGGTAATTCCAGAGAATAAAGGAAGTGGGGTAACTACCCGGAATTCCTCTTGCATACAAAGCGGGTTTTATTACGTCTCCTCGTCCACATGCAAATGCACGTTGCGACAATTAAACTTTAGCGTATCGTGACGCGAAATCTGAGGTATATTATACTCGGAAGCACGATGGCACCACGGGGATATATATATATATATATATATATATATATATATATATATATATATATATATATATATATATATATATATATATATATATATATATATATTCCTATGCATATAATCAAGTAGCGATAAAGTTTAAACAAAACAAACAATATAACATTTCTCAGCATTTCACCGTTGCAGTTTTTGCTATTTTCTTGAGAACCTTTCATAAAATAATTTTTTTTTTTTTTTTTTTTTTTTTTTTTTTATTTTTTTTTTTTTTTTTTTCACATTTCAATTGGTAACTTTTGTTTTTCTATTATGTCTTTTCTTTTCAGGAATCCATCTTTTTCTATTTGCGTCAAAATTTATTAATCAGGTATCTTCTACCATTTGTAATATATATTAATATTCTTTTTATACATGTTACTTTTTTTTTCATTTTTTTTAAACCATCTTTTTCTATTTGCATTGAGACTTGTTAATTGTGCCTCTGTTACCATTTTTTTAGTCCTGCTGAACAGAAAAGCTAGTTTGTGCCATTGAAAAAAACTTTTCTGTATAAAAGAGTATCGAAGAAATTTTTTTAAATTTTTTCTACAGAAAAAAAGGCTCTATTCTGGTAAAAAAAAATACATGTTCTCGTTGACGAAAATTCGTATTTTTTTAAATGAACGAAACCGTTTATGTTCTATTGAACGCAATTACTGTTCTACTGAACAAACCATTTTTGTTTTATTGAACGAAAAGGTTTATTTTCTATTGAACGCAATTGATGCTCTACTGAACAAACACGTTTTTGTTTTATTGAACGAAAATGTTTAAGTTCTATTGAACGAAAAACTTCACTGTTCTACTGAACACTTTTATTCAATAAAAACTTATCAGATCTACTGAACAAAATTGACTCTGCTCTATTGAAAAAAAAAAACATTTTTAGTTCTACAGTAAAAAACGCTCTTCTTGTGAAAAAAAAAAAAACTATTCTTATGAACAAGAAAAGTCTCCTATTCTTATGAACCAAAACAAAAAAGAAATCTATTATTCTCGTGAAAAAAATTCCTATTCTTATGAACAAACAAAAAAAACAAAAAATTTTCTATTCTTATGAACAAAAAATCTATTGTTATAAACAAAAAAAAATCTCCTATTCTTATGAGCAAAAAATAAAGAAAACTACTATTCTTATGACAAAAAATCTCCCATTCTTATGAAAAAAAAAGAAAAAACTTATATTCTTGTGAACAAAAAAAAAAAAAAAAAAAAATACAAACGCTTACGTTTTACTGAAAAAAAACCTACAGTTCAGAACCATTCCCACAATAATTTCGTGCACTCTTCGCGAAACCCTGATTTAGCGGGAACATAATCCGCGGAAATATGTAGTCTTCTATTGTTTTGGCCCAGGGTCGTAAGATAAAGAGAGGACTGAAGGAAATTTACGATGCTCGGAACTTTTTCCAGCTGGTGAAAGTTTATCTTTTTTCTCTTTTTTTTCTAATAACTCTAATGCTGCTTGTCCTTCTACACTTAGTTTTAATCGTTCGGGAAAAGAAATTTTATCTTTGGTTTGTATTTTTGATCGCAGTTTAGTTTTAGAGAGAGAAGAGAGAGAGAGAGAGAGAGAGAGAGAGAGAGAGAGAGAGAGAGAGATATCCTGAACTTTTTGATAATAGATCAGTATAGAACTTTGGAGAGAGAGAGAGAGAGAGAGAGAGAGAGAGAGAGAGAGAGAGAGAGAGAGAGAGAGGGAGAGAGATAATTTTTTCTTGATAACAGATAAGTACCAAACTTTGAAACTTAAAAAAAGAACTTATATTGGAGAACAAATATATTTGTTCCTTAACTTGTGATTTTGTTATTTTTCTTACCTTTTAATTCCTTTTAACTACAAATGTTCCTTTTAAGGCTGAATGACATTGTAGGTCCCAATTCCTGGCCTTTGGCCTAAATTCTATATTTATTCTACATATTTCTATATTCTATACTTACATAAAATCCACGCAGCGATGTTTTATTAACGGAGGTTGGTATCAGCAATGTCTGTTAGGTTGAGTGATTGGGAAAATATACGAATTTTTTTACATACTGAATTTCTGAGTCAGTATCCAAGAAATTATGAAGTCATAGTTTTATTAAGAATGTTTTAGACGTCAGTTAACAATGCAGATTTCATTATTTTATGCCCGATTCCATTGAAACTTACTTTGAATAATTCCATTGAAACTTAGTTTGATTGATACTTACTTTGAAAATATTCCATTGAAACTTACTTTAAATATATTCCATTGATACTTACTTTAAATATATTCCATTAAAACTTACTTTGCATATATTCCATTGAAATATACTTTGAATATATTCCATTGAAACTTACTTCAAATATATTCTATTGAAACTTACTTTGAAAATATTCCATTGAAACTCGCTAAGAATATATTCCATTGAAATTTATTTTGAATATATTCTATTGAAACTCACTTTGAATATATTCCATTGAAACTTACTTGAAAATATTCCATTAAAAACTTACTTGAATATAATACCACAAACGTCCCTGTGCAAAAACAGTCCCAGGTTCATTATTAACGAAAATTACCTTATAAGCGGGACGGTGTCATTTAAAATAAAACAAGTAAGCAAATAACTAACCTTTCCCTGACCAAATGTGGAAAACGATGACATAAATTATGCGCCCAATGGACCCTGTTCACTGACGAGAGAAGCAGTTTACAAAAAGAGAGAGAGAAAAAAAAAACTATAAAATTTTCTAATTTAAAAAAAATTAGCTCAGCTGGTTGGTAGCATCTATGTTCAGTAGTCATAAAAAACGGGGGCATTTTTAGGGCTCAAAACAGAATCCCAACTGCATCTCTGGGGAACTTTGATATATTTTATATTTTTACGGAAACGATAAGCGCTACATAAAAGGGACTTTAAATCAGCCGTGGGAAAGATAACTTTTCTATTGACGGGGTTCGATACGTAAGTGACCTCTAACAAACATTTCTAATATCGTGGAATCTAATCGTAACAAGTAAAGGTCAATTATGATTCATCTACCAAGCTCTTTCTTTTTCAGTTTTCAACCCTTCACTTCCCTGTCAGCTTTTAAACCTTCAACCCTTCGTTTCCCAATGGAAATGAGTTAAAAAGAGCCAATCGAAACTTGATCTCTGATGGAGAAACAATGGAAGGAGAGGTGGTGCCGTGCTAAGAATATGAGGAAGGGATTTACCAATAACAAAGAGAATGAAGATGGACAAAAAGACTCAGTATAGAAGACACAGTGAGTAGAGAGAGTGAGAGAGAGAGAGAGAGAGAGAGAGAGAGAGAGAAAGAGAGAGAGAGAGAGAGAGAGAGAGAGAGAGAGAGAGAGAGAGAGAGAGAGAGAGAGAGAGAATGTTTTAATTTTATTAATGGTAAATAACATTCATTGTGGTATATCAGAACAGCGAGAGAAAGAGATAAAGAACAGAAAATAAAATACAAATAAATTATCATAATAGAAATATCTGATCCAAGCTAATTTCTTTGCCCTTATTCACTAATCATGATATTCTACTTGTTTCCAGAAGTTGTAAACAGCATCAGAGTGGAAGAACTTAAAAGAAAGCAAGACAAAATCATTAGGAGGACACTGTGAATGCACAGTAAAACATGCTCCTACAAGATAAGTGAGCAGCAGCGTTTTCTGGAAATATTAGACAAGAGGGAACGAGAATGTAATGTGGTTTTGTTAGGTGTTCCCGACGATGGTGAAGCCCTTGATGGTTTGATTGAGGACAATGCTAAAGTTAAGAAGGTTTTTGAAGTAACTGGTGCACCTGGCAACATCTCATCCGTTCGACGGCTTGGTCAAAAGAACGCGGCCGAAGGATCCCGAAGGCGTCGCCCAATCCTGATCACTGTAGAATCAAGAATAATTCGAGATGGAATACTGGAGAGAGCAAAGGAGCTAAAGCAGTGTGATGAAGTCTACAAGAAAATATTCATCAAGAGAGATGTGCACCCAAGTGTGTCGAGCGGAATGGAAGAGGTTATATGAAGCAGAAAAGAGAGAAAAGGAACGTCCCAGAAAACGTTTGGATGTAACATTGTATTTAATGCTAAGGAACGCAAGTTGTATAAAGATGGGGTTGTTATTGATAAATGGGGATGCTGGGTTTTTAATCGACCACAACATGGTTACTCGACCTTTAAATGTTATATCCTGGAATATAGGCGGTTGTAAAACCAAATTAGAAAAGAAAAATGTTGAGAAATTCTTATTACAATATGATATCATAGCTTTGAATGAGGTAAAGACGTCTTACCTGTTTGTCTGCCGGATATATATTCTTACATAAGTTATGATAGGGACCATTCGCACCGCGGTGGGACAACTGTATTACTAAAAATAGTCTATCACAAGAGGTTGTAAATGTGGACACGAGCATACCTGACCAGGTATGGTTTCAGTTACGACTGATGACGAAAGTAGTATTTGGAGCATGTTATATCCCGCCGAATGACTCTTCTTATTTTTCTCACAGGGAATTTGCATCAATACAAGAAAGGTTAATGGATAATGATGACGATAACAAGTTTATAATAATAGGGGATTTAAATACGTGGTTCGGTAGAGTGTGAGGGAAATAAGTAATACTGAAGAATTTTCCTATCCAATTGTCGCTGATGACGTGAATATTCCTAATGATAATGCCTATGTTTTAACAACAATTTGTAAGGATCATAACTTGTTGGTGGTCAATAATCTGAAAACTTACGATAAACACTTTGTTAGCAGCAAAGACTTTTAAGCAGGGGAACTAGATGGGTATCCGAATTATACGTATGTGTAGGGTCAAAACAGTTGATTAATTCTATAGAATCATTGTATGTGCACCCAACCGAGAATTTGCCTTCTGATCATGCGCCAATATCCATTAAAATGTGTAAAGGTAGGATAGGTCTTGATCTTGTTGTTTAAGGCGAGCATCTTTTTTTTGGGTGGTGGCCACGCATCACTAATGGGATGTAAGTGTAGCGGTTGGTAAAGAAACCAATTAAGTATAAAAGGATTGACCGGAACATGGTTTAATGCCCGAATTTTAGGTGTGAAACATAAATGCTGATGATTTTATCAATAATGTAAATGATTTTTGCTTCTACTGTATCGAATGTATTATACCAGTGTTCTGAGATGTGTCAGGGTGTTAGTGCGGAAATGGTTGGAGAGGATAGGAGGGAAGCATATACTGGCCGCTGGGACTGTCTCCTTCGGGACCATGATGATTCGAGAGTTTGGCAGGCTATAGACTGGAAGGGGCAAATTTCAGGCAGAAAATAAAATTGAGGTCCTACAGATGAGGAATTCAAAGAATATTTCGAAAATGTATTAAATACCAAAGAAAACAGTCTAGTTGATGAAAAATATACAGTCATTTGTAAATGTCCCTATCCTAGACTATCAGACAAGAGTCGAAGAAGTTCAAGTCCAGATCAATAAAATTAAACCTGATAAGGCTTGTGGTCCAGATGGGGTCTCCCCTGGTGTTCTTAGGTTGCTTCCAGTGGAATGGTTGTTGACACTCGCTACTTTGTTTAACGCCATTTTCCTGCCTGCATCGTATCCTAGTTGTGTCTTTGGCCAAGCTCTTTATGATTTTTAAGAAAGGCAACAGACAGGAACCCAAGAATTATAGAGGTATCACAGTCACTAACTGTTTAGCAAAGTTATATGATATGATTCTTTGTTCACGACTTGAAACATGGTTTAAGCCTTACAGGGAACAGGCTGGGGCGCAGAGGGACGTGGTGCATGGAGCATATGTAGCTTTGCGATTGTTGACGGACATGGCAGGGAGAAGGAGGTACAAACTCTTTGTCGTATTTGTTGATTTTAGTCAGGCTTATGATCTGGTACCAAGAGGAATGTTATTTAAGGTTCTGAAACGCTTAGGTTGTGGAGCTGTTATGTTGGCAGCCTTGATAGCTATTTATAAGGTAACAAACAGCATAATTGGTACTGCGATCATAACGACTACTGTGGGAGTTCGTCAAGGAGTTCTACATCGTTGTCTTCTTTTTGTTTTATACATTGATGATCTTATTAAGATTATAAGAATAATTGCAATCCTGATGGGTTTTTGTCGTGGCTCCATTTATTAGTGTTAATGGATGATACAGTTCTCCTTGCAACTACCAGAGAAGGTATCATCTATAAGATATCATTATTGAAGCAATATTGTCACACTTATGGGATGAAAATTAATTGCAGGGAAAGAAAACTAAGTTTTTTGTTATTAGTGGAACAGCACAAGACGGTAGGTCAATTGAGATCGATGGTCTTACAGTAGAATCCTGCTCGCAATATATATATTTGGGATCGATCTTTACTGCGGATGGCTCTGTGTCTTCCTCTGTTGCGGCTCATGCTCGATCCAGGATTCCACATATCAATAAGTTTGTTTCATTTTGAATAAAAATAATGATATACCTTTTATTGTTAAAAAAAAGAGTTTTTGATGCTGCTTTAATGTCAGCTGTCCTGTATGGGTGTGAGTCGTGGCTGAAGCCAGTAGTGAAGTTATATAACTGGGGATTAAAACTATTGCTTGGCGTTAGAAAGACAACATGTAATGAATTATGCTATATTAAATCGGGGTACCCGACCATTACGAGATCTTGTTCGTAACAAACAGAGAAAGTTTTTAGTAGAATGTGGAGAGAGAGGTCTTCGTTGGAGGATGACCCTTTGATATTTTTCAATTAGACCGTATTAGGAGCCAGGCATATCACCAAGACTTACATAGAAGGACTGCTTAATGATAGTAGAGATGATGTAAAAATCGCAATGGAAACACTCAGACGTAACATCATTGATTCTGACTCCTCAAGAAAAGTTACATATAGAGAAATCAATCCAGACCTCTTAGTTCATGACATCTATTCTGTTAGGCATAATGTTTCTGAATTAGATAGAGTCTCATTTACTAGGTTCAGAATTGCATCTCACTCTCTGGCCGTGGAAGTAGGTAGGTGGAGTAGGAGGGGGAGAGGCCGTCTGCCGTTGGAGGAGCGGTTGTGTACCTGTGGAGCCATTCAAACAGAAGTACACGTAACGCAAATATGCTCAAGGACACAACATATCAGAAATACCTATAATTTATCTAACATAGGGGATGGGATATTTTTCAAATCAGCGAACCCTGGCAGAGCAAATGTAAGATTATTAGCTTAATCCTTGTGAGTATTTGTGAGATAAAGGAAAATGAGAATAAAAATAGCTTTTTGGAGTATGATTTTTGTATATAAATGTCGAATTTTGTCTTAATTTGTTTGCCATATAGTAACTTCTTAGTTTTTGTTTTACTGTTGTATAAGATGGAAAACCTGTGCTCTTACTTTTGTGTATGTAATATTTTGTATTGCCAATTGTTGTGATTTGCCTTTTGTTGGACCAAATGTAAATAATTACTGTAATTATGAGCTATGTATAATTGTTGTGGTCAATAAACTATCTATCTATCTATCTATCTCCTCGGATGGACTAACAAGTCTTTGAGGCATCATAATCCTTGTAACTCCTAATAGAGAGAGAGAGAGAGAGAGAGAGAGAGAGAGAGAGAGGCGACTCGTGAACCTCTTGCCAAATACATTTTTCTCTTTTTTGTTCCTAGCTGCAATTCCTGTTTGTGTTTATTGCGAGCGAGGATAAACTCCCTCCCTTTTTATTTATTGTTTTTTTTTCCGGTTCTATTTCTTATAACAGAAATGATGCCACGACTATCAGGCTCTGAGATCAACTTGATGGAAACGTTCGGGAAACGATTCTGGATGGGAAATTCACGCTCGACTCAAACGTTATTTCCGTCGTGCGGAAATATCCCAGAATGCGCAACCTGCCTGCGATGAATCCTTGCAACAATGTTCCTGGGAGGGAGGCTGTTTCAGCCGTTTAGAGCGAGAATAAAAGCCAGAGAGAGAGAGAGAGAGAGAGAGAGAGAGAGAGAGAGAGAGAGAGAGAGAGAGAATTCCTTTTCCCTTAAACCCCCACATATTCCTGGTGAGAGAGATACCTTAGAACTCTGTTACGGGAGTAGTATTTGAAACGTGGTGGGTGGACACGCTACGTATAGGCCTGCCTCTGGTGGCAGAAGCAGGTTTATCCTTATTTCACCTTCACAAGAACCCGGACAGGTTTACGACTGCTGCAGAACGATGGTGAAGCTATTAATATCGTTCCCTAATTTTTTCAAACGACCAGTTAGCTCTCCAGTATTCCTGGAGGAACTTGGAAGTGGCTTGAATAATGAACGATGGTCATCTGTCGTCTCAGTTCAATGGAGGAGTGAGTTTTTGTTGGTAGACCTTGATGTTAGTGTCTGGCCAGACCTATATGCTCCATCCATGAACTGGAAACGCTGGATTTTTCTGGATGTCCTTTGCAAATCTTCACTAATGCCTGTTGGTCATCTGTTGACCCAGTTCACTGGAGGAGTGAGATTCTTGTGATCAGACCCTGTCATTTGGTCTGGACAAGTCCTGGTTCCATCAGTGAACTAGAAACCCTGAAGAATTATGGGTCTCCTTGGCAAAGCTCCTACACTCCTACATTTGACAAAACCTCCACACTTCTTGAGCGTTGCATGTGAGGCGATAGGGTCAATTCAAATATGAATAATAGTCCTTAGACATCCGTAGCTTCCATAAGTAATTAGAATGTCGTGATAGTGAATCACATCGCAAAAAAAGAGTGATAAGAATTTAAGTCTTCAATTTGCTGTAATGAGATTTGGGGGATTAGTCACTGAGTTTTGTTTTTAGGGGAATTGACTCCTTTTGAGTATGTAGGGGCATTCTTTAGATGCCTGCTTGCCAAAATCGAGAGATAGGTTCTTAGACAAAATATTGTAAAAAATTATAAACATGCCTCGAGTAGGTTATAAATACTATCTATATATATATATATATATATATATATATATATATATATATATATATATATATATATATATGTGTGTGTGTGTGTGTGTGTGTGTGTGTGTGTGTGTGTTTGTGTGTGTGTATACAAAATCAAATTAAAGGTAAATTTTATTTCTCTTCAAGCAGAAGTAAAAACTTTATCTTAACATTTGCAAAAGCAACTTAACAGCCAGCTTCAATTTACCGCCCAGTAAAACTGAGAATTATCTAAACGTAAAGATAACGATGACAAAAGAGTATAAATGAATTGCCTGCTTACTCGTTCTGCGTTCTTCATCATATAGAACATACGTTTCCTCTAAAGGCAAACAACGTCCCTTTATATCAAGTGTTCCCCTTTGACAAAAAAAAAAAAAAGAAAAATACATAAGCTCAAAAAATAAAATGGCTTCGGGTAAACCTGTCACATCATAATTCAACAACGACCATTGCTCTCAAAAAGGAAAGCAGTTGAATTAAACTCTCTTTTTGTACTGTATATATTTAGGGGGTGGGAGAGGGGGGGGGTGGGGGGGGGGAGGGGGTGGGGGATGGGTGGGCAGCTCGCTTTAATAAAAAGGGGTGTGGTTTTATGGGATAAACGGAGTGACTGAGAGTGTGAAAGAATTAGTGCCTCTCTCTCTCTCTCTCTATTATTTATATATATATATTATATATATATATATATAATATATATATATATATATATATATATATATATATAGTAGTACAGGATTTTATAAGATTATATTTCTCAGGTTAGGTTAGGTTAAGTTGGGTTAGGTTGGATCAATACCTCCATCGTGATTTGGGTTTGGGAAACATCGTAATGAGATTATTTTCATAAAATTCTGCTTTTCTTTTTTCAGGGAAAGGTCCTCGTATTCGGTTACATCTAAGAAAAATGCTGTAGCGGCCGTACAGAAAAACTCAACTGCGCCGAAGAACTTTCTGGGCATCTTTTACTTATTTTTCGCTTGTTTTATTCTGGGAACGATCCTGCTCCCTCTAGAGGCCTGTTACCTGTAATTAATGATGTCGCAGTGTATTTACCTTTCAGTCTTTGTGTGTGAGTTCGAAAATGGGCGTGGCTCATAGCTGGATGGGGGAGGGGTTAAGGGAGAGTAAACATTTGCAAATTATGGAGAGTTTAATTAAGTGTTTTTGTTTGCTCGGCATCCAGTTTTTCTTCCCGTTTCAAGTTTTAGTTTTCTGTACAAAGAGAACTATTGTTCCGGCTTTGTCCGTCCTTCGGCACTTATCTGCCCGCTATTAGATCTAAAAAAATAAGACCACTGAGGCTAGAGGGCTGCAAATTGGTAGTGATCATCCACCCTCCCACCCTCATCAAATATACCAAATTGCAACCCTCTACATCAGCAGATTTTATTTTATTCAAGGTTAAAGTCTACTCGGATCATGCATCTGGCAGCACCCTCAATCTACCGCATCTGTTGAGCAAACTGAAAAGCTACCGAGCATAGTTGATGATTTTATACAGCATTAATATGTTGCATAGAAAGCACGGTATTTTTACTTGTTTGTTTTATATTACGGTCAGCATTTTC
>NC_087206.1:23980723-23983223 GCF_015104395.2 Macrobrachium nipponense
TAATTTAGCTTGATTGGCGGATTCGCAATACGATGAGGTAGCAGGGAGGGAACTGGCATTTCTCATCTATGAAATCAGCAACAGTCCTAACCAAAAAGATACAAAAGCATTCATAGATATATTAGAAGGATATAATCCTTCAAACTGGAACAAATCTAATGAAAACATCTTGAAAATAATTGAAGAAGTTCCAAATAAAATCCAAGTGGTCAAGAGACTCATAAAGAAAATATACATAAACCAACATATTCCGACAAAGAAAATGAATAAGGTGAATCTTCTTGTGAATATCCTAATTGACGCATTAGGAAAAAGAATGCCAAAAGCATGCAAACTGTGTAAGGTTTTGGTATAGCATAGTCAATCCACAAAACCTAATCAGAAAATGTGCTGCATGCAACATTCCGACCCATCCACAGTGTGCCTGATAAGGCTCCATCCCAATAACGAAACGATATGCCCAGAAAAGAATACAAGAATTTTTTGTTCAACATGTCTATCATGGATAGACAATGTTATTAAATCAAGATTGAATGTACAAATAGTTGAGGAATGAAGAAGAGGGAAGAGGAAGAAGAAGAAGAAGAGGAAAAACGGAAGAAGAAGTAAACAAAAATGAAAGGACAGAAAAAATAAGGAAACAAAGAACAAGATAAAAGTATGGATGCAGAGATACTCATTGATACTACATATGAGGCAATAAAGCAGCATACCTACGAAGAAATAAATTACGATATGGCAACAGAAAAGCAAATCCCGAAGAGGCTCTACCCAGATCTACACAATGACGGGAAAGAGGAAAAAATAGACAAGAAAGACAAAATCTTGCAACCTTTTGAAAAGAGGGAATTGCAGATTTGGGAGAAAGATGTTACTACAAACATCCTAAGGTTATGTCACAACTATGCAAATATATGGTAAATGGTGGCATACCTAGATGGATATGGGGATGATTGCAGAGATCTGCATCCAAAATATGCAAAAACCTAAAAGAAGTAAAAGGATGTAAGTTCGACAAAATGCAAAATATATGCACCCCTGTAGCCCGCCATGAATCATAATCAAATAAATAACCAACCAAGTAATAAAATCCAAAAATAAGAAAGAAACAAATAAAGAGAGAATCAAGAATATCAGGTAAAAGAGAAAAAGCAAACCAACCAATGAGATATGCAGAGATGTCAGCAAAAATTTTCAATGCATCAGCTCCAAAATTCTACTCAAGGGATAATAACTGTATTTATTATGCAAGAGGATATTGCAGAAAAACGGAGAAAATTGCAGATTCAGACACAAAATGAATAATTATGATGAAGGAAGATCAAATATTATGGAAAAGTTGGATTTTTTAATGTCAGAATTTCTGGAAATGAAAAAAAAGAACAACATACCAGAACAGGAAAGAGACATGGGAAAATCCTTATTACTACCAATATTAAATGAAGGAGAAAACATGCAAACCATCATAGTGATGAATGCGCAGGGTTTAGTTACGAGTAACTCAAAAAGAAAAATAGAGTACTTAGAAGAACTAACCCAAATTGAAAAGAAAATAGATATAATGAATATAAGTGAAACCTGGTATTCCCAAGAGACTGGGAATGATGATCAAACATAAAAGGGTTCCAAACTTATAGATCAGATGAGAAAAAATAGGAATCAAGGGGGAACCGCAATATATGGGAAAGACAAAAAAACAAGGAAAAATATATGAGAAATATAGTAACTCAGAATGTGAACTAATAGGGCGGTAGAATTTGAATCTGAAAAATTAATGAAACATAGTAATATATAGACCTCCTAATAACTAAAGAGTTTCACTTAATAATTGAAAAATTGGATGATATATGTAGAAATCACAAGGACTGCACTATTCTCCTATCTGGTGACTTCAACTTTCCTTTCGTAGAATGGAAAGAACGAATAGGAAAGATTGTGGATGTACTTATACATATAAAAAAGAGAGTAATAGTAGTGCAGAAGATAAGAGGCAATTCGAAAAGCTATTAGATATGCTACTAGAATACAACATTCAACAAATAAATCACCTGCCAACAAGAAAGGAAAATACTTTAGACGTAGTATTTGTGAACGATATGAATTATGTTAAAGAAATAATAGTTTATAATGCGAGTATTTCAGACCATAATGTCATAGAATTAACAGTTCATTCCAAAGCAAGTGAAAACAGAGATAAGCAAGAAATGAAAAAGTGGGAAGGATATGGGAAATTACACTTCTAACAGTAAAAATATAAAATGGTCAGAAATAAATGAAGAATTAAACAAAGATTGGGATAAACATTTTCGTAAGCGATGACATAAGGGTAAATACGGAGATATTATATAAAATTATTAGAGAAAATAGTGGATAAACATATACCGAAGAAGAAAAGTAAACATCATTCATGCATACCAAGAGACAGAAGGATCTTGTTCCAGAAAATCAGAAAGTGGAAAAAAGGTCTTGCAAAAGAAAAAAAAAAAAAAATGCATGGAAA
>NC_087206.1:23988223-23990723 GCF_015104395.2 Macrobrachium nipponense
ATTGGGGGTATATAATCTTGGAGCTACAGTGTCAGTGAAGACGCATCTCTCCACTTACTCTTCTTTTTACTTATAATTTCCGTTTAGATGCAGATTCATAAAGTAGTGATTTCTCAACTCTTGGACCTGTTGGCCAAGTCACTAATACCCTGACAATATGGGAGGATTCGCTACCATAATGTAACTTATCAACGAGAACAAACCTGACCCCTTTTTAGCTTCCTACAAAAGAAGGTTATTGTGCCTGCTTTGTCTGTCCGTCCGAACTTTTTCTGTCCGCCCTCAGATCTAAAATAATACTGAGGGTAGAGGGCTGCAAATTAGTATATTGATCATCCACCCTCCAATCATAGATATATATATATGTATATTATATTATATCTATATATATTATATATATATATTTATATATAATAATATATTTATATATTATATATCTTATATATCTATACATAGTGATATATAATATACTTATCTAATATTATTATATATATATATATCTATATATAATATATATATATATTATATATATCTATGTATATAGTATATATATATATACTATTATATTTATATCTTATATATATATAATATTATTATAATCTATATATATATATATATGATATATATATATTATATATATATATATATATATATATATAATAGGCTATATATATATGTATATATATAATATAGAATATATAGTATAATATATTAATTATATCATAATATATATATATATAGTATATATTAATATATATATATATATTATAATAATAATAATAATATATATATATTATTATAATATATATTAATATATATATATATTATTAATCCCATATATATATATATATACTTTAATATATTATAATAAATTGCCCAGTAAAAACTTCTCCTATAATACCTAAGCCACCTAATTGCCCAAATATTTTTAAGTTTAATTATCGATCATAAATTTTTTATGTTTTATTATAATAGCTCCTAAAAATAACATTGTGGGTTCGAGAATAAGTTAAGATAATCCTTCCTGTATCCTAGTTGGTTGTTCGCCACGTGAGGCTAATTAAACAAACTGTTCTCTGCAAGACACTCAATGGCTCTCTTACCGTTATGCAAAGAAATCTAGAAGCAAAATTATATATATTTTCATGTTCAATATCTAAATGTATGAGTCAAACAATTTCCTTCAATATCTCTTATTTCTCCCCCAAACATTACCATCGAGTTAGTGTGTGGAAAAAAATCGTTATAAAAAAGTGTATATGGATATTAATGTTAAGCATTAAAGCTAAATGTAAAGAAGATAGGAATACTTCAGTTCTTCTTATTTGTAATTATGTATGGATAAATTTACTGAAAAGGAGACTTTTTGTTTTCTTAGCGGAGATTAAATCATTTGAGCTGCTTTGTATTAATTTTCCATTGAGGGGACAAATTTAAGAGAAATAAAAAAAAAACTTGGGATCAACATTTTAATTTGCCGAAATAACGTAAATATTATATTTTTTATTATTTTTTTAAATAAAAGTAAAAAGAAAATATAATAATCAGATAATATTTCTCAGCACTAAAATAAGTCCAGCTAGCGCGAGTTGATCACGAATACTAGAACAAGCTAACTATGATCTATCTTCTGTCGAGTTTTCAAAATATATGAGGGTCTTCACGTGGAATAAAGTACATTATAGACAGACCTTAATGATTAGATCAAACTGACACCTTTACAGAAATGCAACTTTTATTTGAATATCTATGAGAAAGCGAAACCAGTTAAGGTCAATGAGCAATTAAATGGTTTATGGCTCTTTCAGCTGAGCACAAAAAACGAAGGCAGAGCCCCTACCGGCCAAGGAGGGAAACAATGCCTAATAAAAAAGAGCCGGTTGAGAGACGGTTGGAAATGGTCCTAAATAGCCGGTTGGATGAGGTTCTCCCGGGGACCGATAGATAGCAGCACCATGCAGACTTACCATACTTTGATTGTGATACCTTAGTCATTCCATTCTGAAAGATTTTGTTTTCTACAATATACATTGCTGGTATATATAATCAATCGATACTATTAACAACTAATGCAAAGTTAAGCCAGTCATTTGATAAATTTTGGTATCATAAGTGTACATAAAAGAAATTTAGTAAAGTATTAAAAACTAATGCAAAGTTAAGCAAGTCTTTTGGTAAGGTTTGGTATCATATGTGTACATAAAAGAAATTTAGTGAAGTATTAACAACTGCTATGAAGTTAAGCAAGTCCTTTGATAAAGTTTGGTATCATATGTGTACATAAAATAAATTTAATAAGGTTTAAGTACCACAGTTAGGTACAACACCATCTAAACAAATGCTAACACAAGTTACACGAGAAGTAGCAATATATAAACAAAAATCAATCACATCGTAACTGTTGTTACGCTAATGCCCAAAAATACAAAACATGATGGTCTGTAAAGGGGGTCAGATATATGCATAATTCTTCCTACTGTAGAGAGAGAGAGAGAGAGAG
>NC_087206.1:23993223-24000723 GCF_015104395.2 Macrobrachium nipponense
TCTTTTCGTCAAATAGCGGATTTAAATTGCCAATTAGAGACAAATGATTCAGTTTGTGTCCGAAGGGTAGTTAGAAAGACGACTTCATCTCGGAATCATTACTGAAAGACGCATCGAAGTCCATAAACATTTTGTTGATTCCAACGATCGTTTAGCTGAGTAATTTTATGGCGAAAGTCTGTCGAACTTCCCACTTTAATTGGCCGTCGCCCAATGAAGATTTCGGTTATATTTCGCAAAACTGTTTCTAAGTGTTGTCGGGCTCCTGCTAAAAGGAGAGAAAAGCTGTTGGCTTCGGTCTACGTTTTCTGGTAGCTGCTAAATAGCAGTAAAAATACACTCCTTAGCTCTTATTTTGTCCTTCTAAATGACTGAAAAAAAAGGCTTTAATCTTTATGTTTTCCTGGTAAATGACAGTAAACTATAGCCTTCAGTTTTTATGTTTTCCTGCTAAATGTTAGGAAAAATATATATCTTCAGTCTTACGTTTTCTTGCTAAATGAGAGATAAACTATGGTCTCTAGTCTTGACTTTTTCCTACTAAAGGATAGGAAAAAGTATACATCTTCAGTCTTTATGTTTTCCTGCTAAACGAGAGAGAGAGAGAGAGAGAGAGAGAGAGAGAGAGAGAGAGAAGTGGAGAGAGAAGAAGAGAGCGAGAGAGAAGGAGGAGAGGAGAGAGAGGAAGAGGAATGGAAACGGAGAATACTAAAATGGTCTTCAGTCTTGACCTTTTCCTGCTAAAGGGCAGAAAAAAATGTACATCTTCAGTCTTTATACTTTCCTGCTAAACGAGAGTGAGAGGAAAAAAGCTATGGTCTTCAGTCTAAAAAAACAAGAAAACCTGCATTCTTCAGTCTACGTTTTCCTGCTAAATGACAGAAAAAGTTCTACTCTTCAGTCTTAGCATTTTCCTACTAAAAATGAATAAAAAATACTCTAGTCTCTATGTTGTCCTTCTAAATATCAGAGAGACATAGTAAAGCTACATAGGATGAAAACTGGACCTAATTCATAAAAAGCAAAATGCATCTATTTCCACCCCCCAAAAAGGTAAAGATAATTTATCATGCAATAATTGTTTATTAATCTTTTGAAAGTCTACGAAACTGTCAATACAAGAGCAACTATTAGTAATGAAATGTAAACGCTCTCGATATACGCCCAAATCCATAGAGCACAATGAGATAACTATATATTTCGTTACTTCCTTTTTTATCATTGGTTCATCGTCTGTCAAAGACACGAATGAGAAGTTTCAACCAAAATTAATAAATTCATATATATATATATATATATATATATATATATATATATATATATATAATATATATATATATATATATATATATATATATATATATATATATATATAGGAGGAGTAGCCAAGAAAGATGTTCTTATACTCAGCTTTAATTTCGTCTTAGGCTCTGTCGTATTTTGGATTATGACAATACAAAGTGGTTTTTAAGACATGTACCAGTATGGTCAGATGTATGTGAACAAGATTTAAGACCGTTATACATGCAGATGCTCGTCACTGCAATGTCATTATCTACAAAGGTTTATTTACGGTTGAGCTCTCCATAATTTAGACTGCACTATAATTATTTCAGTCAGGTTTAAGAGATAAGTATGCAAATTAGGAGCTAGATTTATTTCCCACCTAATTGCTCTTTGCTCTTTATTTGTAGGCCGCTGATGTGGCGGTGTTTTCTACACTGAACTCAAGATTTATCTTAGACACTGGCTGGTTGCATCTTGTCAAATAAGTGAGCATTTCTCATTTCTAAGTATTTCTTTATTACCTCATTTCTAAAGTTTTCCTTATTTTCGTACAGAAATCTAGAGCCAGTGGTTTTCAACCCGTAGGTGAGGTGGATTCTCCCCTCTCACCTAAGGTTGGGGGGGAGGGGACTTTTAGTTTCACGTAGGGTGGTTGGGGGATTATGACCAAGAATTTTTAGTATTATAAGCATATTGTTTGGAATGCACCTTTTGAGCAGATAAATTTGGAAAAAGGTGCATGGGCCAAAGAAGGTTAGGAACCACCTAGAAAATGCCACATCTGCTACAGAAATCTACGAAATGAGTCTGATTTACTGAAAGCAAAGTTCAGGCAAATGATTTGTGCGTGCGTGTGTCCCACTTAAGGGGGTCGTAATTACTCATTGCTAAACATAAAACTAAGTCTCTTTTTACAACTAAAGTCTACGAAATGAAGTCGAATTTATTGCTACGGAAATGCAAGAAGTTCAGGCATATGTTTTGTGTATGACTGCGTGAGTGTGTATATTCGTTATTCGTGTGTGTGTGTGTGTGTTCAACGTTCCATAAAGCAAAAATTCTATTTCAAATACGCTTGAAGAGACATCGTCCAAAGTGACAAATGCCCGAGAGGCGAGAGTATGATATTAGAACCTTTACAGTTACCTAACCGGTTCACTTTGTGGCTCAACTTTACTCATCCTCAGCCAAAAGCCCTTTGTGCCTTTCTGTATACTTTCCTGACACTGATATTGGAGGGGGCTGTTCTTTGCGAGCTCTGGTCATCAAAGGATGGATTCTTCTTCCTCTCTGCAGACAAGTTCTCTATAAAAGACAATTTTTGGAACGTACCCTACCCGTCTCCAAGTTCAGGGTAAAATCAAAGACGTGGCTTTATGAAACTAGCTGTATGCAGCTCACGTTGGACAACACACACACACACACACAGTGGCTCTAGGCTTTAACACGAAAATAAGGCAAAACTCTTTTAAGCTGATCAACGTAAAATGCAATATCAGTTTGTTCAGACCCATGACTCAACTATGTCCGATCTTGAGAGTAAGCTGCACCTTCAGAATATGATCATACTTATAATTCTTCTGCTTTTGCCTTTCAGGGACTTCATAGCGTCTGGTAATAAGACTATTATTATTATTATTATTGTTTTTTTTTTTTTTTTTTTTTTTTTTTTTTTTTTTTTTTTTTTTGCTCCATCACAGTCCTCCAATTCGACTGGGTGGTATTTATAGTGTGGGGTTCCGGGTTGCATCCTGCCTCCTTAGGAGTCCATCACTTTTCTTACTATGTGTGCCGTTTCTAGGATCACACTCTTCTGCATGAGTCCTGGAGCTACTTCAGCCTCTAGTTTTTTCTAGATTCCTTTTCAGGGATCTTGGGATCGTGCCTAGTGCTCCTATGATTATGGGTACGATTTCCACTGGCATCATCCCATATCCTTCTTATTTCTATTTTCAGATCTTGATACTTTATCCATTTTTTCCCTCTCTTTCTCTTCAACTCTGGTGTCCCATGGTATTGCGACATCAATGAGTGATACTTTCTTCTTGACTTTGTCAATCAACGTCACGTCTGGTCTGTTTTGCACGTATCACCCTATCCGTTCTGATACCATAGTCCCAGAGGATCTTTGCCTGATCGTTTTTTTTTATCTACTCCCTCAGGTTGGTGCTCGTACCACTTATTACTGCAAGGTAGCTGATGTTTCTTGCACAGGCTCCAGTGGAGGGCTTTTGCACTGAATCATGCCTCTTTTTGTACTGGTTCTGTGCAAGTGCCGGGCATTCACTTGCTATGTAGTTTATGGTTTCATTTTTCGTATTGCACTCCTACATATGGGAGAGATGTTATTTTCCGTCTATCGTACTTTGAACATATCTGGTTCTTAGGGCCTGATCTTGTGCCGCTGTTATCATTCCTTCAGTTTCCTTCTTTAGCTCTCCCCTCTGTAGCCATGCCAATTGTCATCGCTGGCTAGTTCTTTAGTCTGTCTCATGTATTGTCCGTGCATTGGTTGTTGTGCCAGTCCTCTGTTCTTTCTGTCTTTCTCCTGTCTCTGTATATTTCTGGGTCTTCGTCCTACTTTTATTAGTCCTTCCCTTTCCCATGCACTCTTTAGCCACTCGTCTTCACTGGTTTTGTTCAAGATATTGCCCCCCAGTGCTCTGTTTTCGATGTTGACGCAGTCCTCTATACTTAGTAGTCCTCTCCCTCCTTCCTTTCGTGTTATGTATAGTCTGTCCGTTATTTGCTCTTGGGTGTAGTGCTTTGTGTATTGTCATTTGTTTCCTGGTTTTTTGATCTATGTCTGCGGAGTTCTGCCTTCGTCCATTCCACTATTCCTACGCTGTATCTGATTACTGGCACTGCCCATGTGTTTATGGCTTTGATTCATATTTCCTCCATTGAGTTTTGACTTGAGTATCGCCTTGAGTCCCTCTGCATATATTCGTTTCCTGATCGTGGTCCTTCATCTCTTGGTGTTTTATATCTCCTCCTTCCATTATTCCCAGGTATTTGTATCCTGTCTCATCTATGTGTTTGATGTTGCTCCCATCTGGTAGCTTTATCCCCTCAGTTCTCGTTACTTTGCCTTTTTGTATGTTGACTAAGGCGCATTTTTGTATTCCAAACTCCATCCTGATGTCCCCCACCAGATACAATCCTTACAGTCTGGATTAGGGTATCTATTTCCTTGATGCTCTTACCATACAGCTTGATGTCGTCCATGAACATCAGATGGTTGATTTTGTTGCCTCTTTTCTTGAGTTGGTACCGGCATCCATCTTCTGTAGTACTTTTGTCATGGGAATCATGGCTACTACGAAGAGTAGTGGGGACAGTGAGTCGCCCTGGAAGATCCCTCTCCTGATATTAACCTCTGCTAGTCTTATTCCAGAGCTTGTAAGTATTGTATTCCAGTTGCGCATTGTATTTTTTGAGGAAGCTGGATGGTGTTTTCCTCTGCCCCATATATTTTCAGGCATTCTATTAGCCATGTGTGTGGTATCATGTCGAAGGCTTTCTTATAGTCTATCCATGCCATGCTTAGGTTGGTTTTCCTTCTCCTACTGTTCTTCATTACATTTTTGTCTATCAGGAGCTGGTCTTTTGTGCCCCTACACTTCCTTCTGCAGCCTTATTATTATTATTATTATTATTATTATTATTATTATTATTATTATTATTATTGAGTATGCTGGAAACAGACCAGACCTTTTTTCAAACTTGTTTTATTAAAAATAATGTCAGAATTCACAAAATTGATTTTATACAGAATTCTTTAATTCTTCTTATGATTTGTCTTCTGGCACGCAGGTATACAAAGCAGCTTTCCTTTGATGACATTAGCCCGAAATTCCATTGACGGCCTACAGCACGATGAATTGACAGCTTCTTTGTAATACCAGTGTGCCAGAAAGACAACACATAGTGAATTGGAAAAAAAATAGTATAAAATCAATTCTGTGAATTCTGCCGTTACTTTTAATAAAACATATTATTATTATTATTATTATTATTATTATTATTATTATTATTATTATTATTATTATTATTATTATTATTATTATTATTATTATTATTATTATTATTATTATTATTATTCATGAATGCAAAAATTCACTTTTCCCTTGAAGATAGTCAAATATGTTCCCAAACCATCCTTTTCTTTTGTACACTGTCAACAATCTTCTCTCCCCCTGTCAAATTTATTCACTGATATGATTTAATTAGTATTGTTCATAAATTGATAACTCTTCTCTTACCTGAATATCCACTATAAGGATATCCTCTTAAACCAACTTTCTCGTTTTCGCTTACTCGGGGAGTAAGCCTTCAAACTTCTTTGTGGTTGTTGTTATTGTTGTTGTTGTTGTTGGTGGGGTTATGAAAGCCTAAAAAGTCTGAAAAAGGTGTTTTGCCTTCAGTTAAAGATTACAGGAATGTTAGGATAGGTTATTTATGATTTATCTATTAGCATGAAAATGTCAAAAATAAATAATGTGTATATTAAACAGCACAGAAAAATTATTTCTAATAAAATATAGCATATTCATTTTAATTTTCGTTGGTGAACAACTCTCTATTCGACCGTAGATTTTAGCACGTGCCAAAAAAAAAAAATAATGTGTAACGGGGTAAACAATACAAAAAAAATTATTTTCTAATAAAATATTAGCTTATTTTTTATTTTGATTTTCGTTGCTGAAACAACGCTCTATTCGACCGTAGATTTTAGCACGCGCCCCAAGTAAGCAGGAGGTCAGATCACGCCTTGTTATATTACCACAGATGTTCCTTACCTTTCCAATGTAATAATTTTTTTTCTATGTAATTTTGCTCTCTCAAAAAACATTATAAGTTCTGTTAATAGGACCAGCATCTTTCACTATTCTTATATCTCATACTTCCCTCAACCCGTTTTAAATATCATATATATCTTCTCATACATCTTTTCCTTTCGACATTACCAAACATCTTTCGTTGTATCTGATTCTTGCATTCATTGCTTCAGGCTGTTTCATTCATTGTTTCTGATTATTCCACTCTTTCTGATCGTTGCATTCTTTGTTTCAGGTTACTTCATTCATGCTTCTCATTGTTTTACTAACTGTTTCTGATTGCTGCATTCATTGGTTCTCAATGTTTTATTCATTGTTTCGGGCGAGAGTTAGCCATACCTTCATTTCGGTGTTTTATCTGATGATACTTCATGAAATGGATTATTGATTGGTTTACTAATTGATTAGTTCTAAATTATTGTATAAACTTTTTTAAATAGCATATATATATATATATATATATATATATATATATATATATATATATATATATATATATATATATATATATATATATATCCATAATTTTACAGCTGTCAAATTAAAAGATTTTGTTAATTTGACAGAAGATTTTTCTCCAATTACATACGTCAATCGTTTAAACTATCAAGAGGAAGGTTACGTGTGTAAGAGTTCGTCTTAAAAGCTTAAGTTTCAAGAGCCTCTTTCTCTCGTTCTGTCTCTTTCTCTTTTGTGTTCTCTGTCTCTGTTTGCCTGTTGTGTTCTCTGTCTCTGTTTGCCTGTCTGTCTCTTGTAATATATGATAAGGGAAAATGTGATGATAGACATTATTATTAATTTATTTTTTTGGGGGGGGCCGTCTATCATAGTCATCCTTTTCGGCTGGGTGGTTTTAATAGTGAGGGGTTCCGGGTTGCATCCTGCCTCCTCCTCCTCCTCCTCCTCCTTATTATTATTATTATTGGCTCTATCACAGCCTCCAATTCGACTGGGTGGTATTTATAGTGTGGGGTTGGCCGGGTTGCATCCTGCCCTCCTTAGGAGTCATCACTTTTCTTACTATGTGTGCCGTTTCTAGGATCACACTCTTCTGCATGAGTCCTGGAGCTACTTCAGCCATCTAGTTTTTCTAGATTCATTTTCAGGGATCATGGGATCGTGCCTAGTGCTCCTATGATTATGGGTACGATTTCCACTGCCCATATCCCATATCCTTCTTATTTCTATTTTCAGATCTTGATACTTATCCATTTTTTCCCTCTCTTTCTCCTCAACTCTGGTGTCCCATGGTATTGCGACATCAATGAGTGATACTTTCTTCTTGACTTTGTCAATCAAACGTCACGTCTGGTCTGTTTGCACGTATCACCCTATCCGTTCTGATACATAGTCCCAGAGGATCTTTGCGTGA
>NC_087206.1:24005723-24010723 GCF_015104395.2 Macrobrachium nipponense
TCTATTAGCCATGTGTGTGGTATCATGTCGAAGGCTTTCTTATAGTCTATCCATGCCATGCTTCTAGTTTGGTTTTCCTTCGGTGCCCTCTACTGTTCTTCATTACCATTTTGTTCTATCAGGAGCTGGTCTTTTGTGCCCCTACACTTCCTTCTGCAGCCTTTCTGTTGGTGGGGGATGGGTGGTGTCTCCTCTAGGTAATTGTATAGCCTTTCACTGATGATACCTGTTAGTAACTTCCACATTATTGGTAGGCAGGTGATAGGCCTGTAGTTACTGGCTATATTTCCCTTACTCTTGTCTTTTTGTACTAAGGATGTTCTTCCTGTGGTCATCCATTTGGGTGCATGGTGATTTGAGATACAATGCTGGAGTTGTTCTGCTATTCGTGGGTGTAGGGCCTTGAAGTTTTTGAGCCAGTATCCATGGACTTCATAGGGACCTGGGGCTTTCCAGTTTGGCATTTTCTTTAGTTGGTGTCTGACTGTGTCTGTCGTGATCTCTGTGAATCTTTGTTTTATTCTCCCTGTTTCTTCTTCCTTGACTTCCTGGAGCCATGTTGCATGTTTGTTGTGTTGATACCGGATACTCCATATGTTTTCCCAGTCTCTTACTTGGTTCGGCTTCAGGAATTTCTGGGTGGTTGTCTTCCCCTCTTAGTTGGCTGTATAGTCTTTTCTGGTTGGTTCCGAATAGTTTGTTCTGTTGGTATCCCTTATTCCTGTTCATGTACCGTTGGATCTTATGTGCTTTGGCCTTAAGCCTCTGTTTTACATCTTCTATTGTGTTGTTTAGTCCCCTCTCTTGTACTTTGTATTTCTCGTTGAGTTCCTCCCTTGTTTTCTTGCCTCTTAGCCTTTTTTCCGCCATCTCTTTCAGTTTACTCAAGTCGGATCTCATCACCATGATTTGCTTTTCCAGGCGCCTTTTCCAAGGAGGTTGCTGTTTTGGTTTCATTATTATTATTATTATTATTATTATTATTATTATTATTATTATTATTATTATTATTATTATTATTATTATTATTATTATTGCTCAGAAGATGAACCAAATCCATATGGAACAAGACCACCAAAGGGGCCACTGACTTGAAATTCAAGCTTCCAAGCAACATGGCGTTCATTTGAAAGACGCGACAGAGGGTTATGGGAAATATAATAAGAGGAAATCAGTCATTATGGAGGAAAAATAAATAAAAACTAATGAATAATTAGCTAAAATCAAGGAAAATATTTGAAAATATTCACACACATATGAACAAAAATAGACACAGTGTTATGGAAAATATAATAATAGGAAATCAGTCATTATGGAGGAAAAATAAATAAAAACTAATGAATAATTAGCTAAACGCAAGTAAAATATTTGAAAATATTCACTCACATATCAACAAAAAATCGACAGAGGGTTATGGGAAATATAATAAGAGGAAATTAGTCATTATAGAGGAAAAATAAAAATAAAAACTAATGAATAATTAGCTAAAAGTTAGTAAAATATTTGAAAATATTCACACACATATCAATTCAAAACACACAATTCGGCAGAGGGTTATGAGAAATATAATAAGAGGAAATCAGTTACTAGAGAGGAAAATCAAATAAAAATTAACGAATAATTAGCTAAAAGGGTAAGTAAAATACTTGAAAATATTCACACACATACCAACAGAACCCACTCGGGGCATTGCTGAAAAATAAACGAAGACATACCAAATAGATATAAGCCAGTAGGGATTGCAGGATCTGCTGCCTGAAAGCACTGAGAGATGAAAGCAAAGTGACTGATAAAGTCAGTGCATGCAGAGCGTCTGTAGTGAATCGAATGGGAAGGGTGAAGATTTTTGGATGAAAAGAGAGAGAGAGAGAAAATGTTATATGTGAAGTAGATTTTGGAGTTGCCACAGAGAGAGAGAGAGAGAGAGAGAGAGAGAGAGAGAGAGAGAGAGAGAGAGAGAGAGAGAGAATATAGTGGATACATCAAAGAAAAAGAAACATTAACTAGAATAAAAAAAATCGCTTGATAGAATTAAATAAATTTCAATATAAATATCCAATGTGACTTTGTAATATAGAAGAAAATGTACAAATTCATAACCTACGCATTTATATAAGCTTAGTGTTTAGTATCTTCACTAACCAGGAAGTCATATACAAATAACATAGAACTAAACACAGCACTACACCTTTCCTATTAGGACAGGGCCAACAGTAAGTAACAAAGTGTGATCCGACCTCCAGCTTACTTGGGAAACGAGCAAGATTTTCCCCTCACGCATAAGTTGTAAACATTATATTCCTAATTTGACGTAAATTAAAAAGTGATAAAATCTACGGTCAAATAGCGTTGTTTCACGAACGAAAATTAAAACAAATGCGTTATGATAATATTAGAAATGATTGTTCTGTACTGTTTAACTTGCCTTTTATTAATTTCTTAAATTTTCATTCAAATGAATAAATCATATATATTCTATCCTAAAATTCCTGTATATTCACCTCAACGCGAAAGACATTTTTCAGAATTTTTAAAAGCTTTTCCATACACCTTTCCTACCCCATAGCAAGAAGAACAATAGCAGCAACAACAAAGTAGTTTATAGGCATACTCCGCGAGTAAGTGAAAATTGTACAATCGCATTGCAATCTCTGAATTTGGGATCTGTACACAACTACCTGTTGCATTTATGATGCAGTGCACTGTAATGGAACGTGAAATGTTTCACCTTTGCTAATTGTCAAAACAGATTTGTTGTCAAAGTAACTATATATGGACAAGCACACAAAAATATCGAATATACATGTATTGAAAAACTTAAAATTTTGTTCTGTTCTAACCTGTTCTGAAAAAAGGTTCTCTGAACAGTATGTTTTTTATATTTTATAAAAAAGAATAATGGATTTTTTGGGAATAATGCAAGTCTTTGATGCAAACATATAATGCACTTTCCGAGGCATCGTTGTATTATTTATAATAGTTATGTTATTCATAATTTCATAAGAATTGTAGTGATTGAAAAATAATCATGAATTATTATTATTATTATTTTTTTTTTTTTTGCTAACAGTAATAGTCTACCTGGAATTCCATAGCCTCTTAAACTACTGGTGATGAAGCTTTACGTCCTCTGATATGAAATTGGCTGAATGATCTAATAGATCCTAGTGCCTGGCCTTTGGCCTAAATATTATATACTATTCTATTCCACTTACAGGTTAATCTATTTACCATACCTACAAGAAACACAAAAGAATTTAATTATTCCTAACATTATTTATCAACCAGACCTACAACAAACAGAAAATAATTTAATTATTCCTAACTTTATTTATCTACCATACCTACAACAAACAGAAAATAATTTAATTATTCCTAACTTTATTTATCTATCATATCTACAACAAAGAGAAAGGCAATAATTATTCCTAACTTTATTTATCTACCATACCTACAACAAACAGAAAAGAATTTAATTAATCCTGAATTTATTTATCTACCATACCTACAACGAACAGAAAATAATTTAATTATTTCTGACTTTATTTATCTACCATACCTACAACAAACAGAAAAGAATTTAATTATTCCTAACTTTATTTATTTACCATACCTACAACAAACAGAAAAAAATTTAATTATTCCTAACTTTATTTATTTACCATACCTACAACAAACAGAAAAGAATTTAATTATTCCTAACTTTATTTATCTACCATACCTACAACAAAGAGAAAGACGTTAATTATTCCTAACTTAGGGGATTTCAGATTCGTGACCATCATTAAAATTGGAATAAAGTTTCCCCACAGACCTTCACAGGATCAAGAAGGAATCCCTCCTTAGGAGAAGTTACGCAGCTCTTTATCCTTTTTATCATATCACTTGATCATAAAACTCTCTCCCGGTCGGGTCCCCGAAGTCTGCCTGAGACTGCATTTTCGAAAATGGAAAACCTACTTTTCAAAGATCGCTGCCTGATTCTTCAGTGAAAGTATCTGTGACGCCTCCTCCTGACTCGCGAATATGTTTCTGGGGAAAAATTCTTTTTTTGCCTTTGAAATCCTATGAATCTCTCTCTCTCTCTCTCTCTCTCTCTCTCTCTCTCTCTCTCTCTCTCTCTCTCTCTTTTCCCCGTGGCAACTTCAAAAATATTTTCACATTTAACATTATCTCTCTCTCTCTCTCTCTCTCTCTCTCTCTCTCTCTCTCTCTCTCTCTCTCTCTCTCTCTCTGATTCCCTCGGGGGTAACATGACTCAAGCAGGTCATCACTGGGTGCGATTATAAAGTTCTAATTTCTCATTTTACCCATCAGCTGATTAGTTGAATGAAATGATACTTTTAAATGTTTATTAATGCTAAAGCTGTCATCTCTTTCCATTTCTCGCTTCATTACTGATTAATCCGATTTTATTCAGGAAATGGCATACTTAGAAGTAGAGTAGACGAAGTGCGTTTCGTATTCAAGGTAAAGTAAATTTAAAATTCGAAAAATTCGTTTTAATGTTCAAGGACAAATTTTTAATAATTATATATATATATATATATATATATCTATATATATATATATATATATATATATATATATATATATATATATATATATATATATATATGCCCACACACCACTCCTTAACACTGTAATTCACACCTAAATTCATCCAACTTGCAGACAAAATAACGTCAGTTGCGGGGTGGGGGAGTTGGGCTAGGGGGAGGGGGGGGGGGCCTACGGTACGTTCCTGGAGCCTTCTCTGGAATAATAAGTGAGTATTATTCCGGTACTTTAGTCTCGCGGAAATTCTTTCTCAAATTCCATTCATTTAAAGAAAATAAAAAATAAAAAAGCTCCTGTCTGAGAGAGAAAGAGAGTGACTGAGTAATTGGATTCTAACAGCATTCCAAGTGAGCAGTGGTCATTTGCATAGTCTTCTTACGATCTGTTTTTCAGGGTTTCGTAGTATCATTATTATTATTATTATTATTATTATTATTATT
>NC_087206.1:24015723-24022212 GCF_015104395.2 Macrobrachium nipponense
GGATGAGGTTCTCCCGGGGACCGATAGATAGCAGCACCATGCAAACTTACCACACTTTGAATGTGATACCTTAGTCATTCCATTCTGACATGATTTTGTTTTCTACATTATGCATTGCTGGTATATATAATCAATCGATACTATTAACAACTAATGCAAAGTTAAGCCAGTCATTTGATAAATTTTGGTATCATATGTGTACTTAAAAGACATTTAATGAAGTATTAACAACTAATACAAAGTTAAGGAAGTCCTTTGATAAATTTTGGTATCATATGTGTACATAAAAGAAATTTAATGAAGTATTAACAACTAATACAAAGTTAAGTGAAGTCCTTTGATAAATTTTTGGTATTCATATGTGTACATAAAAGAAATATTTAATGAAAGTATAACAACTAATACAAAGTTAAGTGAGTCTTTGAATAAATTTTTGTATGTACATAAAAGAAATTTAGTAAAGTACTAACAACTAATACAAAGCTAAGCAAGTCTTTTGGTAAGTTTTGGTATAATATGTGTGTATAAAAGACATTTAATGAAGTATTAACAACTAATACAAAGTTAAGCAAGTCCTTTGATAAATTTTGGTATCATATGTGTACATAAAAGAAATTTAATAAGGTTTAAGTACCACAGTTACGTACAACATCATCTAAACAAATACTAACACAAGTTACACGAGAAGTAGGAATATATGAACAAAAATCAATCACTTCGTAACTGTTGTTACGCTAATTCTTCCTACTAGAGAGAGAGAGAGAGAGAAGAGAGAGAGAGAGAGAGAGAGAGAGAGAGAGAGTTTTGGGTAGTTTTGATTATATGATGTATTTATATACATTAAATCAATTAATCTCGTGGATCCATGAAAAGTTCTTCTGGGTTCTAACCCCCAAACCGGGACTGCTAGGTGCCAAAGTGGTCTGGGTCCCACCCCCCTCCCAAACGACCAAGGAGCCCACCTACCTATCCCCCCAATACCACAGTCGTCCTCATGATATTGCTTTTAAGCTGACGAAGTAAATGATTTTATTTTACTGGTTAGTATTTTATAAAATACTTATATAAAACTGCAAAATTTGATGGAGGGATGACATAGCTCGTGACGTGAGTTCCTGGACCAGTTTGGGAACGTTGTCTTTTAATTTAAAATAATCAACAAATAACTCATGGAAGCAAGATCACAAAGAGATGAAAATAAAACATAAAAAAGAAAGTATGATGTAAATTAGCCGAGTTAGTGAGTATTGGCGTTACTGATGGTTCGCTGAGAATTTTTTCATAGATTTTTTTTTATTTCCGTATTCGATCGTCATGTCTCCAAAACTAGCTCCTCTATCGTTATATCTAAGTCTTTCTTTAATGATTATTCTTCCTTTTCTGACGTCAAACTTTAGTCTTTTTCTGAAATGATTTTGCCCTGGTTGCAAATAGCAATGAAAAATAATTTTAAAATTACCATTCTTCTTCATTACCTAACATTAAACTTTTTTCATTAACTCAAAAAACATTTTTCCGTGTGAAAATCGCAATGAAAAAAAAAAACTTTGGAAAATTACTGTGATTTGACGTTAGAATAACAAGGAGGAGAATAATGTATGAAAGAGGAAAATGTAACGATTAAAAACGTATTGGGGACAGTACGAAAGATGTTAAAAAAAAAAAAACAACAACACAATAGTCACAAGAATATCATCTCCGTCTGTCTGTCTGTCTGTCAGTCTGTCTGTCTGTCTGTAGCTATTTACCTGTCTGTAATGTCAGTCTGTTTCAGTTTCTTCAGACCCAAAAAACACACAACACAATAGCATTGCAACACAGGGCATCTGGCCTTGACTCTACCCAACCTAACGACCGAGAGAGAGAAAGAGGAGAGAGAGAGAGAGAGAGAGAGAGAGAGAGACCTTACAGACCTTACAGCTCGTTCGGGTTGCCCCAGGTCCCTCAGTGTGAGGCACCTCTAATGTCTACCAGAGAATTGCTAATGCATCTTCCGGTATATTTTGCATCTTCCAATCTTGGATGGTCTGGGATGCAAAGAGAGAGAGAGAGAGAGAGAGAGAGAGAGAGAGAGAGAGAGAGAGATGTATATCTCCATAATGCAAGCGCCTGGGAGGACAAATCACGCCTAAAGACAACCCACTTCATCATTCTGGAGAAAGAAAGCAAGCAAGCAAACACCAATTTCAGTCCACCTGCCGCTTCCTCCTGCCCCCCCCCCCCCCCTTCCCCCTCCCCACGCCCCACCTCATCTGACAAAAGCAGAGAGAGAGAGAGAGAGAGAGAGAGAGAGAGAGAGAGGACTGCTTTTGCTACTTTTGCTTTCCCAGGCAATTTTTCTTTTCGAAATGAAAGACGGCTTGCTTTTGTTTTTTTGTTTTGTTTTTATTTTCGCGAAGGAAGGAGAGCGGTGGCCCCAATGCGAACTTAAGCGGTGGCCCAGATTTGCATAAAGAAAGGTCACTTTTGATTTACTTTCGAAGTTTGCTCTCTGACTCTGCGTTGCATTTTATGTTTTCTTATATTCAATTTTATGGGTTATTAGATAATAATGGAGAATAATGGAGGACGAAGATAATATACTTGTTGCCTGAATTCGGATTAGGCACGAGAGATTGGCTGTCAAGTCATCAAAAGGTGTCGTAACTGTGTAACTGAATAGGATAAGTCATTGCAAATGATTAATCTTAGTAAATATATATGTCAGTTATATATACTATATACCTATATAATATATATATATATATATATAATATATATATATATTATATATATAATATATATTATATCTATATATATATATTAACGTCCCACCTCAAATCCTGATTTCTCCTCTGTGCGCTGGTTCGAATCCACGAGAGGACGGCATTATTATCACTAAAAAAATTCCCCTTCGGTTAACATATGGGAAAAAATATTAATTCTGAGGTTGAGCGAATTGGGATATATCTATATAATATATATATATATATATATATATATATATATTATATATATCTATATATATATATATAATGTTGGAAAGAATTACTTAAGACTATAATATATCCGGATAGAATTGAGATTACAATGTTTAGATTCAAAGTTCTAACAATATTCATTACGTTTCAAATATACCTCAACGGTCAATGGACGTTTTCTAGACTTCACTCTTTTAAAGAGAAGAGGAAAAAAATAGTAACTATAGATAAAAAGAATTACTCCTGAGAGAAACGTACCTGCATACCAATTACCTGAAAGATTTCTTGGCAAAATCTTTTATACCGTGCCGTTCGAGTGCCAATTCAGAACAGGAAATGTCCTTGATTTAAAAAAAAATAATAATAATAAAAAATTAATAAAGTGTATTATAAATGTGTCAGCTCAGGTCTTCTGTCTTGTTTCCTGGTGCTGATAAACTTATACGATAAGAAAAATAGAAAATAAGAATTTTTACAAGAAAGTACGACAACACATTTTAACTTCCAGACTGGAAATTCATCTTTTTTCTATTTTTCTCCGATCACAGTGTTTCATCACAGCTTGTAACAGTTACGTGTATAATGCGAACGAAAAGTTCATCTATTGTTTTATTCAGTATGATGACAGTGTTTCAGCACAGCTTTCATCTGTTATATCTATTTATTTTTTATTTCATTTATCCTCTCTCTCTCTCTCTCTCTCTCTCTCTCTCTCTCTCTCTCTCTCTCTCACTAGTATTCACTGCTTATGCCTTGTTTGTTTAATAAACTTCAAGAATATTCTTTTAACATTCAGCAAGTGTATATTGATATTTTTACTCTCTCTCCCTCGCTCTCTCTCTCTCTTATATATATCTATATATATATATATATATATATATATAATATATATATATATATAATATATATATATATATAAATATATAGCACCATCAGCATCAGCATAGACTTTAGACACTCCTGACACCTGAAAACTATTACTTCCACTAGAACTCGAGATGGTATGTAGGGCTCTCTCTCTCTCTCTCTCTCTCTCTCTCTCTCTCTCTCTCTCTTTTAGGCACAGCTCCCTTGCATTACCCTGTCAAGACACCGCACGAACTCATTACGACATCAGAGATTGGTGGAGGTGGGAAAGAGGATTTAGTAGGAGGCGGAGGAGGAGGTAGGAGTAGAAGGAGGCGGGCTAACTAATGAGTACGAATTTGACGCCGTTTAGCCAGTGTAAGGCTGCTTGGAAATGCATCATCGCCTTCTTCTGCTGCTCACTTTGTTTCTTCTTCTTCTTCCTCTTCTTCTTTTCGTTCTCTGTGTTTCTTGTTTTTGTTCTTCTTCATTGTCCTACTCCTCCTCCTCCTCCTCCTCCTCCACTCCTCCTCCTCCTCCTCCCCCTCCTCCTCCTCTTCTTCTTCTTCTTCTCTTCTTCTTCTTCTTCTTCTCCAGGTCTTTGAAGTCTTCGGTGCCATTAATATATTGCTTCCACATTCAGTCTTCATTCTTCTCAGTCTCCCATTCTGAATTTTTTATTTTATTGTTTTGAAGAGACTTATTAAAAAATTTGTATCTATTTAAGCGAAATTTTCCATCAAGTGAGGCCTGAACTGTGAACTGTAAGGCTTTGAAAACCTATATATATTAATTATAATGTTGGAAAAAAATCCCCTGTGATTTTCTGGTTTTTCTCACTGAAATTTATTTTACCATTTTAAGGGACTTCGTAAACACCTTAGGTTTATTTCTGCGAATTTTTTCGATATTTAGGTGAGGTCTGTCAGTCTTTATTTACTAACATTTTATCATATTGTTGACAGTAAGAAAAATTGCTTAAAGATTATTATCTCGAGTCGACCTTGAGGTCCCAAAAATGAGCAGACAGAAATTTTGGCAGTAATGGTGAAGACATGAACTCTAGAACATCTACGTATTTATGTTAATGTAATGATAACAATAAATAAATAAATAAATAAAATAAATAAATAAATGCTTTTGGTATAGTGTCCCAATAAATTCAGTAAGTTCCTACGAGAAACATCCCAAAAATCTTAACTGGATTAATGAAGACATAATATATATTAATTTTTTCTTATGGTTTTATAACAGTATTAATATTTTTTCTTATTTTATGGTTTTTATGACAATTGGGCTGTCCAGCCAAGCAATGTGGCAGTGAGAGAAATAGAGTTAGAGTGGTTGGACAGCAAACCTTAAGAAAAGACGCAAAAATAGAGGTAAAGTAAAAGGATGAAAAGTGGTTACATCTTAGGGCCGAAGAGAAGCTGCAAATACCCTTTAGTAATATCTACAGTGTTCCATGTGGGTGTTTTAATACTATTAACCCCTCTAAGGTGATTACATTTCTGTTAATGGAGTTACTTTCACTTGATCTACCCTGAACGCCTTCAAGGTAACTTCAAAACCATTTTAATCAACTCACTTTACATTTACTGACGTGGAAACTCACCTGGCCAATCAGTATTTACATAATGTGCATCCCTGGATCCCTGGATTAATCTTATTGCATTGAGGAGCAAAGATTCATGAATAACTTGCCTCTCCAAAAATTCCATTCCAGGCTGACCCAGGGGAATTGGAGGGAGACACTGTCTAAAAGGACCAATGAAATGGTAATCAGTCGTCGCCTTCTGGCTGAGATGAGCTCTCTCTGAATTTGGAGCAATTTCGACTTTTTTACCAGTTGGTCGTCAGTGAGCATCAGTTTTGGAATTAGATGGCAATATATTCTTTAGCTTTCAGTTCAATGGGTGGGAAAATGTCTGCCTAATTCAACAAGTATTTTATGGGTAAGGTTATTCGCAATATTATGTTTATTTTATTCATTGCAAATAAGTTTTCCCCTTTTCCAAAGCCTTATGTACTCTTCATGCGACTTTATGAAGACTTTCCCTTAAGGATCTCTCTCTCTCTCTCTCTCTCTCTCTCTCTCTCTCTCTCTCTCTCTCTCTCTCCTCTCAACTTCAACCGTTTAAAACGTAGTAGGTGATTATGAAAAGGAATCTCTCTCTCTTTCAACTTCTACAGTTTAAAACATAGTAGGTGTTTTTGAAAAGGAATCTCTCTCTCTCTCTCTCTCTCTCTCTCTCTCTCTCTCTCTCTCTCTCTCTCTCTCTCTCAACTACAAAATGCAACTACAAAATTATTATTCTTAGATTTCCAATGTCATGTTTTCGTAAATCATTTCAGGCCAATGAAAGCAATAAAAGCGTTTCCAGAAAATAGCAGTGGAAAAAATACACAAAATGTAAATACAACTTTTTTCTTTAGTTTCACTACTTAAGATTTTGCATTTCCTTAGTTTTACGAAATTGTTATTGTTATCATTTTCTTCATTTCCGTCGTAAATAGTTTCAATCTGTGAGTTTTTGCTTTCCTTCAGTTTTACAAAATTATTATTGTTAGATTTCCAGTATCATATCTTTCGGTACTCAAGTTTTTGCAATCATTCAGTTTTACACAAATTATATTGCACTTAAAGACTTGGCAGGTATATTGATTGAGTGCCCATCAAAGA